>NC_069688.1:5245978-5554565 GCF_023699985.2 Odocoileus virginianus | reverse complement strand
TAAATGAGATTCTATGTAAAGCAATTAGCCCAGTGCCTAGCCTGAAGAAAGCACCCAAACAATGTCAGCTATTCACAGTAATAACTGCACTGTTTTTATTGTTATCACCAGTCTGTGGAGGAGACAGACCTACAAATAGTGGTGATGAAGCCCAGCTTGAGCAGTCCTTAGAGAACTCCAGGGCGGAGTGACTAAAGCCAGGCCCTTGAAGGACAAGCGCCCCACAGGTTGGGGGCGGACCTGAGGAGAAGGAGGAGAAAAAAGGAGAACAGAAAAGTAAGGAATGTGAACTGAAGCTGGGAGCCAGTTGAGCATTGATGAAATGTCCACATTTTTAAATTCCGCTTAAATGTCACATACACACACGCGTGTGCATGCACACACACCCAAAACCCTGAACTAAAGAAAGTAAAACAAAGGACTCTGGAAACAAGCTGATAAAAGTAAGTAAAGCATCCAGGGCAGTAACAGCTATTTTGAACGATGTGCAGGGAAGACAGTGGTCAAGGCTCATTCCTGACCTCATGGGATGAGTCTGACCTTTGGGGCCACAGACTGGGTCCTGTTTGCAGCTCCCCATTGATGTCATGAAGTCATCCTGGACCTCAATTACCTCATCTCGTCTGAAAAAACTACAGAGGGACTTGCCTCATGGTCCAGGGGTTAAGAATCCTCCTTCTAATGTAAGGTAGGCGGTTTGAACCCACAGGCTTCAAGGTACCCTAGCCTGGATGCTGCAACTAGAGAGGCCATGGCACAGCAATGAAGGCCCCGCACAGCCCCCAAAACAAACCATAACAGACTTCACGGGGAGCCCCCAGCAGAGTACCCCGCACACAGCAGGCGCCCAGTAAACGATACAGCTGTTAACAACGACAGCCAGTACCCACAGAGGATCCGCTAGCTGCCAGTTCCCAGCGCATGAAACAGTCACTCGTTCAGGTGTCATGATCAACCCCTATGAGGGAACTACTAGTATTTTCTCTCTTTTACAAAAGAGAAATAGAAGCACAGGAAGGTGAATGACGTGTGGAAAGTCACACAGCCAGTCAGTGGCAGAGCTGGGGGCCAAATTCAGGCAGCCTTACCTTTTACCTGCAATGCCTTTCCCCATGTAGTCGTAGTGGCCACAGAGTCCCGCCCGTTAGAATCACAGGTTCTAAAAAGAAAAAGCCTAGGACTTCATTTGTTCAACAAACATTTTTGAGGGTATTTTCTGGGCCAAGTGTCATGCCAAGTACTAGGTATACAACTATGAGGGAAACAGGTAAATTTCTCCCATAAATTCATTGTCCTCAGAATTCCCAATACCGGGGAGAAAAAGGAAAGAAGCCACAGTGGTACACCAGAGCCAGCTCACATGGGCTTGCAAGAGCCAATTACTAAATTTGCAGAAATTCTGCAAGCTCACTCTTAAATCTAGCCTTCACAGAAAATTAAATTATACAAACATAATTAACAGCAAAGATAAAAAATTATAAAACTTCACCACTTGTTAATCATGTTGCTACAGCTCACCATATCTATGTTCCTAAGATAATTTGCATCTATTGTCTGTTTGGTGGAAAATCTATTAGTGATGCTTCTAAGCATCTCTTCCCAACTCTGAGTTCAATGGCATCATATCAGTAGCTTGAAATCAGTTATAGTGGGGGTGTTCACATCACCTGCTCTCAGGTGCAAAGTTGTAAAATGGGAAATTCAGTCAGAGATTATTCCTTCTTTAGGAATACCCTCTCGGGGCTACCTTTTTTGTCACTTTCCAGGGTCTTCACACTGTGGTGCTGGAGAAAACTCTTGAGCATCTCTTGGACTGTAAGAAGATTAAACCAGTCAATCCTAAAGGAAATCAATTCTGAATATTCATTGGAAGGACTGATGCTGAAGCTAGCTCCAATACTTTGGCCACCGGATGCAAAGAGCCAACTCATTGGAAAAGATCCTGACGCTGGGAAAGATTAAGGGCAGGAGAAGGGGGAGACAGGATGAGATGGTTAGACGGCTTCATTGATTCAATGGACATGAATTTGAATAAACTCCGGGAGATAGTGAAGGACAGAGGAACCTGGCATGCTACAGTCTATGGGGTCATGACTTACGGAATGAACAACAAAAGAACCTCCACATAGTGCTTTTTAAAAATATTTTGTCCAGAGTTTACAGTTGTTGTTTCCAGGAGTGCTGGCCCAGTACAAATGACTCCCCGATGACTATAAGCAAATTTTCAGCTAAAGATGTCTGATGCGATGAGTTCACAGAACCACAGCTCTTCCTATCGTGACAGCTTAAATTCAAATAAGCAAAAAAACCTCAAAGTTGGAAATCATCTAGTGTTTGCTCGATCAATGTTACTGAATTAAATTGAAGAACAAATGTTGGGATCTCAGGGGCTGAATTGAATAGCTGTAACATGGTTCTAATCAATGGCTTATTGACTGTAGTCCACACTGGGGCTGCAAGAAATGTCTGTGGGCCAGTCCTGAGAGCCTGAAGGTCAGAGGACCTGGGAGGATGGAGTGCTTTTGCTCAGAACCAGGCTGGGGAACCATCTTCCTCCCATAACAAGTTGCCACAATTCTAACACCTTTAGGAACGTCTGAGTTCACAGATTTTAAGGGAAAAAAAGTTGCAAGAGGCAATGAAGGAGCACTGCAGTTTGGAGCCTAGAAATAGTCCAGCATGGAATATTTCTAAGACTAGAAGATATATTCTCATAAGGAAAATGTCCCAGCGTATAAGGATATCAATATATGACCACATGGGCTTCTCTGGTGGCTTAGCAGTAAAGACTCTGCCTGCCAATGCAGGAGACACAGGTTCAATCCCTGGTCCAGGAAGATCCCCTGGAGGAGAAAATGGCAATCCACTCCAGTATTCTTGCTGGGAAATCCCATGGACAGAGGAACCTAGCGGGCTACAGCTCATAGGGTTTCAAGGAATCAGACATGACTTAGTAACTAAACAGCAATAACAAGAACGTATGATCACGTGAGTTATCATGTAAAACAGGGCACTTGTGAGAGTGGGAGGGCCTTCTAGTAAGAATTATGCCAGGGCTCCAGGCCGGAAATTATGCTGCCACAGTCAAACTGGTATGTATAAAACCCTGAAGGTGCTGGTGTGGTGTTGGCGGTGATGCTGAATCCTCTCATGGGTGTATTGGAAGATGGTATAGCCCTGATTCCCTACAAGCAACAAAGTCATGGCCAATGTTGTTACCCAGTCATCAGAGAGACTCCCTGTGTTCCTCATCCTCACCCATCCGTCCCTCTTAAGGCGCGTGTGTGATTCTCTGGACCTGCCAAGCAAAGGCACCAAGTGGCACTGAGGAGGTCTTCCCCTGCCTCGGTCAGCTGGCCACTCCTTCTCACTTTCAGATCTCAGCACAACCAGAGTCCCCTCAGGGCCCAACCTCTCCACCTGACGCAAACGCCTGCCCCGCGTTTCCGTGCTTCTCCTGCACTGTGATGTCTAATTTCCCACGTGCCTTCCTGGTTAGACTGTGAGCATCCCCAGGCCTAGGGCTGTGCCCTATTTGCCCTAGACCCAAAGCACAGTGAGTGGCACACAGTAGGTGCTCAGTGAATTAATGAGATACAGTCCGGGCCCGGGCCAGCAGGTAGAAAAGGGGGGAGGGAGGAGGCCCTGATCACAGCACTCCCATCTTGTAGAAGAGACCACGTCTTGTTATCATTAGAAGTTGGTCGGCACAGCGCCACCGCCCAGGCACACCCCCGGGGCGACACAAAAGGAAGTGAATTCCAAGTGGATGTGCCCGGCAAGACTTCCAAGGGCAGGCAGCACCTGAGCTGGCTGGGACGGGGGGAAGGCCGCCCAGCAAACAGGAAGGACTTAGCGGTGTGGCCCTGGAGCCCCCATGGTGTCTCTCGGGAGGGGAGGACCAGAGGGCCAGGCGTCCCCTGGGGCCTTCCAGGAGCCCTCCCCCAGGCTCTGCTCCAACCGTCCGCACACCAGCCAGGCCCAGTGCAGAAGCAGAGGCCATCCATCGGCAGGGGCGAGTCAGTGCAGACGCCTGGCTTGGATTTACAGTGACGCACATTGATTCTGGCTCTTGGAGGGTGTCGACTCACCCGTAAATTAAAGGATTTATCTTGAGGAGCTACAGAGATAAGTGGCTTTGCACATAAATACCTTTTCTTTTTCTACTAAGAGTGCTAATGTGCTGAGGACTTCTGTGGGAGAGGTTTTAGGAAGCTCCTGCCATATCCCCGGGTCTGGCTCTGGGCAGGCGTGTGGACACGGCCAAGGTGCCCCGACCCTGGTCTAAGCTCAGCTCAGCAGTGGGAGTGCCACCTGCCTCAGCTTGTGTGTTAGTTGCTCGGTCGTATCTGACTCTTTGCGACCCCGTGGACTCTGGTCCACCAGGCTCCTCTGTCCGTGGGATTCTCCAGGCATGAATACTGGAGTGGGTGGCCATTCCCTTCTTCAGGGGATCTTCCCAAAAGGGATTGAACCCAGGTCTCCTGCATTGCGGCAGATTCTTCCCCACCTGAGCCACCTGGGAAGCCCTCTGCCTCACCCTGCTCGGTGCTAAGGGATTCACTCCCTCATTCATTCATTCATCAGATGTCGATTGAAGGTTTGTTGTGCTGCCTTGGGGGCCAGGGGCTGTAGATGGACACAGAGGTGGACTAGACTTAGTCCCTGCTCTCCGGAGCTCTCCTGCCAGTGGGGGACACAGATGGCCAATGAGTGAGATGACATCAGGTGCGATCCATGCTGTGAGGAAAGGGGACTGATTGATGTGAATGGTATGAGCTGGGCTGAGGGTAGAGGCTATTCAGATGGGATGGCCACAGCAGACCTCTCCGAGAAGGGCGCCTGAGCTGAGCCCCAAAGGATGAGAATGAGGGAGTCTTGCAAAGAGGAAGAGGAGGAAGGTTGTTCCAGGCAACGAGAATTACAGAGGCATGGGAACGCTTGGAATGTTCCAGAAACAGAAAGGAGGCCAAAGTGGACACTAAGCAGGGAAGGGAGATGGGGGTGGGCTGAATTGGGAGGCTGGGATTAACATACATACACTGCTGTGTACAAAACAGATAAGCAGTGAGAACCTGCTGTATGCACAGGGAACTCTACTCCATGCTCTGCGGTGACGCGAAGGAAATCCACAAAATAGGGGGTGTGTGGAGACATACAGCTGATCCACTTGGCTGTACGGCAGGAACTGACACAACGTTGTAAGGCAACTACACTCCAATTAAAATTTTTAAAAATAAATTAAGTGGCTGGAGGCTGGTGAGCAAGTGGGAAAGAGGTAAAAGATGAGATGGGAGGAAGGGGCCAGGGCTGGACCCCACAGGCCAATGGATGAAGTTCACATTTGATTGAAAACCTCCTAGGAAGCCAGGGAATGGCCTTGAGCAGGGAGTGAAGTGACACTGCTTGCAGGGTGCTCTGGGGCAACCCTGGAGACCGGATGGGAGGGGTCGGGCCTGGAGGAAGGGAGGTTAGGGTTGGGTGGGCACCCAGGTGAGAGGGCAGGGAGGCTGCTCAGAGGTGGGGGAGGGGACAGGACGTGGACGGACACCAGCTGCGTTGAAGAACGCGGTCCATTCCTACTCCAGGAGAGAGATCCAAGCTGCCAGGCCTCCCGGGCTACAGCTCCTGCAAACACAGCCCAGGCCGCCCGTGTGGAGGCCACGCAGCCCATCCTCACAGCCCGCGGATGCTGTCCTCGGATTCCCACGTCCGGGCTGCCTCTGGGCTGAGTCCTCTGAAGCCTGAGAGGCAGCGAGCACCGAGACACATTCTGCTTGGTGAATTGGGTTTATGTTCCTATGAGCCTAGGGCAAGCTCCTGGGAAAAGCAAAAGTTGTTCCCCTACCAAATGATCCTTTCACCTAAAATCCGTCCCCACATAGAGTCTTTTCCCTTCTATTTAGATGTCCTGTTATTTTTTTATCCCCCTTTCATAATTTTTTAAAAGGATCTTTCCCATCAGGTTCCCTATAATCAATTTTTATTAAAAAGTGGTATTTTAGTTTGTATCCTTAGGAGTTCGTTATCAGGCTAACTGCTTATTTGGCAAAATGGCTTTCCACTGATTGGTCCCAAATGGATCGGTTTGGAGTGACGCTCCTATGCTAGCATCCTCCATAGGACAGCTGTTTCTCAGAGATGAGGATGCGCTGGAAGCAGACCACCAAGGGTACCCGCACTCCCCTCAGCCACCGAGGACCCCGACCTCCAAAGCAGTCTACAGCTCCCTACACTTCTTGGTACCTGTGCTGGAAGAGATGCTCTTTTTCTTTTTTCTCATTGCCTGCCGATGCATCAAGAGAGACTAAAGTTGGAAATCCAGCTCCTGGTACCGAAACAGTGGGTACAGGTGCTGGGTCTCGGGCTTTGGAAGGAGTCAGCCCCAAGGCAGACAAGGTTACGTGCAGAGGGGGCAAAGCCCTTCCATCAGGCAGAGAGAACAGCTGGATAAAAAAGAGGAAAATCAAAGAAGTGGGGGAGAGGGCCAACTACTGACAGAAGAGCACGGAGGAAGGAGAAGAGCCCACACAGGCTGGGCTCAGGTCGTCTTTGGCAAATGTTAAAGGTGCAGGGGTAGGCATCTTGGGGCCACTCCTGTCTCCTGATCAAAAGGCACTTTCATCATCACAGCACAGAGCAGTCCAGGAGCTGAATGGTGGCAAATTGATTCTCAGCTCTGTGTGTGTGTGTTATAGCCGACCATTAATAATTCATGCTGCAGCGAGATGACGAGAGGGTCAGAGCTGTCATCAGCACCCTCCCCCAGCCGCCAGCACCTGCTCCCTGCCACCGACCCCTTTGGGGGACCGCCGTCCCTCTCTCTGCCTGGGACCAGAAGCGCCGGCCTGCTGTGTCATGCCGTGCCTGACACGCCCGTGACAAACGCTGACATCCTGCGTCAAGCGTTTCCTTCCAACCACCCCAAATCAGACGGGCTACAGTGTGGCGATTTATCCTCCTCCCGTTGTCCTCAGCCTCACCCCTGCCCCTCGGAGGATGCAGGCCAGCTGGACAGGTCCCCGGGTGGCAGCTTAACTCCCTCTGGCCTCTGCCCGGCAGCAGCAGACAACCCCATGTGGGCCTGGACATCCAGCCCTGGGACCGGCTTTTGCGAAGTCTCAGATGTGTCTTCAGGCCACTGGGCAGGTTTCAAAGGGGGTGATGAAGGCTGTGTTATTTCCCTCCTCCTGCCCCCCCAGCCCTCATTTTTGGTGCAGTGAGTCCTGGCAGATCCCCAGACAGCCATTCCCATTCTAGCCTGAGAAGAGCTTCAGCCTCCCGGCCCTTCTTCACTCCACTCCTCAAAGCAGCCCTGCACATTCTCATGGTGGTGACCAGGCAGGCCCCATGGTGGGGAGGGGAACATTGACTCAGCCCCCCACCCCAGCTGGTGCAGCCGCAGCCCCTCTCATCTCACCCCACTTCAGGGGGGCTTACAGGTCAATGCAGCCCATGATAAATCAAACCGAGACCGCAAAGCAGAGTCACTGCAGATGCCCTGGCAATCTGGAGACCCAGGGACGGCGAGCACCAGCCCCCGGACCCCATGCTTCACGGCATCATTTCTTGCTGCTGCTTTTCTTTCCCATTTACCTCCTGAGGGTATTCATTTTTTTATTCAATAACTTGGAACCCTTACAATATGCCAGGCACTGTGCACCAGGCCCTGGGGGGCGGGGGTGGTGAAGCGAAGAGCAAAATGCAGCCGCTGGAGCCTGGGTTCCAGCGTGAGGGGAGGAGAAGGGCAATAATCACTACATAGGGGTGTGGATGCAGACAGAGATGCAGGTACTGATGTTAGCACCGAGCTGGGGGAGGGTAACAAACACATCGCAAGGCCTCTTCACTCCCTTTACTGATGCCATCTCTGATACAAGAGTCTTCAATTGTTCACCTGAAACCAACAAGTCAACTATTCAATTTTTAAAAATGGTTTAAAAAAAATGCCATTTTCTGAACACATATCCCTCCAAGAAGCACGTAGCTTAGCTGCACCTGCGCAGAATGAAGACACCCCCACCCTTTTCCTCACCTCCAATCTCCCTGCCCCAAGCTCCCCAAGCCTCAGACCACCCTTCTTCAGTATCCCTAAATAGCCCAGCCCCTCACCTTCAGGGAAACAGGTTTGAGATTTGTTCTCGAATCTCCTGGCTTGGCCGCCTGATGAATATACCTTTTCTCTGTTGCAGACCCTGGTGTCTCTGTGTTTGGTTTACTGAGCGTCAGGCAAAGGAGCCTGGTGGGGTCACAGGAGGGGCAGCAGGGAGCTGGGAGGCTGGAAGGAGGAGGAGGTGCTGGGAGGTCGTGGCCGGAGCAGGGGCTCGGCCCCACGGGTGGAGGGGGCCGCAGTAGACTGGACGGGCTTGTGCACCCAATCGTGTCTTCACGGCCCCCTCAGGTAGCTGGGCTGAAAACTCCCCTCCCATCCAGGCAGCCACATGACATTGAGCAGAGCTCCTTGTGCGCTATAGTAGGCTCCTGTTGGTTATCCATATCAAACAGAGCAGTGGGCACATGTCATCGTGTCCATCCCAAACTCCCCAACTACCCCTTCCCTCTTCCCACCCGCTCCCCACACCCGCTCCTGCCGCCTCTGCAACCGTAAGTTCATTCTCTAAACAAAGTGAGCTGACTCGCTAACGCTTCTACAGGGGAGAGTGGTGGGTGGGCCGATGGGCTGGATGTGGGGCAAATAGACGCCCCTCCTCCTGGCAGAACCCACACCGTCCACTACACCTGGAGGCGGTGCTGTCTGCTGCCCACAGCTCGCTCCCGGGAGGCCCCGCTGCACCAGACGAGCTCTGACCTGGTTGATGTTGCTTCTGCTCCTCCCCAGGGCTAGGTGGACGAGATGACCCAATGGGCCTTCCCGTGCTGAGCGCCTACTGTGCGCACGGCTCGGCCAGGCCCTTCCCCGAGGACCTTCAGCCAGTCTTCACGACTGACCTCTGCTGAGTCCCCAGGCCACAGACGGGGTGCCTCAGCATCTCAGACTAGCATGGGTGGGGTTAACCCTGCAGGGTCTCGGCCCCAGGAGCTGGCAGGCAGCGAGCGCAGCTCACACCTGGGCCACTCCAAGCCACTTCCCTTCTGCCCTAAGAGAATTGCGGTTTCCTCTCCCTTGGTCCTGGTACGGACAAGCTGTGAGCCTCTCCCAGCTCAACTCTTTCACTGACTCACAAAGACACCTTCCGCCGTTCCTTCTCTGAGTCCTCCCTTGGTTTTAAGTCTTTGAAAGGAGCGATTTTATGGGAAATCATATAGATTCTATAAACTTTTTTATAAAACAAAATATACGTTTATGCTTACATAGATACATTGAAAATAAATCCATAAAAGAGAAACAGTTTTGTTCTCTAGAGTTTGTATTTCTCTGTCCTTTCCTGTACTTTTCCAAATTCCCTGCCATTTATAGGAGGCTTGTTGCACGAGGTTTACAAACATGGAGTCTGGGACTGGGAGGCCTGGATTCATATCCTTGGCCCCACGGACTCCTCTGATCCGGGGCCAATTCTCAGCCTCTTCTTTCTCTTCTGTAAAATGGGGTCATAAGAACACCTCGGCCACTGTGTTAGGGCTGTTATCACGACCAGTGAGGTGGGGCCAGGGATCTGTGGGTGGTTCTCCCGTGAGCACTCCAAGCTGAGTGAGTGACAGCTCTCACGATGGGCTTGACCTGCTTTAAAATCACAGGGTGCAGAGCATTTTCACAGAAATATTTTTAAAATAATTCAAGAGTCAGGGTGGGCGCAAGAGAATTAAAACTCGTTCTAATCTTCAAAGCCTGGGAATCTGAGGCTTCTGCATCACAGACATTTTCAAAGCTTTCTGGAACCTATCTTCATTTGGTGCCTAGGCACGGGGGAAAGAGGACAAACAGGCCTGCAGCCAGTCAATTAAGAAGTCATTGGATGTGAGGAGACGCTCCTCGGGGAAGAAGCAGGACCTCCCTTGCTGTGTCATGTGGGTGGGGGCTACGGAGCTAGGGTGTGTGTGTGTGTGTGTGTGTGTGTGTGTGTGTGTGTGATATGAGGTGGGTGTGGTGTGTTTATATGTGTGGTGTGTATCTGTGTCTATGTCTCTGTGTGTGGTGCGCTGGTGCAAACATGGGTCTCCAGGACTGGCACCACAAAAAAAAACAGAGTTGGAGTGCATGCGTGTGACTCCATGGGAAAAACACAAAGTAGACCATTTCCCTCCACACCCAGGGAAGCTGGCGGTGTGTCTTGGCTACAGAAGCCAAGTGCACGTCCAGGGGAGGGAAGCACGCAGGCGCTCCGCACTGACCTGACGGGGCGCTGGCAGTGACACGGGCCAGGCGCCGTCAGGAGACCAGAGGCAGGAAAAGCCAGCAGGATGAGAAAGGCCTCTGAGGGTGGGGACAATGCTGGGCCACAAAGAGTGCTTGCTGTTTAGTCACTAAGTCATCACCGACTCCTTGTGACTCCATGGACTGCAGCCCGCCAGGCTCCTCTGTCTATGGGATTCTAGAGGCAACCTACTGGAGTGGGTTGTCACGTTCTCCTCCAGGGGATCTTCCCGGACCAGGGATTGAACCCACGTCTCCTGCACTGGCAGGCAAATTCTTTACCTCTAAGCCACCACAGAAGCCCAACAAAGAACACACTTTTGGTTCAATGGGATTCCGAAGTCCAGGTCAAAACTCACATCCCTCTCTGATACGGGCTGGGGGTGAGGTGGATCAGTTAGAAGTTGAGGGACCGGGTCAGACCGATGGAGCTCGGGATTAGCAACAGAGAGCCTGTATTTAGGGAGGACATTTTCCCAGCCTCTCTGGGAGGCACGGCCAGATCAAACTGAACCTAAAACCCTGGCTGAGGCAGAAAGCATTCATTGCTTTTGTAAACCCAAGGAAGATCATCCAACTTAATTAAGATGGGCTCACCCTGGGCCCAACCCTGTTAGTAGCAGGAAGACAGCAGAGAGTGGGAGGAGGGAAGGGGGTGCAAAGGGGCAGTGGCCTCTGGGCAGAGCAAGAGACCCCCCAGCGAGGGGTCTGCCCAGCGTTCCTGGGGGTCCAGCCTCCGGGGTCTGCCGTCTTGGACAGCAGGGAGCAGCGCAGCGTCTTAATTAATCCACAGAGAGCGCCTTGACCTCAGCATCACCTTCTGTTCTAAATCACTCAATCCTTCTAATTTCCCAGCAATTTAATTAAAGGATCTTCCCTCTTACAAGAATGTCTCATTTTCCTTGGAGCAGCAGTAAAAGAATCAGGAGCCTCTAGAGTTGCTTCCCTATCAGAACAGAAAGGAGCCAACACGACGACTCAGATGCCCCCCGACCCCACACCCTGTCTCGCACCCCCATCCCATCCCTCATTCCACCCCCACCCCCCACCCAATAACCGGAGCAGGAAATCGAGGCCCAGGGAGAAGAGGGGTATCCTCAGGGTCACAAGAATGAGTAGCAGACTCGAATCATGACAAACCCATCCCCTCCATCCCCGCTCTGTCCACTCCATGAAGGGCTGGAATCTTCAAGCAGTGACTCCACTTTATTCCTCTTGAAAATGGCATGGTGCCCATCAAAGTTAAATTCAAGGGTAAAAGTGTGTGGTTGCTGGAAATCAACACTGAGACAAATGCCTTTGCAGTTCCTAAGAATCTGGCCCTGTAGACCCAGGCACCTAGGACAGGGATTAGTTAACAACAGCCTATGGGCCCCATCTGGCCCAACAACTGTTTTTGACAATAAAGTTTTATTGGAACACACACATTTGTACAGAGTTACCATACCGTTGATGGCTGCTTTCGGGTGACATGGGCAGAGGTGAATAGTTTGCCACAGACTAGGTGGCCCACAAGGCCTAAAATATTAAACCCCAGGAGGGAGTCTGTGATCTCATCAAGCCTCCAAGGGCGGGACGAATCAAAATGCCTTCCCTGAGAAATCAGAGCAGCAACAGCTCCAGTACACGGAGTGCAGCCTGCGTGTGAGGAAACCAGAGGCCGGCTTCTAGAACGCGGCCACGGGGAATTCTCGCTGACCCCACGGGTGGGTGAGCACGTCCCCGCGCACAGAGGAGCTCACAGAAGCTCAGGGGGGCTGAGGGGCCCCAGAGGCCACGGAGCTGTGAGCCGAGGACAGAGCCTCACCCCACACCCCACTGGCGGCAGCTCCTCCACACGGGGCAGTGTCCTCAGCGGTCCTCCAGCCCCAACCCCACGCCCGGTGGTAGGGAATGGACGCACAGGTCGCCGAAGAGACCTCCGAGGCCGCTGAGAGATGGCGAAAGGCCCAGGGCTCCTGGCTGCCCACGCAGAGCTCCGTCCGTCGCGTTGGGCTGGGCTGAGGTGACGGAGCGGCCAGAATGACGCGGCACCCGCTCCGAGCCGGGTGAGGCACCCAGCAGGTGAGGGGTGCTTGCCAAGTCGCTCAGTCGTGTCCAACTTTTCGCAACCCCGTGGACTGTAGCCCTCCAGGCCCCTTTGTCCATGGGACTCTCCAGGCAAGCATACTGGAGCAGGTTGCTGTGTCCTCCTCCAGGGGGTCTTCCAGACCCAGGCATTGACCCCCAGGTTCTTACGTCTCCTGCGTTGGCAGATGGGTTCTTCACCACTAGCGCCACCTGCGAAGCCCCACTCAGCAGGTACCAAACCTCATGTCCAGCCACAGAAGAGCGACCAACACAAGTTCAGCACCCCTGCTTTTCAGATGAAGGCACTGGGGCTCAGAAATAGAAAGGGCTGTGTCCCAGGGAACCCAGCTAGCTGAGCCCACGCACAGACACTTGAAGCCCCAAGTCTGCTTCTTCCCGCTGCCCCAGGCTTCCAGGTGAACTGGAGACAGAAGCAGAGAAGGTCGTGACCCCCTTCTGCTCTCCCGGGCAGTCCTGATCCTCTGAACCCACTGTGTGCCTTCCAGGCACTTAGCCCGGCTCAGGGGCTTGGCTGTCCAGGAAGCTCCTGGCTCCCCCTGCTGGCGTTGATCCCACAGCCCCATCTCTCTGAGTTAAAAACCTGCTCTGGCTCAGTTTTCACTCCCACCTGCCCGGAGCTTGCAGGTCACAAAGAGATTCCACAGGCTTTGGCCCAAGTGACACGCACACAGACTACACGAGGGTGGAGGGCTGGAAACAAAGGGCTTTGGAGCTGGGCATACTTGCGTTCAAATCCCCACGGGCCACCAGCGGTCAGGGCAATGTCCTCCTGGCCTCTTTCCCCTCATACAATTACGGGGGAGAAAAGTAAGTCAAGAAGTATTTGTTGAGCACCTACTGACCTCCTGCCCCACTAAACTTTGGGTATGCAGATGCCTGACTGTGTGATGCTGGCCAGACCTGACTTTAGTGCCTTGTGTATTTTATTCTGAAAATCAAGGAGGCTAAATTGGATCAAGGCTCTTTGCTTAGGACCCATGAAGCTCGAGTATGTGTGTGTGTGTGTGTGTGTGTATGTGTGTGCATGCTCAGTCATGTCTCTCTTTACGACCCCATGGACTGTAGCCCACCAGACTCCTTTGCCCATGGGGTTTTCCAGGCAAGAGTACTGGAATGGATCGCCATTTCCTTCTCCAGGGGATTTTTCCAACCCAGCAATCAAGCCGGTATCTCCTGTATTGGCAGACTGATTCTTTTAGCGCTGAGCCACCAGGGAAGCCCTGCTCTGTCCTTTCTGATTATCACAAACCAGGGAGTCAGCTGATGCCTCACCCAGGCCCTGGGGCTCCTCTGGTGGAAACCCACCTTCCAGCCACTCTATCACTCATTCACACATTCAACACGGTTATGAGAGAAGACAGCATTAACTGTGGAAAGTGAAAGTTGTTCAGTCGTGTCCAGCTCTTTGTGACCCCATGGACTGTATGGTCCGTGGAATTCTCCAGGCCAGAATACTGGAATGGGTAGCCTTTCCCTTCTCCGGGGGATCTTCCCAACCCAGGGATCAAACCCAGGTCTCCCACACTGTAGGTGGATTCTTTACCAGCTGAGCCACAAGGGAAGCTCCAATAATTGTGGGAGTGGTAATAATTAACCCAGCTCGGACACTTGTGCTGCATTAGGAGATGAGCAGGCATCACCTTATCTAAGCCTCACAATGACTCAGAAAGAAGGTGCTCTTGTGATCTCCATTTTAGAGATGGAGAAACTGAGGCTCAGAGATAACGTGTGTTGGCCCAGCTTGTAAGTGGTGAACCCCCAGCTTCAACCCAGGAGTCTGACCTCAGACATAGCAAAGGCTCAGCTGTTCATGGCATATCCACACTTCACAGGGTGCCAAGCAATAGGTTTGCAGAGACCCCCCATCCTGGGCCGACTACCGATGATTACAGTCAACCTGTGGTGACCAAGGAGGCACAGATATCAGGCAAGCATCCCACCCTCCAGGCCAGGCAGGAGCTGTCTTTCGAGGCTCATTTCTGTCGAGGTACCTGAGAGGGATGTATGTGACCTAAGAACTCACCACAGGTAGTTCTGCCACTGGTGGTTCCCTCATCAGTTTCTCCCGGTCCATCACAAGCCCCGCCCCCGGGGGCGGGGCTACTCGCCATCACCCGCTGGTCTGGTTCTGGGATGGGTGGCCTTAAGAGAGGTGCATCATGGAAGGACCAAGACGGGGCGGGGGGTGGGGGGCGGTGTGAAAACTCCGCGGACGACTCTGACCTGACCCGCCTTCTGTCGACACCAACATTCCTTCCTTTGTCTGTTCCGTGATAGTTTAGTATACCAAGCCGTCACTGCCTTCTTAGCCTGCAGGAATTGTAACAACTGTTATCCACCACAAACCATCGAAGCCTTAAATTGCAGCAGGAATAGTGACAGTAGTGATAGATTAGAATTTTAAAAATCAAACCCAAACTTGGCCCTGTCACGGCTAAGAGAAGGGCCAAGTTGACTGGAAAATAATTTACTTAGAAAATTTTGTGATGCACAGTAAATTAAGTCCTCCCTTCAGAACACATTTCTGCTTTTGTTTTTGGTTTTTCTCTTCCAAAGTAATGGTCCACTTAATTGGTTCCCAAAGACCTCCTGTTACAACCTAAAACTATTATCACTGGGGGGAGATGGACGTGGACCTGATTTGTGAGATGGCCAGTTCATTTTGAAATTTTAAAAGGGGTGAGGTGGGGTGATGGATTTGGAATCAGTCTTTTCTCTTCAGCCTTGAAGGATGGAACCAAAGGATACAGGGAACATCATCAGTGACAACAGATAATGAATTTTAAATACTTAGTACAAGAAAAATTAATTTGCTAAATTGGCCCTGTAGATACAATTATAAAATAAGTCACCATCTCCTTAAGCAACTCAAAACTTGGGGCTTCCCTGGTGGCTCAGCTGGTAAAGAATCCGCCTGCAACGCAGGAGACCTGGGTTCGATCCCTGGGTTGGGAAGATCCCCTGGAGAAGGGAAAGGCTACCCACTCCGGTATTCTGGCCTGGAGAATTCCATGGACTGTATCATCCATGGGGTCAACAATCTAAGATAACTGGAAATCTCCAGATAAAATAATTTAAACTCGAAACTCAGAGCCACTAACCTACCTGCACGTCCACGGCCACGCTGGGAGGTCACAGCCTCCTTACTGGGCATTTCTCAAGGGGCAGAGCTGTCCCTCTCTGCCCGACACTGTGCCAAGCACCTCACGTATGTTCTCTCGGTGAATCTCACTACCCCTGAGTCTTATCGTCAGCTGCATGAGACATCGAGCATACTAGACTAACTGTGGTGATCATTCTGTAATGTATAAAAATATCCAGTGACTAGACCATGTACCTAGAACTAACATAGTGTTGTAGGTCAACCACACAGCAAGAAGCAAACAAAAACAAACAAAAACACTGAGGGAAAAAACTCATCATTTGGTTGTACCATTCATTTTTACCAAGACTGGTGAAAAACCCACCATCCTTACTAGAGAATAACTCAAAGTTCATTCTTTAGTGTTGCTGTTCAGTCACTGAGTTCCGTCCAACTCGCGATCCCACGGACTGTGGGATTCTCCAGGCAAGAATACTGGAGTGGGTTGCCATTTCCTTCTTCAGGGGATCTTCCGGATCCAGGAAATCAAACCTTCATATCCTGCATTTATAGGTGGATTCTTTACCACGGATCCCCCAGGGAGGCCCCATTCTTCACTGAAAATGGGTCAATAATGTCGTCCTTGGCCGCAAAAGAGAACTAGCCATTGTAGGATTGAAAATGATTCTCAAGCTTTTTTCTTCATTACTGAACCAAAACTTTTGACTGCTTTTAGTACCCAAATAGCATCAAGGGCTTTGTTTCACATGAACAGTTTTGTGAGTCATCCTGTGTCATGTCTTTTCATTATTTCATTGTTTAGTCTAGAAATGTAAAAGTTTAAAACCATGAAGCAACAGTTTGGCATTTTACACCTCAAAAGGATGGTTTATTCAAATAATTGGTTAGAATCACTATAAATTAAATAAAACTTGATTTGATTAAAAAAAAAATCTTGACCTCAGTGAGCTGGACAGTGAGTGACGCCATCAGGAGACCCCAGGGCTGGACGGGGGGTGGCGGTACTTGCCTTGATACCCCTGCAAGGCTGTCACAGCAGAGGCGCAAAAGGTGTGGGTTTACCAAGAGCCCCTGGACAAAATGGGTTTACCAAGAGCCCCTGGACAAAAAGGTCAGACTTAGGAGCGTCGGGAAGGCCTGACGGTGGGTTTACTGCCCCTCCTGAAGCAGGGAGTGGCTGCTGCCTCCTCTAGGCGGCAGCAAACCAAAGTGAGGTGCCAGGAAGTGGAAGAGAAGACCATTGGCCTCTCATAATGACCCCAAAACAAGGCTCGTGCTTTGGAGGGAGAATGACCCAACCATCACCGTCGAGTTCTGAGGCCCGGGGTCTCAGAGGGGGTGGCCCTGGGTAGTGGGGGGCGGAGCACATAAACCCACCAACCTAAAGGAGGAGAAGGACTCAGGTAGAGGAATGCTTCAACTCTATCCACCCCACGTCCTTAGAGTGGGAAGGGAATAGGAAAAAGTGCATTTATTGGAAAAGCAAAAGAATTCCAAGAGAAGAAGCTGAGACCACCCCCACCTGGGATAGGGACTGGGAGGGTCATCGAATCACGCTCACGTCACATGATAGTAAGTGCCTGAGAGGCTCCGGGAGGGCGGGACTCTGCACCTCCATCCCTCCCCTCTTTTCTCTCCTAAGTGATTCAGAAACGATAAGGTCACCTCCTCTGGCGGCTGTCTCTCGGTCACATCTGGGGCTGTCCCAGAGAAAGATAGGGCACGTACACGGGGCGAGGGGTGCAGATGGGGCCATGATTCAGGGAAGGTGCTGATGAGGACTGGGGTGGGGAGGGGTGGTCTCTGAATCTCGACGCAAAGGGGCTGCCTCGGGAGAGCCCTGTTTGGGGGAGTTGATGCGCAAGCCCTCCTGGAAGCGGATGAAGTGGGGGTGGCTGTGTGTGTGTGTCTGCTGCGGGGAGGGGAGAGGGGGCTCCCATATTGCTGGTGATGCTGACCGATGGCCTTGCCACCCAGAGGAGGGCCAGGAGGGCCCCGCGTGGCCGCTGGAGCTGGGAGGGCAGAGGCGAGCGCGTGCAGAGCCCAGGTCTGGGGCCTCCCTGGGCACCTCGCAGCTCCATGGCACGCCGCAGGTCCCCTAGAGCTCGGGGGCCGGCGGCCCTGCGGCCTGCTCCTCCACGGGCTGCACGGCCTCCTGCACGTAGACGATGAACTCCGAGGCCTCCCCGCCCTGTGTGTAGACGGTGACCGTCTCGATGCCCTCCACGTCGTCGGATGACACCACCAGATGGTGCTGCTCGGCCAGCTCCACGGAGGCCTGCTGGAGGGTCTCCTGGATCATGACTGTGTGGTTGGAGCTGGGCTCCTCGTCCGTGACCTGCAGGAAGGTGAGAGAGAGGTCACAAGACGGGCCCCGCTTCAGGGTCCAGCCGGGACCAGAGGAATCACGGCGACTGTCTACAGAGCAGGCCGACTACAGACAAGGCCAAACGCCAGCTGCTGCCAAAGCCCTGACTCTGTGTTCTGGTCTGTTTTACAACTGCTTTTGATCTTGAGAAGAGAAATAATACAGATACCATAGGCAAGAATTAGAGTGTTGTGACCCTAAGAGGTGCAAAAACGACTGATAGAAAACCAGTCCAGGAGGAAGGTGAAGGGCCCAGGCTGGCTGAGCTGGTGAATGACTGCGTGGGACACAGGAACAGATGTCAGGGAGACCGGCCCTGCCCAGGGGGGCGTGAAGGCGAGGCAGGAAGAACCTCTGTCCTGCACGTGGTGGGGCTCAAACAGCAGCTCCCTCGCTGTGGGCTATGGGCCTCGGAAAGGCCACTTTCCCCCATGACCCTCTGCTATCTCATCTGTGAAACAAATTAGAATGCCCACTTCACAGAATGGCTCGGAGAACCAAAGAAGCTTTTATAAGCAGAGTGGGTGCTTGATAACATCACCGCGCTTTCCAGGCCTTCAGTCATGTACTAACAATGTTTTCCTAAGGTACTGCAGCATGTCAGTTACTCGTTCATTCATTCATTCCATTCAACAAGACCGTCCTCGTTTCAGTGGACTGAGCTCTCTGAGGGCCAGGACGTCATTGCCGTCTGGGGGGCACAGCTCCCCCAGATCCAGGCGGGGCGGGTGTGGGCCAGGAGCAGGCACCCAGTATCTGCCGAAGGGTGCTCCACTGGCTGCAGGTGAATGATGGGTGCTCGGGGAGCACACGGGGGAAATCCAGCCTGGAGGGGCAGACACAGGACAGCCTCCAGGGGAGGCACGCGAGTGGGCTCCAGGCAGAGCAGGGACAGAAGGAACAAGGACTCCCAGGACCCCCAGGAGAGACCTGGAGCAGCGGGCTTGCCCAGGTGGCCTCTGTGAGCTCCCACTCGTGAAACACTTTCTGACTCCCCGCTGGCTGGAGCCTGGGTTACTGTTTCCTCCCTGCCCAGCCCCCTGTAAACACGACCACACCATCTCTGGGACCCACGTTCAGGCTTCCAGGGGTCTCCCTCAGCCCTGGGCCTGAGCCATTCCCTGCTAGGAGGAAGGTCTGTGTTGGGGGCAGCGTGGTCAGGTTTAATTCAGAGAAGAAATCGGATGAGGTCCATCTGGGGTGGGCGCCACACAGTTACTGATTGGAAGAACCTCCAACTTGCACAGAACTTTCCAGAAGCTAGAGAGATACCTTGAGTGGCAACTATTAGCACATTTAGCCTGAGCTGTCTTTCTACAGTAGATGGAGGCCTTTTATCTCCCCTTCTTTTACTGTTTGTTTCAATTTCATGAAACGGGAAAATGTACTGTGAACCAAGACTTTAGAAGTAAATATTGATTTACTTCACTTTGAAAGAGGGAACCTGACAGAAGGGTGGGGAAGCGGGGAGGGAACACTGGACAAACGCTTTCCTCTGAACTGTCGGTCAATTCCGCATGAAAGTAAGGAGTCGGGGGGCACGCGGCATTTATGCTGAGGTTCCAGGACCTCGCGCGGGCAAATCAAGTCCATCGACTTCAGGTAAACAGATTCCACAGTGGTGATAAAACGGGCGAGATTCACCAACACGCGAGCTTTGAGACACACTCCTGGTGTGATAGCACTCTTCATGTACAGCGACCGCCGTCAGAGGTGAAGCCCCGAACAAGGAAGAAGTCACCGATGGCAGACGTCACCATCCTCTGGAACAACTCTAACACCTGAGTACTCATCAGGGCTGACACTGCTGCCCGGACAAGGAGACCCCTCCGGGCCCGGCCTCGGATGAGCAGAGCCTGCAATGCCTGTCCCCAAGGTGGCAGGGCAGGCTCCCAGGAGCCGGCCCAGGAGGGCCCAGGATGACCGAGGCATGACCACTGTCCACAGACGCGGGAAGAAGGGCAGAGGCCAAGATGAGGCCTCCGGGCTCGAAACAAGGGAAGATAACATGCTAACTCTGTCCCATGAGGGCTGGAGCCACTTTGTGGAAGGCGGTGGTGTCTGCAGATGGAGGGAGGGCAGAAGGGAGGCAGCAAAGAGCAGGCGTGTGCCCATCGCTCTGCCAGTCACCAAACTCACTGGGCAGATAGGATCACCAGTTCGGTTCATGCACTGCCAGTTCTGAGAGCAAAATGAACTTTCCAAACACGGTCCTCTGGGCTTACTTCACCAGGAAGAGTGATGAAGACGAAGGTGAATGTGCAGCCACAGAAATCCTGCAAAGGGTGACCCTCCTGGCCGGCACAGGTGTCAGGGAGGGGCGTTCAAAGCGTAACTACGACACCCAGGGTTCAGTGGCCGCCTGGTACTGGCCCAAGTTCACGTTCTCACGAGCATGCGTGTGCAAATGCCCGGCTTCACGTGAGGCTGTGCAAACGGGAACTGGGAGGTGTGGAGGGCTAACAGAGGCGGGTTCTGAGCCCTTCCCTCACCCTCATGCACTCCACCTTGGACATGACCCACACTCTGCTTCTGTGTTTTATGTTTCTGCAAACCACAGACTTCCTTCTCTGCCCCCAAGGCACCCAGTGGACGCTCTCCTCACCCCAGACCCGTCACTTGCACATGCCATCTTGTGGCCTGGGCATCTCAGGGAAACCTCTAGTGCCCAGTGACTCATCTAAGGTCAGTGGGCTGGAAGGTAGCTCAAATCTGGATGTTAATCCAGGTGACCTCAAGTCCGGGGACCTTCCCTGGCTGGTGCTGTGTGGCAGTGACTAAAGAAATGACGCGTCATAGATCAGTAGGGCTAAATTATGGCTCTCTGCCTGTCCTAATCAGTTTAGGGCTGACTGTATAGCTCTCGACCATTTTCTTTGTTCAGAACGATCGCTCTAGCAGTTTAATCTATTAGCACAGGCTTACAATTGTTCTCCACGGTAGAAATAATCTGCCTTCACGGTGTCATTATCCCCGAGATGGGTACTCCATTTTCCCCAAGTGCTGTATCTAACACATCTTCCAGCTAAATTATTAGCAGCACAGAGAGCTTAATGGAAAACCTTAACCCACAGGACTGTGCAAATTATTCAGTAAATCAGGCTCTGAGTTCTGCAGCTCTGCCCACCTCGAGTGTTCCAGAAGCTAGTTTTCTTCCCTGTGCGCGTGTGTGCTAAGTCACTTCAGTCGTGTCCAACTCTCTGCAACCCTATGGACTGTAGCCCACCAGGCCCTTATGTCCACGGGATTCTCCAGGCAAGATACTGGAGTGGCTTGCCATGCCCTCCTCCAGGGGCGCTTCACTGACCTTGGGACCGAACCAGGGTCTCTTAGGTCTCCTGCATTGACGGGCAGGGTCTTTACCATGAGCACTGTCTAGAGCAGATCACAGAGCCCGGCGCTCCGCAGGGCTCTTCTCTCTCGGAGTTTCCGTCAAGACCCCATACTCTCCACAAAGATACAACGGCTAAGGGGCATCTGGGAAACAAATGGGGCTGGCCTGCGCCCCAGGCCACACCCCTGCCCTGCCTCCCAAAGACATGGAGAGGGTCCCGTCTGTGAGATTGGATGCTCAGCTCCCCCACCTGCCCTACAAACTCTGCCACGAGTGACAAGAGGGCTTTCGAGTGAATAAATGAAACAAGGGCAGCGCACAATCCTGCGTGCCATCTGCGTGTCCCCACGCTCCGCACAGCCCCCCGGGTGTCCCTGCCCAGCCAGACCCTGCGTGCCCGGAGCCGCAGCCCCGCACCCAGTACCCTGCCGGCCGCCTGGGCCCTCCCCGACATGTGCCTGCCCTACTGGGAGCCCCTCCGTCACTCGAGCTCCTGCCTCAGCTGTGGAAAAGCTGACCTCTCCAGAGCAGTCCATCGGGCACTTGGCTTGCACCCCGGGAAAAGACGACGAGGGCAGAGGTCCCAAGGCCGCGCGTCCCCTCAGCCTGCGCCCCGGGAAGATGACAGAAGTCCCAAGGCCTCGTGTCCCCTCAGCCTGCGCCCCGAGAAGATGAAAGAGGTCCCAAGGCCATGCATCCCCTCAGCCTGCGCCCCCAAAAGATGAAAGTGGTCCCAAGGCCACGCGTCCCCTCAGCCTGCGCCCCGAGAAGATGAAAGAGGTCCCAAGGCCACGCGTCCCCTCAGCCTGCACCCCGAGAAGATGACAGAAGTCCCAAGGCCGCGCGTCCCCTCAGCCTGCGCCCCGAGAAGATGAAAGAGGTCCCAAGGCCGCGCGTCCCCTCAGCCTGCGCCCCGAGAAGATGACAGAAGTCCCAAGGCCACGCGTCCCCTCAGCCTGCGCCCCGAGAAGATGAAAGAGGTCCCAAGGCCACGCGTCCCCTCAGCCTGCGCCCCGAGAAGATGACAGAAGTCCCAAGGCCACGCGTCCCCTCAGCCTGCGCCCCGAGAAGATGAAAGAGGTCCCAAGGCCACGCATCCCCTCAGCCTGCGCCCCAAAAAGATGAAAGTGGTCCCAAGGCCACGCATCCCCTCAGCCTGCGCCCCGAGAAGATGAAAGAGGTCCCAAGGCCGCGCGTCCCCTCAGCCTGCACCCCGAGAAGATGACAGAAGTCCCAAGGCCGCGCGTCCCCTCAGCCTGCGCCCCGAGAAGATGAAAGAAGTCCCAAGGCCGCGCGTCCCCTCAGCCTGCGCCCCGAGAAGATGACAGAAGTCCCAAGGCCACGCGTCCCCTCAGCCTGCGCCCCGAGAAGATGAAAGAGGTCCCAAGGCCGCGCGTCCCCTCAGCCTGCGCCCCGAGAAGATGACAGAAGTCCCAAGGCCACGCGTCCCCTCAGCCTGCACCCCGAGAAGATGAAAGAGGTCCCAAGGCCACGCGTCCCCTCAGCCTGCGCCCCGAGAAGATGAAAGAGGTCCCAAGGCCACGCGTCCCCTCAGCCTGCGCCCCGAGAAGATGAAAGAGGTCCCAAGGCCGCGCGTCCCCTCAGCCTGCGCCCCGAGAAGATGACAGAAGTCCCAAGGCCACGCGTCCCCTCAGCCTGCACCCCGAGAAGATGAAAGAGGTCCCAAGGCCACGCGTCCCCTCAGCCTGCGCCCCGAGAAGATGACAGAAGTCCCAAGGCCACGCGTCCCCTCAGCCTGCACCCCGAGAAGATGAAAGCGGTCCCAAGGCCACGCGTCCCCTCAGCCTGCACCCCGAGAAGATGAAAGCGGTCCCAAGGCCACGCATCCCCTCAGCCTGCACCCCGAGAAGATGAAAGCGGTCCCAAGGCCACGCGTCCCCTCAGCCTGCACCCCGAGAAGATGAAAGCGGTCCCAAGGCCGCGCGTCCCCTCAGCCTGAGCCCCGAGAAGATGAAAGAGGTCCCAAGGCCGCGCGTCCCCTCAGCCTGCGCCCCGAGAAGATGACAGAAGTCCCAAGGCCACGCGTCCCCTCAGCCTGCGCCCCGAGAAGATGAAAGAGGTCCCAAGGCCACGCGTCCCCTCAGCCTGCGCCCCGAGAAGATGACAGAAGTCCCAAGGCCACGCGTCCCCTCAGCCTGCACCCCGAGAAGATGAAAGAGGTCCCAAGGCCACGCGTCCCCTCAGCCTGCGCCCCGAGAAGATGACAGAAGTCCCAAGGCCGCGCGTCCCCTCAGCCTGCACCCCGAGAAGATGAAAGCGGTCCCAAGGCCACGCGTCCCCTCAGCCTGCACCCCGAGAAGATGAAAGCGGTCCCAAGGCCACGCATCCCCTCAGCCTGCACCCCGAGAAGATGAAAGCGGTCCCAAGGCCACGCGTCCCCTCAGCCTGCACCCCGAGAAGATGAAAGCGGTCCCAAGGCCGCGCGTCCCCTCAGCCTGTGCCCCGAGAAGATGAAAGAGGTCCCAAGGCCGCGCGTCCCCTCAGCCTGCGCCCCGAGAAGATGACAGAAGTCCCAAGGCCTCGCGTCCCCTCAGCCTGCACCCCGAGAAGATGAAAGAGGTCCCAAGGCCACGCATCCCCTCAGCCTGCGCCCCAAAAAGATGAAAGTGGTCCCAAGGCCACGCATCCCCTCAGCCTGCGCCCCGAGAAGATGAAAGAGGTCCCAAGGCCATGCGTCCCCTCAGCCTGCACCCCGAGAAGAGGACAGAGGTCCCAAGGCCGCGCGTCCCCTCAGCCTGTGCCCCAAAAGATGAAAGAGGTCCCAAGGCCACGCGTTCCCTCAGCCTGCGCCCCAAGAAGATGAAAGAGGTCCCAAGGCCACGCGTCCCCTCAGCCTGCGCCCCGAGAAGATGAAAGAGGTCCCAAGGCCACGCGTCCCCTCAGCCTGCACCCCGAGAAGATGACAGAAGTCCCAAGGCCGCGCGTCCCCTCAGCCTGCGCCCCGAGAAGATGAAAGAGGTCCCAAGGCCACGCGTCCCCTCAGCCTGCACCCCGAGAAGATGAAAGAGGTCCCAAGGCCACGCGTCCCCTCAGCCTGCGCCCCGAGAAGATGAAAGCGGTCCCAAGGCCACGCATCCCCTGCAGCAGCAGGAATGGGAGTCACTGTGCAGAGTGAATGCAGTGGACCCTGCAGGAGGCGGATGCAGCTATCGAGTGAAGGCTGATTTCCTCAGGAAGATGAGGTCTGGTTCTGAAGGGACCTTGTAGCATAACACGCTGCTCGCCGGCGTCCCCACATGCACTCAGGCCCCTCGGAGCATCGCCTGATGATGGTGGCCAGTGGGAGGGCGGACAAAGGTTCCCCGGGCCCAGAGCGACTGAGAAACCAGAAGAGGGATGAAAACAAGCTTTAAAATCAGGAGCAGATCTGAAGGGTGGGTGCCTACAATGGGCTGCGGGGCGGCAAAGGTGCGGCCTTGGTTGGAACAGGGACATGTTACATTAGCACCTGCTCTGCAAGACAGACAGAGCAGTGGGTTCCATCTGGACACCTCTGAATACTGAACCGTTTACTGAATAAGGCATCGGACAAGTATCTGGCTCTCGTCTGTTATACACTCAGCCCCCTGTATTTCAAACGCTCTTGCTGAGAGTTAATTGTCAGACACTCTGCTAAAGGCTGGAGACAGAACCGTGGGTCCCCCACGTTCTAGACACAAAGGGGTCTCCAGTTCAGTGAAGGGATTGGAAAGGACACTTCTCCTGGACCCCCAGGGTGGGGCGGAGCTGGGTGGGCAGGGAGCAGGTGGTAGTCAGCAGTGGTTTCCTGCAGATGACCCCGGTCTTGAACAATGGAGGGTTTTCAGTAATTGAAAGAATGCAAACATCCTCTAAGGTCCCTTGCACTGCAGAAATTCTCAGACTCCAGGATACAGAGAATTAGAGGGCTGCAGACAAAAATCCAAACACGACAAACCGGAAAACAATAATGAAAAAGAACCCTGTGGTCAGTTCCTTTAGGTGAAACACTCCCCTGGGTGTGTTGAAGCTCTAGGGAAGGTGTCTTATTTTTTCCAGCAATTAGGGTTTCACTCACTGCTTAAATTATACAAGCAAGAGCTTCCTCCAGCATTCTCAATAGGAGAATGCAGACCCATTTTCCAAGATTAATAAGCAAGCATGTTTACTGTTAACAACCCTAGGTCAGGTGTGGCATTGGCTGAATCAGAAACAAAAGGAAATGTAAATACGATCCTGAATTTATAGAGGAAAGAAAAGGTATAAACGAATGTGGTTTGTAAAAAAGCATCATAAATTCCCAACTCTAAAAATATATACATATCTAGGGGATCAAAAAAAAAAAGAGGAGGTGAATACTATGTGCAAGAAATTTGTGGAAATATCAAAAGATAGCAAAAGATATTCACAGACAGGGAGAAACCATTCCAGAGATCAAAGAAAATTTAAAGCCTTTTAAAAAAAGAGCATGAATCCCCCCGGGAAGGGAGGAGGTCTGTGACGCATGCCTGCTTTCATGAGACAATGGCATCACCCGCCGCCACCACCACCGTATTTTGCTCTTGGTTGTAAGGAAACAGCAGAGACTTCCTTCTTTTCTGAAAATACACACCCCATAAACAGTGCAAAGTCCGGGTTGTAAAGACTGACTGCTCGATAAAAACAGTCCCCGCTAGTGTGTCCTTGCTTTGAGACGCTGAGGGGTCCATCTGGCGACACTGGGCTCCCCAGTGCTGAGATGCCAGGGCACCAGGGAGCCCCCTGCACAGAATGGCCTTGGTCGGGGGGGTCCTGGCCTGGGGGGAACAGGCGGGTCTCTTTGCCCGGAAACGGGAAGAGAGACCTTGCTTGAGCTCGTCACAGGATGAGCGTGGAAAGGCTTGCACGTTGGCCAGACCGACTGGGCAGGCAGCCAGGTTAGAGGCAGGGGCCGGGCAGCACAAAGGGGGAGTGCATGGCCAGCACCCGCTGTGTTTCTCAGGCATCTGAGGGCAGACTGGTGTGATCTCAGTAAACCAGGGGGCTCAGGAAAACAGAATCCTGCTGTGAATGGTGGTACAGCAGGAAGGGTGGCCCCACTCGAGAATGAAGAAACAGCGGGGACCCAGAGCCTGGCAAGGGGCAGAGGTGTGAAGCGGCGTGAGGTGCTCACAATTGCTGGTGGGTCAGCCCCTCCAGGGCAGCGTCCCCACCACTGCCACCTCCACACGGCCCTCTCCCCCGGGTCTTGATTAGCACACCCTCCTCTGGACAATGTGCACACAGCATGGAGCTTGCCGCAGGCCTGACGTGAATGAGTCTAATGTTTGCCTCCAGAGATATTTTCAAACAGAACCCAAACAGAGCATCTTCCCAGCAACAGGGAGGGAGGGGACAGGTGGTGGCTTCTGACCGCCTCTGAGTATCTTCTGATATTTAGACAAGTTTGCTGTGCAGGATGCTGCCTTTTGGCGACCCGTTAGCACACATACATTAATTTCCACTGAGTGCCCCGCATGCCTGGGCTCCGCATCGCTGGCAGGCACCCGGCCCTGAGGGGACGGGATGTGGGGGGAATGTGCTTCTCCTGGAAGCCTCCCCGTGCCTGGCAGCCCGTCCACAGGTGGACCACTCTCTGGTCAGGCAGGGGTCCCAATACCATGCTCACTGAAGGCCCCTCCACTGCATTTGGAAGCATTTCCCCCTGCATGTGGCTCAGGACAAAAGGCCTCCGCCCTGCTGATGTTCACCAGCCCCCGGACCTGGCGGCGGGCGCTCCATGGAGACCTGGGCCTGACGGACTCCTCCCCCTGCCGTCCCCAGGGCCCCGCTCCGTGCTGGGCCGGGGAGGTGGCACTGGCTTCTCGCCTCAGCGGTGGAGACTCTTCTTCCTGTGAGCCAGCAATCTGTTTCCTCTAGAAGTTTCTCTCTGTGTCCTTCAACACAGGTGACGGGCAGCCTCCAGGAGACCCTGGGGACTACGACATGGAGCTGGCAGGACACACCATGTTCCCCCCAGGACCTTCAGAGCCGCCAGCTCTGCTCAAGAGAGACAGACCGAACTCTCAGTGACTCAGCACACCTGACTTCTATTTATTGTTGATCAGTTGCTAAGTTGTGTCCGACTCTGAGACCCCAGGGACTGCAGCAAGCCAGGCTTCCCTGTCCTCTACTATCTCCCGGAGTTTGCTCAAACTCGTGTCCCTTGTATGGGTGATGCCATCCAACCATCTCATCCTCTGTCACCCCCTTCTCCTCCTGCCTTCAATCTTTCCCAGCATCAGGGTCTTTTCCAGTAAGTTGGCTCTTGGCATCAGGTGGCCAAAGTATTGGAGCTTCAGCATCAGCATCAGTCCTTCCAATAAATATGAAGGGTTGATTTCCTTTAGGATTAACAGATTTGATCTTGCAATCCAAGGGACTCTCAAATGTCTTCTCTAGCACAATTCGAAAGCATCAATTGTTCAACACTTGGTTTTCTTTATGGTCCAACTCTCTTATCTGTACATGACTTCAGGAAAGATCATAGTTTTGACTAGATGAATCTCGGCCGGCAAGTGATGCCTCTACTGATCTAATATGATGTCTAGGTTTGTCAGAACATCCTGTTTAAAGAATGTTAATCATAACAAAACATAAACCACTTCAATCACTCTTCAAACTCACCCAGGTAGGTTCGTTAGTAACAAAGTAGGTCTAAGAACAGAGTCAGGGACCGTGAGGGTCTTACTCTGAGGCCAGTGCAACTCCGAGGTTGACGCCCACCACGTGCGCTGCTGTGAGCAGCCCCAGACCCCGAGCGGAAACTCCACTGGACACCACCTCCTGCTCCTCAGGCCACAGCTCCCTTCCTTCCGATGTGTGCTTCTCTCTCTGGGTAGGGAGATCTGCCCACCTGGGGTCTCTCTGGCCCTGCGCTGAAGTCAGGTGCCCCTTCTGGCTCAGAGCCCCCCAACCAACTCCCTGTTACTTTGGGCAGCAGGTCCCATGATGCTGCTTGGCACCAGCTTTTCCATATCAGCCTCCTCTAGGGCCTTCTCCAGGGATGTTGTGTGTGTTCGTCGTTCAATCGTGTCCTCTTTGAGACCCCATGGACTGCAGCCCGCCGGCCTCCTCTATCCATGGGATTCTCCAGGCAAGAATACTGGAATGTGTTGCCATGCTCTTGTCCATTTTCCAGGGGGTTGACCCTGAATGTCACAACCACGGCATGTGGGAGGGGGTCATGTCTCCAGCCGTGAACATGATGCAACCATCTGCCTGGACCAGGCAACAGACTCTGCTGCGAAGCAGGAGGTGTTTCATCCACGCTGGGACTCTCACTGCTGAGCACGGGGCCTGGACGGCTGCATTGGAACCTGCCTGCTGCACAGAAGCTTCCAGAAGCAGAAACAGTTATGGCTGACTTGTAGGAGCTCAGACTGGAGTTAAGGAGCTCTGTCACTCCTATGACAGGAGCTAAGATTAGACTCAACCAGAGCCAGGCATGCTGCCAGCTGCCTCATTTGCATAATTATGCATAACCCGCACAGCAGCCCCACAGGGTAGGTTCTATTATTTTCCCACTTTACAGATGAAACAACAGAATTTCCGAGAGGAGAAGGGCTTTGCCCCAGGCCACACTATTAAGGGAACAACACAGGGTCAAGTGCAGCCAGTCTGGCTCCCTTTCAGCCGCTTACTGCACTACTGGCTGCATCCTTCTCCACCCACTGTGACCTGGCCTGGGGTGAGCCCTGAAATGGGCTTCTCAGGAGATCTCCTGTGCACTGCTCATCCAGGAAGGGGCTCCATCTTCAGGGCCTGAGGCTCCCCGGGCAGGGCATCCACAGCAACTGGAAATCACAGGCTGCCCCACCATGGGCACCCCAGCCCACCCAGCTCAGCGTCCAGAGTCTGGTCCCCCAGGGATGCCGGGATCTGGTTCACATTTTGAAAAGATCACTCTGTCTGAAAACTGGATTTTAGAGCTGCAGGGGAGAAAGTACGTGGCCTGGTGAAGAGCCAGGTCTGTGACCAGGGAGGGAGGCTGACAGCTCAGGGCAGAGCTCCCTGGGCTCCACGACACTCACGAGCCACCCGGGGGGGGGGGGACTATGCTGCGATGTGGGGTCTGATTCAGCAGGCCTGAGGGGGTCTGCCAGACAGTCTGCATTTCTAATAAGCTCCCTGATGCTGATGCTGCTGGCCTGGGGACCACATTCTGCGTAGTCAGGGCTTGATGGGGGCGGTGGCCTAGGGACAGAGGGACTATTCAAGGTAACTTACGAAGGGAGCAGGAAGAGGATTTGCTGATGGATCAGACGTGGGGGTGAGAGAGGCCGAGGAGGGAAGACAGACTCCAGGAGCAGGAGTGGAGAGCTGCATTTACTAGATGGGCAGGAGGCAGGGGGTGGGTTGTGGGGTCCAGAGGCCTTGCTTAGGGGAACTTCTGCACTAAGACAGGCGCTTCCACCCGAGTGGGAGTGATGAGCAAGAACCAGCCTGTAGCAGCACTGCCCTGGGCCGAGCGTGAGGAAGGCTGGACCAGACCCCCTTCAGATGGTCACTGCAGCTCTGGTTCCTCCTATCACAGCCCTGCCTTTGCCCCAAACCTGCAGCAGACCGAGAGATCTCAGCCAGCAAGGGGACGCTGCAGGGACGGGAGGAGGCAACTAAACCCCAGCTGCCCTGGCCAAGGACGCGGATCAGGAAACGGGCACCTGAGCAAACAGCAACAAACACAAGAGTCGGGCTGCTGTTGTTAAGTTGCTAAGTCATGTCCGACTCTTTGCGACCCAACCCCACGGATTGTAGCCCACCACGCTCCTCTGTCCATGGGATTTCCCAGGCAAGAATATGGGAGTGAGTTGCCATTTTCTTCTCCAGGGGATCTTCCCAACCCAGGGATCATCCCCGCGTCTCCTGCATTGTCAGGAGGGTTTATCACTTTACCACTGAGCCGCCAGGGAAGCCTCAAACACAAGAGTATTAACACTCAAACAAAGTGGGATTCCGCAAACTGCACCAACTGAGCCGCAGCTTCTGAGGCACAAGGGGAAATCGGGTCTTAGGGGAAAGGGTAACAGAAGCAGGGTTCAATGACTGACACCTTCAGGGCAGCTAACAATGTCTTTCATGAAAAGGAGTGTCAGGATGGAGTAGGGAAAAGCTTTTATTCTCTGTTTTTTCAGACAATTTCCCATATGATCATGGATATATAATGGAACTTACTTTTACTCTTAAAATTTCACAAAGAGATGGAATTTTCAGTCACTGCCATGGAATAGGAGGGCTCAGCAAGTCATAAAAGAGCCATGAAAGGAAGCAGTCATGAATATCAGCCTCAGACATCACACCAGAAGCAGAAATCACTGAGGGAAGTTGTATTTAAGACAAAGATTGAAATGGCTGAGGGAGAAGTAAGGCAGGCTCAGCAAGGACAGCAGCTGGCATGACGTGACCAGGAGGGTAACCCGTAGCCAAGCCCCCAAGTGAACTGTCTGGATCTATATGCTGAAGGTCACCACTCGGCTCGTCCGCAGGCACTCCACAAGCAATGTGAAGTGGGCAAATATTTGAAGAGGCTACCTGTGTGTGTAATTAGACGCTTGATGTAATTCAAGTTGGCAGAGCCCCAGGATCAAATAAATTGTGCCACAAAGTTCTTTAGGCAGGAGCCAGACCCCACCAATCAAAACACGCCCATGAAAACTGGGTCTCATGGGAAGGGCTATAAGAGGGAGAAACAGAGAAAGGAGTCGGTGAGACTTCCCCATTTATATAACAGTCAAAAGAACGGGAAATCAGAAGATAAAAGGTAGACGACTATCTGGATGGCAGCATCGCTTCTACCGCTAACAGAGAACCCAGAGTTAGATCAGCCGATGGTCAGTCAGCAAGCACAGGGGACGCTGATGCCCTCAGTTCTGCAGTCTGCATCAAATCTGACAGCCTGTGAAAGGCAGGTGGCTCCCCGACATGGGCCTTCCAAGGCATGAATCCATCGTGACTGCCAGTACCCTGCAGAGTCAACGCGAGGGGGAGGGCGTGGGGCACCCCCACCACACGGCGAGGACGCACAGAAGAGCCGGCAGTGCTTCCAGAGGAGCGAGGCTGAGGCCACCACCAGTGCTTTCAACACACACACGGTCTCCCTCTTCCCGGAAAGAATCCTGAGACAAGCCACAGCGGCGGTAAAGCCACTGTGTCGGGGAAGTAGAACAGTCAGCTGAAGGTGCCAGGGTTTGGCGATGAGGAAAAGCATAAAAATCTCCCATGCTCACAAGCAAGTGACCTGAAGACAGAGCAGGTTCTGAGGAGAGATGTGAGTGGAGAGAAAAGAAGGGGTGGCTCTCCTGTTATTTGCACGTGTTTGGGGGAGTCAGGGAGAGGTCTGTTTACGGTGTGATTCCAACAGAGCCTCTGCAGGAACAAGGAAAGGACGCTCATCAACTCCCAGATTATTGGAGCTAAAAGGGATAACAGAACAGGGTGGCTCCACCCAGCGCCGTCTGCGTGCAGGATGAGGGGGAGACCTCAACTCAGTCTCCCTTTACGGCAATGCGGGCGGCCAGTATCTCCTGTGATTTCCACGGTTTACAAGAGCATCTCGTGCAGACGTGTGACTCTTCCATCAGGTCTCTCACTCAGAGTTAAGAGACCAAATTCAGGGAATGGAGTGACTGTTTTTAGCTTTTGTTCCCTCACACAAATCACCTTCCAAGTCCCTCCCCCCATCGTTTTGCCACAAATCTTATGAGGATGCACAACATCTGCCCCCAGCAGGTCAGGAGGCCCATCCTGGGCTCCCCTAAAGGATGGAGCAGAGCAGCAAGGCCCCCCCACTCAGAGGCTGCACTTGAGGAGGCCCCTCCAAAGGGTGGCTTCTCCCCACCAGATGCCCCCATACAGACGGAGAGAGTGAAAGAGGTTCCGGGGACCACGTGACTCAGGGCCTTACACGAAAAACAGGACAGGCTGGACCCCAGTTTCCCTGAAAACAGGCGACTGATGTACACGGACGGCCACAGGAGTGGACAGCATTTCCTCACCGAGATAATGAACCACAAGTAACAGACAGCAATTCCAGGTTGGTTGCCAACCAACGTGCCTCCTCCAGCAAGAGCGGCTACGGAAACTGCCTCTCGGGCTGCCTGCTAGGCCCTCGAGAGGCGGGGCGCTTTTGACAAAGCTGGAACTTCTGCTTTGCGGTTTGATTTTTGTTTATATTTTTAATCAGCACTAAAAGCAGGTGGGAAGAACACCTGGGAGTTTGAACAGGATGGCGGCAGCATCATTCCGGGCCTGCCAGGCTGAGCGTCTACACGGGGACGTGGGTGAGGGCCGGCACGTCTGGGGGGAGCGGATCTGAGCCTCCAGCACGGAGGAGGGAACAGAGGCAGGAGAGCGGCAACTCTAGGAAGCGCTGCAGAGACGCAGGAGCAGGGGCAGAGCAGAGAGGGCCTGCTCACCACAGGCACTACTGAGCCCCTCGCTCCACGGGGAGGGACAAGGAGGACCACCTGCTCGCTCTTGACCTGCGGATGAAAGTGGGGACTCCTGAGGGCCGCGCCTCCTCAGTCGTGACTCTTTCAAGGACCTGCAAGGTGGCTCTCATTCTTGAAATGTCACCTGTGATTAGAAACAAGGGTGTCCCAAGGTGTGTGTGCTTCCCAAGGCTGCCACCTCACACGGAAGTCTGTGACTCAAAATCGTCTCTACGACAACAGAGTATCTCAGTAAACAGTAGCCTGGATTAGCAAAGACTTTCTGCTGACAAAGAGGCCCTCATACTTTGAAATGTACCACATGAACACGTGTGAAGGTTAATATTGTGTGTACCTCAATTGGGCCAAGGGGTGCCCAGCTCAGCCGCCTACTGTGTAGGGGTAACCTCTGCAGCAGACAGCACTCAAGTTATCTCAGAAAGACCCTGGATTATCACGAGGCCATAAGATACTGTGACCCCATGGACTGCAGCATGCCAGGCTTCCCTGTCCTTTACCATCTCCTGGAGCTTGCTTAAACTCGTCCATTGAGGCGGTGATGCCATCCAACCACTTCATCCTCTGTCATCCCCTTCTCCTCCTGCCTTCAATCTTTCCCAGCATCAGGGTCTTTTCCAGTGATTCAGTTCTTCGCATCAGGTGGCCAAAGTATTAGAGCTTCAGCTTCAGCATCAGTCCTTCCAATGAATATTCAGGGGTGATTTCCCTTGGAATTGACTTGCTATCCAAGGTACTCTCAAGAGTCTTCTTGACTCTTGACAGTTTGAAAGCATCAATTTTTTGGTGCTCAGCCTTCTTTATGGTCCAGTTCTCACATCTGTACATGACTCTGGGAAAAGCAAAGCTTTGACTACATGGACCACGGTTGAGAGTACCTTAGACAGCAAGGAGATCAAACCAGTCAATCCTAAATCCAGGGTGAGGGGAACATCACTGATTCCCAGCAGGTGCCCCAGAGTTCACAACTGAGTGGCCTACGCACACTTGGTAAACAGATATGATTTCTCTACTGGAAAATCCTAAACCAGAATTCAGTTAAAAGAAAAAAATAAAATAAAAATAAACTGATTTCTGTAATAAAAACAGCTATATTGGGACATCCCTAGTGGTCCAATGGCTAAGACACCACACACCCAAAGCAAGGGCCTGGGTTTGATCTCTGGTCAAGAAACTAGATCCTGCCTGCAAGCTGCAACTAAAGAGCCTGTGTTAATGCAAATAAGGAACTGGCATGGCCAAATAAATAAATTTTTAAAAAATAGCTATATTTAAGCTTAAATAAGACAACTGAATAGAGAGGTCATTCCTTTAGCTAGGGGAGCCTGACACAGTGCAATCCCATAGGCATTGCAGGGGACATCTGAGGCCTCCCTGCCCATCTGTCCATCCACCCATTTTCCCATCCATCATTTATCAACAGCCTCAGAGCTCCAGGTGCCAGCCAGGCAAACATGACTCACATCTCCACCAGGCTCCTCTGTCTACGGAATTCTCCAGGCCAGAATACTGGAGTGGGTAGCCATTCCCTTCTCCAGGGGATCTTCCCAACCCAGGGATCGAACCCAGGTCTCCTGCATTACAGCAGATTCTTTACCATCTGAGCCACCAGGGACGCCCCCAGTTAACCCCTGATGCGCCAGGTCAGCCAGGCGGACAGGACTCACAGCCTCAGGGAACATTTCCAAGTGCAGTGACTCAAGTCCGCATTAAACGGTGACACCCCTCTGAGTCCTGCGGTTTGAATAAACCGAAGACTGAAGGGTGCCCCTGTTTTCCACCACTGCGAACACATTATCCCTTTTTACAGGGCTGCACCGGAGGCTTATCTGCCTTATCCCTCGTCACGCTATTACCCTAACGCCTCGGAACACAGCTAAGCCATCTCCTCCACCCGCAACCTCGAGTATCACCACTCCGCCTGCAACGTGCAATAAATCATGTCTCCAGGGAGCAGCAAATCCATCCTGTTCCTAGAAGGAAGTCTTGAGTCACAGCGGTGGCGCCTCCCTGAAGTTCTGCAAAGGATCTGGCATGCCCGCAACAGCCAAAGGTCCCCTGATGCCCTTCCCGAAGTGGCCGGGTCTAGCTAGGGACTTCCACAAGCCACAATACAGACAAGGATTTTCAGAAGAGATTACGAGACATACTGAGGACTGCAATCTAACAAATACAAAGAAAAGCTGAGAGAGCATTTGGCCCAGAGTTGTTATGAATCGGCTCCCAACAATGCAGAACATGCGGCCCCTGCAGCCCGAGACAACAACTCCTGCTGTCCCGTCTGACCTCTGCCCAGGGTCTCACTGAGAGACAGCATTCTAACGGAGGAGTACAAACATGTGGAGTATCCAAATGATCATCTAGATGCACTAAGTCTTGTCTGAGGAGCCGGAAATCCAGAGCTGAACCCGCATGCGCTAATTCCGCTGGGAGCTCCCTAGCCTGAACTCCCTGCCTGCACTGTGGCCTGGCCCTGGACGCACCTCGGGGTGGGGGTGGGGGGCAGTCAGGGGGGGCAGCCCTGGGAAGCCCACCGAGTCATCAGAGGCAAGTCACAACACATCGCACAGGGAGAAGACAGCTACATTCAGAAAGTATTTGTTATTTGCCAAGAAAACCTTACCCTTCTGCTGTTACCTGTTTCACGCTTCCTTCTTGTTATCATCAAACTTGGCACCACAGGTACAGCAGAACTTGGATCATTCTAGTGAAGCCCACCTCTCCCGGGTCTCGGGGCAAACGTCAGCGCCCAGCAACCCTTTATGAAACAGCCCCCAGCCCCCACTTCCTCAGCCCCCGTCCCTCCCCATTTCTGATTTTTCTTTTCTCCACTGCCCTTGTTCACCGTTTGACAACCTCTCTGTCTTATTTATCTTTTTCCCACCAGAATAACCACTTTGATGGCAGACGTCGCTTCTTTCCTGGAGAGCCAGCAATGAGAACACTGCAGCCACTTACTAATACTTCCTGCGTGAATCGCTGAAACAATGGATAACCGTGTAAAATGCTACCGTCTGCCATTCAACTTTCTCCACGAGCTTGAACTTTGATTCTAAACGGCACACCCTGGGTCGGCCCTTTTTCTGACGTGCTTGCTGTGTTGGTTTTCTTAAGCATTTGTGTAAGCCAGCTTACAAGTCCTGTACGGTGAAGCTGGAGGCAGTAGAGAGAGAGGTATGGACAGACAAACAGGATGACTTGATCATGACGCACACCGCACCCTAACAGATGGTGAAGCCTCCTCTGAGGTTAGGAGCAGAGGAAATGAGCCAGACAATATAACAACTATCAATAAGTGGAGTAACTTTTACTCACAGAGTGGCCGTCCTCTGCCCATCGGTTCAGTTCAGCCATCCTCTGTGCTGATTCCATCAAGTGACGTTTAGTATTTCAAAGGCCAGGCCCCTGGAAGCCCTCCTGGCTCCTCTGGTGTCCCCACGGCCCCATGCTCCACTGACTCGTGCCCCAGGCACTGAGGCTGCTTTTGACCACAGATGTGTCCGGACCCGTCCACACCACGCTCGTTTCACTCGGGGATTCCTTTCATTGAAAGGAAAGGAATGAAGTTTCCGGCACTTCATTCTGGAAGGGGTGACGCACCTTCCTCGGCGTCATGGCCCGGACATATGGAGCTCTTGCAGATACAATCAACCCCATAATAAGAGGAAGAGAATGGGACCTCCCTAGTGGTCCAGGGGGTCAGGATCAGCCTGCCAGTGCAGGGGACACGGGTTCAACCCCTGGTCCAGGAAGATCCCAGGTGCCGCGGGGCAACTAAGCCCGTGAGTTGCAACGACTGAGCCTGCGTGCTCCAGAGCCTGTGCTCCGCAACAAGAGAATCGCCACAGTGAGAAGCCCTCACACCAAAACTAGAGAGCAGCCCCCGTTCGCTGCAACTAGAGAAAGCCCAGCCACAGCAATGAAGACCCAGCACAGCCAAAAATGAATGAATAAATAACTTAAAAAAAAAAAGAATAAGAGAATGTATGAGACTAGATCAATTTCACTCCAAATTCCCCCTTGGGAAGGTCAAAGCCCTGAAAACCAAAGGGGGCAGGGGGCAGAGGCTGTGTGGCAGTGTGAGGAGACGTATTTAAGGGCAAGGGGCGGGTCCTACCTGCTTCACGACCGTCACGGTGCCCGGTGCCATGGCGACCACCGAGGCAACAGCGGCGGCATCGTGGGTCTCGGTGCCCAGCTCGATGATCTGCTGGAGGATGTTGACAGCTGTGGGGTCAAGTCGGTCACCTGAGCGGGAAGAAGCAAACAGGAGACGGTTACGTCCAAGGGCGGTGAAGGTCACTGAACGCAGAAGCAGCCCTTTCTAGAGGCCACCGTTGGGTGGTGCCTTCTCCAAGGATGCACAGGTTATCAGTAAGCGCTCATTGTGACCACAGAAACAAAGTGTGTGGTACGTCACAGCTCACAACACACTCCCTGTAAGAACATCTCCAAACTCCACACAACCTGTGAGAAGATGACAGTGTGATGGTATATCCCCACTTTATAGATTAGTTGCTTCACTGCAAAAAATCGAAGAGACCTGCCTTGGGCCATGGAATCGGCTACATCACAAGGCTAGTGCTCAAGCCTGGATGTCCTGAATCCAAACTTGTGGACACAGGGCTGCCTCTCAGAACGGAACTCCTGGGAAGCACACTGCAGAGCTGGTTTCCCTTCAGCACGGTGGCAGGCGGCCAGTGAGCGTGAGCCAGTTACACAGGATACGGGCAGGACACGCGAGGACGTCCCAGTCATCAAGCTGGTGGTCCGTCAGACTTCTAAACCAACGGAAGCTCAAGGTTCTCTTTTACTCATCTCAGAAGCCTGGAATCGACATCACCAGGACAGCTACTTACTGAGGGCACCCTGCCTGCTCTTGCCATATGCTTGGCCATCTGCGACTCTCCTGAACACGCCACTCTGACCCCGATCGTTAATTCACCAGGAGGGAAATTACTGCCTGGTCTCCAGGTTAGCATAATAGTACGAAGTCTCCTCCAATGTCTACACCCTCCTGGACAGCTTTCTGCGGGCTTTGTTCCAACGTGAATCATTAAGAGATGAGAGAAGGGCATTCACTATGTTCTACACAGAGGGTAGGACATGGCATATGACTGAAGCAATGACATGGGCATCTGTTCACCAGGCACAGGCCTAACATCCCCTGCACACACCTCACACACAAACACACACACACTCCTCGAGGGGCCGGGGGCGGGGGGCATGCCTTGCAGCCAACCACTCTAAACAGCCAAACACTAAACAAAACACTGACCTTAAAAAAATGCACGGAACTAAGATTCTAATTCTTCATCTGTTTCCTTTGTTAACGACCATTTATCAAGCCCCAAGTGTCAGCCAGGAACACGGTTCCCAGTGGGAATACAAAGACCTAATGCTGCCTGCCTGCTTCTCCTTCCAGGGCTCACAGGTGACCGAGACAGATGGTAAGCCACTGTTTTCAGCCCCTGGTCAGTTCCGTATCAGGGGGGCGACTAGGAGCTCTGCAGGACAGTCAGGTGGGCTCCCGGGAGGTGACACACAGCCTGAACCCTGAGGATGAAGATGCCATTGCTAGGAAAAGTGCTGGGCGGGAGAGGAGCAGACTCAGTTCACGCTCAGACATGCAGAGTCTGGCCCAGGCGGGCACAGCTCCGAGGTGGCCAGAGACACGGTGCAGGCAAGCCAGGACCCAGAGCGGAGGCCCAGCTGCAGCGCCTGCGTCGTTTCCTAACAGCCAGGAGGACACGTGAAGAACCTGTCAAAGGAGAGAGGGAGCGTGGGAGCGAGGGAGTGTGTGTGCGTGGGGGACCCGGCTGGCCTGGCCGGGCGTGAGCACTCGCTGAAGTCACTGCATGTGAGGGAAGGAAACGCGAGCAGACGCGGCGTCAGCTCTGGGGACCGCGCTGACCAGGGGACCTGGACACCCTGTCCGCAGGGCCTGCCGCTCTCACAGGCTGCGGGTGCCTCCCGAGTCACCCCGGCGCATCGGGCAGCGAGCACAGCGCCGGCCTCGGGTCCTCTCCAAAGACAGCGGCCCACAGGACTGTTCCGTGCACCCTTCTTATCACCTGGGGCTGAGGGGATAAGAGCTCGGTGAAAGGGTGAGCTCCTATCTCCTGTCACCGTCCAACTTCACCGCGCGCTTCCTCTAATCCCGCCTGCCTGACCTCTGCTCCGCCATACACAGAGAGCTGCGGCACCTTATATTAACTTGTCTTCTGTTCCTGTTTTTTAAAGAGCATTAAGAAAAAGTGTTCTCAGCCCAATGCCCCAATTGCCAGTAGGCTGGCTCAGTGGTTTGTTTTTTAAATTGACCTAACATTGGACAATGATGACATCTGACATGAAGATCCTGATTTGGGGCTTTTCGGAAGAACTGGGCAAAAGACAGTCCTGGGCCCACAGATCCGTAAGGGGCCATTAGGAAGGCCGGCAGACTGGCCCTCGGTCTCAGCCACGCCCCCTGTCTGCCTCCTGCAGACCCTGGAACAAGACCCCAGAACAGATGACTCCGAGGGAGCCTGAGGCAGGGATGGTGCTCCAACAAGAAGTTAGGAGACCTAGATTCCAAGACCAGCTCCAACACCCAAGTAGTGGGTGACCCTCGGCCAACCATTTACAAGGAGGAAGTCTCCTGCCTCTTGTGAAGTGAGGACTATAAGACCTGTCTTCCCACACGCTGCTCAGAGCCATGATGAGTCTACGGCCATACCACCATGAATGCGCCCAATCTCGTCTGATCTCAGAAGCTAAGCAGGGTTGGGCCTGGTTAGCACTTGGAAGGGAGAGACATGATGACACACGTGGACATCCGGCAACACCATTTGGCGGCACCACTTCACCTGCAGCTCTGTTCTAGAACACTCTACAAGAGATCTCTACCTCCAAGCCTGACAACTAAACCGCTCCTGGGGGCACAATGCAGCTGAAGGAGATCAACTGACGGACATCACTCATTCACAAGTTCATTCATTCATTCAGCCTGTCAAAGACCAGCTCTAAGGTGTCGGGAGGCGAGGGGCACTCTCACCGCTCTCTGAGGTGTATCTCAGGTCCTGGAGGGCGGCCACGGCTGCCTGTGTGCCCTGAACATCCTCTTCGGCTTCTGCGATGTGCAGGTACTGGGTGGAGGGCTCCTCGGGAGTTTCTGTTGCTGGCTAAATGAAAACACAAAATCATCGATGGGACCGCCTGGAAGATCCCCTAGAAGGTCCCTGGAAGCCCCAGGATAACGGATTCAGACAAAACAAACACACACCAGCAATGTGTCTGCAGCAGCTCATTTGCCTGGCACCCCTGACAAACCAGTGCTCCGATAAAACCCATTTCCCAAAGAGGAAACTTCTCTGTGCCACGTGCCGAGACTTTAAAAACCAGCTTCGGAGGAAAGCTTCCCGCGACACGTTCTTACCGCAGGGAACAGAGGATGTTGTTCACAATGAGAGATAGGACACGCACAGAGAGACTCTCCTGTGTGCGCTGCTCCTCCCACTGCCACCAACACTGCTCTGGTCCCCTGTGCCTGGGGCCCCCTGCCATGAGGTCACGAGGGACACACGGCCATGCTGGCCGTGGACGGGAGGAGAGGACCGGGCGCCACACAACATCTGGCCCATTTAGAGCACGGGTCCCGGCACACAGCAAGACCTCAGCAGATCTCAGCTACTCGTGCAGCCTGTGGCTCGTTTTATTTTTACAGGATGGATATGACAAATGCAACTGACCAGAGAAGACACACCTGTGCAGAATCAGGACCCCACGCGAGAAGGAGATGCTAAAGGGACATTTACAGAAATCTCACACCAATAAGGAGAGGACAGGTGGACATTTCACAAGAACTAGATATTCATAATCACCTCTTCCTGGCACTGGAAGGCAGGCAAGCATGAATGTCACCAAAAAAGAAGAACGAAAAGAAGATTTTACACACAATTTATAGGAGCCAAAGTTATCACACTCTGTAAGCACTTATCAGCTATTCACAAAGGCTCAGAATAGAATATGATTATTCTTTTACAGCCAAGTGGTCAAGTTCATTTAGTTCATTTCCAGCCTGACGTTTAGTAGACACCCAGTGAGTATCTGATGAATGCATAAAGGAACAAAAAGAAGCATGGTTCCTTATAAGTACCGTTAGGGAACATTTTGGCCCACGTGGACTGGATCTCAGCCTGTGATGAACAGGAAGGGCATGGTACGACACCCCTGGTTTGGGGTACTCTCTGTAATAACCATCTGTGGGAAGGCGATGCTTTACAGGCACTCCAGGGGGCCTGGCGACAGCCTGACTGCTAGAATAAGCAGCCTGTCATCACTCGGGGGCCACCCCTGGCCAGCTTCTTGGCTGCTCAACTGTGGCACTTCTGGAGTCTAGTGTGTGACTTTTTGTCAACTGTATTTGGAGAGTCACAGCTCTGCTGAAGGTGTCGAGATCTGTAAGAAGCCAGGTCTTCAGAGGAGAGGGGCATGACTGCACAAACAGAAGCACCAGCTGGCCAGAAGAGATGCTGCTTACATCAGGAACTGGCATTACGTGTCTCTCTCTTAACAGACAGCGAAGCCCTGCAAGTGTGGACTCGAAGCACCGGAGGACTGAGGGTTTCCGTAGATGGGCATGCGATGGTGATGTTGCTGACACCATCGCCGCAGCCCCCAACCGCGGCGGCTGTTTACCACAGACCTGCCGGGGACTAGACAGTAACCCTGGCATTTCATACATCCTGTCTCCCAATCCTCTTGATCTCTTGGGTGGCAGGAGTCTCACTGTAGACATCAGAACACAGCGGTCACAGAGGTTTGATAAACAATGGATCAAGGTCAAACTGTTTACAGGAAGAGCCGGGAAATCGCAAGGAAGTCTGTCGAAGTCCACATTCCTTAAATTTTCTCAGAGAAAGTGTCAAACATACACAAGACGGAGAAGCGAACCTCCATGCTCACATCACCACTTCAACAGTCATCACCTCATGGCCAGTCCTGTTTGGGTGATGCCCCCACCACGGTCCACACAACTGCCCTTTGATTTTGAAGCAAATGCAGATGTCATATCAATTTAAATATTTCAGAAGGCACCTCTAAAAGATAAAACTCTTTCAAACCAGAACTACAACACCACCGTCACACTCAGAGCCCTTAACAGTGATTCCTGAATGCCTTCACATACCTCAGTGGTGTTCTAATTTCCCCGATTCATTTTTTCACAACCTAATCCTACAAGTCATACTTAAGGTACTGAAATCCACATATTAGAACCGACTGATAAAAGTCTCATGACACTGGTGTTTATAGGCTCTCCTTCCACTCTGACTTTCTCCTCTGCTTATCATTTCACTGTGAGAAGTGGTCACTTGCCATCAGTTTCCCACAGCCTGGGCTCCGCTGTCTGCACCACCAGGGAATCAGAGTGTGTTCCCCGTCCACACTGTATTTCCCATATGCTGACAGTCAGACGTGGAAGCTTAATCAGGCGGCCAGTTCCCTCTACGGCAGCAGGACTCCACGGTAAACTGTGTACTTCCATCAGGAGACACTCCGTGACTGAGCGTCTCTGAGTGTCTGCTGTGTTGGCAGAAGGCTGACAGTCATCGCTAGACCCATGATGCCAGTGGGGGGTTGTAAAACAGAGGTCATGTAAATATGTAAATATTCACTGGTTGGCTGGAATACTTCTACACAAAGAAATCTCTCTCCCCAACATTCAGTTATTCTGAGATATGGTTTGTTTAGATGAGGTAGAATAACTGTTCGACTCTGAGCCTTACCAAAATAAGGATTTTATTTATCAAAATAGAGTTGATTCACTATTACTCTGCAAAGGAAACTAAGGAGTTTTCTCCCAGGATTATTATAAACTCATGGATTTAAACACATTTGATGTGCTTCATTCCAGTCTGCAAATACTAACAACAGCCTTAGAGTAATACTATCAACCACTGCTGGTGGAATAACTGGAGAACAGTATGTTTTTTTTGCCAGTTCCTTTCACCCTTAGGTTCTATTCCACTGGGGAGGAACAATCCAATTTCTATCTTAAAATCTCTTAAAATAGTCCTTCTCTACGTAGTTCTGCCATTGCTTTGACATACCATTTAGATCCTTGATTTCATTCTACTCTCACTTTTCAGGGCTTGCTTTTTTAAAGTTCGATTTTGTTTTTATTGTTATATAAAACCAGAGTTGAATCTGCACAGTGGGCCTGCTAAGACAAGTTTAGGTTCTCTTCTAACCCCTCCCTCTCATTATGTCCCTGCCTTTTCTCCCTTTGATCCCCTCCCCCTTTTCATAACTATTTGATTTTGAAATAATTTCGCATTTACAAAAGAGTCCCAGATATAACACAGGGTTCCCACACACCCTTCCCCTCCTGTTGACATCTGACGTAACCACAGTACAATGATTAAAACCAAGAAATGAACAGTGGATCAGTACCAATAACCAAACTACAAGCTCTGACCAGATTCCACTGGGGTCCTTCTACTGTTCCAGGATTTAATCCACGATTCCACCGTGCATGGAGTGTTCCTGTCTCCAGAGTCTCCTCCAACTTCCAACAGTCCTCCAGACACTTCTGAGAAGAGCTGGTCAGGTATCTGACCGTCAGCATCATTGCACTGTTTGGATACATCTGATGGTTTCTTGTGATTAGGTAGGGGCCGAGGACTGTTGGAAGAGCACCATGAGGTGACGGACTTTCTGATCACATCACATCGTGGGGTACATGATGTCACTCTGTCCTACTACCGAGAATTCTGACCTCGGTCGCGTGGCTGGTGGTGTCAGCCAGGTGTCTGAACTGTGATGTTACTACTTTTACCTTTATAATTCATAATTATTTAGGGGGAGATATTTTGAGGTTACATCAATACTCTATTTCTCCTCAAAACTTCTGTTGACTAATTCTGGCATTCATCAATAGATCTTGGCTACTGTAAGTATTACTATGGTGTTCGAATGGTAATTTTCTATTTCCCTCATTCTTTCTAGATTAATCAGAATTCTTCTGTAGGTAAGAATTGTTCCTTCCCCACTATTTATTCAAGCATTTATCAGTATGGATGCAGAGATATTTACCCTAGGTTTTGAGTGATTTTTTAGTCCAATACTATCATAATTTACTTTGTTACTCAAATTGATCCACTTTGGAGCCATTAGGAATTCTCTAGGGGATTCCCTGTTAGCTCAGCTGGTAAAGAATCTGCCTGCAACGCAGGAGACCCTGGCTCGATTCCTGGGTCAGGAAGACCTGCTGGAGAACAGATAGGATGCCCACCCCAGGATCCTTGGGCTTCACTAGTGGCTCAGCTGGTAAAGAATCCACCTGCAATGCGGGAAACCTGGGTTTGATCCCTGGGTTGGGAAGATCCCCTTGAGAAGGGAAAGGCTAGGAACTCTCTGGGTTGTCTCCTGTGTCATTTTGACACGTTTCTGTTTTATTTTTGCGGAGCACATGGTTGTTACTTTCTAAAACTACAAAATGCTCCAGGATCACCTTACGTAATTTCTGCCTCTGCCCTGAAGTCAACCACTTTTTCCAAGGGACCCTGGTCCTCTTCTTGGAGAATCCTGTTAGAAACCAAGACCTGGAGACTAGGCACACTCATTGCCAGTTGGGGTCACTGTTTCTAGGCCCTCTAAGCACAAAAAGCTAAGAAATACATGCATGTATACTAACCATGTATACACATATATCTGGAATTATTTATGCATCAATCTATTGGTGTACACACACACATACACACACAATCTTCACCTACTACATTAATAGAGTTGTAATAAACAGCCTTGTGTAGACACCTTCCCTCATTTTTGTGAGTATAGCCTTGGGACAGTTTTCTAACAGTGGGATTGTTTAGTTAATGGAAAAAGAAGCGCATATGTAATTTCAGTAGATATTGCTCGATTCCCCTTCATAAAGGTCACACTGTTTTGCACTCCCACCAGCAATGTATGAGAATGCCTATTTACTCAGCCTCTCCAGCAGAGATGATGTCTAACTTGTGGATTCTTGCCAGTCGAATAGGTAAGAAATTCTGTCTCTGTCTAGTTTTAATTACATTTATTACATGTGAGGCTGATCATGCTTTCAGAGAGTCAAGGTCACTTGCATTTCTTTTTCTTCAAACCTTTCTTATCTCTTGCATATTAGGCTGTTGATCTTTTTCATCAGTATTTCTAGAAGAAGCCTTTTACAACATTAAGATATTCACCTTTTTTCTATGATACGACTGAAAATAGTTTTTTTGTCATTTGTCTCTCTATGAGTTCTTTTACACACAATTTTAAAAATATTTTTCATGTGGTTAATTTGTTTTCAATCTTTTTCCTAATTGAATCTGGATTTTGAGTTATAGTTAAGAAAGTTCTCCACACTCTCAAGTTACAAATAAATTCACTTATGTTTTCTTCTGGTATTTGTAAAATATCTCTGTTTTCACATTTAAATCTCTGTTCTTTTGTTCTAGGTTCTCTCTCTATAAAAGCCATTGATTATTGTATATTGATGTTTTAATCTGCTGCTTATCATGTGTAGCAGATTTTCATTCATTGTTAGATTTTCAAAAACATAATCCTGTATCTACAGAGATATTTCTTCTTTTCTGATTCTTACGCCTCTATTTCCCCTACCTTGTCCAACATACCAGCTGAGGCCTCCCATGATGTTAAGAGACCAGACCCCCTAGGGCATCCTCATCTTGTTCCCAAATCTAATGAGAAACTTAAGATGCTGGCTTTTGAGCATATGTTTTTTGTCTTAAAGATGGACGCATCAAATTCTGCTTTATTGACTGTTTTTAATCAGTGGATGTGGAATTTTGTCAAATGCCTTTTCTGCATCTATGAAGATGATCATTTCAGTTTTCTCCCTAGTTCTGATACCATGATGGGTTATGTTAACAGATTAACACATTCCCTCCCCCTGGACAACCCTTCCCTTGCTTTCTGGAATAACCCCCACACGGTTGTTGGATTTGTTTCTGAGCCCTTACTCTTAACTGGAATAAACCCACTGGATACTCTGATAAGACAGAAATGTCTCAGGAAGTGGTTCTCAGCTGAGGGTCATTTTGACTCCTGGGGAACACTGGCCATGTCTGTGCTTTCTCTCTGGTTTTCACAAATGGCTGTGCTAGTGGATCCTTACGGGCAGAGGTCAATGATGCTACTAAACATTCTAAAACGCGAAGTGTAGCCCTCTACAACAAAGAATTGTCCAGATCATAATTTCAGCAGCACTGAGGTTAAGAAACTCCATCTCAGGCAAACTTTAATTTGGTAGTGACCCCTGGTACCTGAAAAGAGAAACAGCTACTGGCTTACAAAATACAGCTACTATAGAATTCAGCCAGGAGCTGGTTCCAACATCTGATTGGAAAACAAAGGTGACAGGGAGGAGCCTTCAGCTGAGGGAGACGAGGACCTAAAATCAGCAAGCGGGGCCCTTCTCTGCTCTCTGGGTGGGGACCAACAATATATACCCTGTCGTGCATTTTTCTTTCAGATGCAGTTTCTGAAACCGTGGATTCAAGATAACAGAAGTAAAAATATCAATGAGCCCGATGCAGACATTCATTCACAAACCAGTCTAAACGCAACTCAGCGTAAGAAGTCACACGCATGGCCCGGACCTCACCCAGTATACCCCCATCAGATGGGAGACAGGGTTCGAAAAGATGTCCCAGTTTCCCACCAGAAAACCCACTGCTCCGAGGAACGGCACTGGGCTTGCCTGGTTGGTTGTCTGTGCTGAGCAAAGTCACGATCAAGACCAAGCTTTCAAGTGTACCTCCCACTTGGGGTCCCCTTCGCTCTCCACCAACTTCAGGCCGTGCTTGTTCTTCAGGTGCCTGTTGAACTCCCATTTGGTGCCGTAGACGAAGCTGCACACGGGACACTTCAAACCACCTGGAAGCACAGACACAGGTCAGAGAGCGCGCACCGCCTTCCGTCCGAACGCCCCAAGCCTACGAGAGGCGTCCGTCTCCAGTCTTTGCTTTCAATCCAAGCTTCCTTTACTAGTAAACAGAATAGCAGCAGGTCAATATGCTTTTCAGAGCAGAGATTTTAAAACTTAATGCATTTCTTTTCATTTATTGAATCAGAATTTGCAGAGAATCTAATACACATTTAATATTTTAGGTGACAGAGAGCCAAGATGAGTAATACCATTCCTTTGGCCGAGTGGATAAAGTGGCTTAAATCATTTCTTCACATTTTTATTTGAAAATAACAAATAATTTAGAAAGCGAAAAATAACTGAAGGACAATGGTTGCTTTTCTCAATCTCTTTTGTCCTAAAACACTAAGGCTGAGGGCCAGATGCTCAGTCTCCTTCACGTCAGAAGTGAAGCCAGGTATATAAATCCCCACTTGAATATCCCTGTAAAGGACAAATGAAAAAGCTGGTCACATCCTTGAAATGTCACTATTTATTTAACTGATTAAATCTGACACATATTCCAGGAAGTACCTGCATGCTTTAATTAAGAGAATATAAAACTCTAGAATTAAAAAAAAAAAAAAACTGAAAGTCATACAAAGACTACCTATCTAAGATTTTATCAGAAGCAGTAACTAAATTTGGAGCTGGACAAAAATCATTTGCTTATTTGTTCATCTGAAGCACAGCTGGTTTACAATGAATGCTGTGTCAGTTTCACCTAAGTGTTACTACAGGGAAGTGACTGATCAGGACATGCTTTCAGAAGCACACTAGTCCCCTGGGAGGTTAGTTGTAGTCCCAGTGGTGCTGTTGCATCCAATTCTTTGCAACCCCATCAACTGTAGCCCATCATTAGGTTCCTCTGTCCATGGGATGCTCCAGGCAAGAATACTGGAGTAGGTTGCCATTTCTTCCTCCAGGGGATCTTCCCAACCCAGGGATTGAACCCACATTTCCTGCGTTGGCACGTGGGTTCTTTATCATCTAAGCTTCAGCAGAGAAGCCCGGCATCAGGCCTCTAACCTACCGGACGTTGAGCAGGCTAGAGTCAGGCCAAGTGCTATCAGCATCAGGCCTGCCCCAAAGGGGCCAGGGCAGTGAGGTGGGAACAGAAGGCCTCTAACTGGTCTCCCACAGCCACTGTGCGTCTGCTCTCCACCCAGCACAACGACTGGTCTTAAAAACTCAGCTGAAATCACATCTCTCATAGGTGTAAGCGCCCCCACCGGCTTCCCTTCACAGCCAGAACAAAACCCTAGCTCCTTGCTGTGGCCTCTGACCCTGCGTGGCCTCATCCCTGATGCCCTCCCCAGCCCCGTCTCCTCCCCTTCTCCCCTTCTCTCTCCTCTGCCTTCTGCATTCGCCACGCTCCTTCACTCCTCCGGACACTGCGGCTGTCCACCTGTCTGCTGACTCGGCCCCTGGTCTCCGCCGGATCTGTGTGCTCTCCTGGGCCTTCCCAGTGTCAGCGTTTACCCGCTGCTCACTGGGGCCCTAAGGAAAGAGGGAGAGGAATTCTGTCCTGATGACAGGCTGTCTTAACAAATTGTACAAGAACCAGACGGATCTCACGGGACACATCGCAGAACTGAAGCATCTCTTGGATGCGGCTATGCTGCGCCAGCTCCCCGAATCAACGCCACGTCAGTGCACCTTAGAGAGCACCGCTCTGTAACCAGGGCGTCTTGTCTATCACTTGAGGTGGTGGGCAGTTCCCCAGACGGCCCCGGGCAGGAATGGCAGCCTGCCCAGGTGGCTGACGGCTCAGTCCCTTGAACCTCGGCCTCTCCACGCTGGGCCAGCGCGGAGGAGCACAGCAGGTGTGACAGAGACAGCGGCCAGAGTCAGCGCAGACAGCGGCCTGCGTGTGAGTGCTCAGTCGCTTCCGCTGTGTCCAACGCTTTGCGATGCTATGGACCATAGCCTGCCAGGCTCCTCTGTCCATAGGATTCTCCAGGCAAGAATAATGCCATGCCTTCCTCCGGGGGATCTTCCTGACCCAGGGCTCAAATAAACCTGTGTCTCTTTTGTCTCCTGCCTTGGCAGACGGTTTCTTTACCACTAGTGCCATCTGGGAAGCCCACAGAGACTGGCAATGGTTACCAAATCCTGAACTTCTATAACATTCTATAGAAAAGGCAGCTTAGATAGTTGTTTTCTGAAACTCAAACATACTGCACTTTTTTAGGCAAAATCAAATGAGCTTGTTCTTTCTTGCCCAGAGGATAATTAAACTTAGTTCTTAATCTTCTTTGTTATTACTTGTTCATCATCTAGAATGATGCATTTTCTTACAGTTATCTTTTAAAACCCTCCAAGGCACGAGAACCACCACCTTGTCTTTGGGTTAAGCTGACATTGCTTCTATAAAGACTTAAAATGTGGCAATGAACACAAACAAACTACTGAAGGTTAAATTTAGGCTTTAAAATGAAATTAAGGATTCCTTCTGGGCTATTCTTTAGTGGAAACTAATTTAGAGAGAAAAAACATCCTTATATCATGGTTAAATTAAAATTAATATGAGAATGCCCCCACATCAATTAAAACTCCCACCTTTATCACGGTGGCTTTAATTAAAGAACAACAAATGGAAATATGTAATATAGATGGAAGGTGTAACTGTGCCAGGTAATTGACATCAAAACCGAGAAAAACTAATTTTCACTTCAATTCATTAAATGCTTAGGCAACACTTGGCAAAGGTCATGGGGAGACCTAATGAGTTTCCTTGCAGCCCTGATATTAAGTGCACCCCATAAAAACCACAACCCCCCCCTCCCCACAAGTTGAAATCTTCCTCATAAGGAAAGACGAACCAAGCCAAAGGACAGAATTTCAGGAGCAATTTGAAAACTCCATCATGGCATCTTTTGTTCTTTTTGGAATTCAATCTATTCTGGAGGAATTTCAAGTGTTAAACTATTTTCACTCCTTTGCAGTGGCTGACGTTATTGAAAATTCAATTTCATTTTCAATAATATAACTTCCAGAATGGCATAGACACTCGGTTGGACAGTCAGGAGATCTGCATTTGTCACTTGGCTCACGTGACTCAGAACCACTTCCTTGAATGCTTGGGTCTTGGTCTTTTGGGTTCTTTTTTTCCTATGAAGGCAAAAATGCTAAAGCTTATATCCTTATAAAAGGCAGTGTATCAAGTCAGAGAAGAGAAATATCATATGACATCCCTTATATGTGGAATCTAAAAGGAAATGATGCAAATGAACTTACAAAACAGAAACAGACTCATAGACTCAGAAAACAAACTTATGGTGGCCAAGGGGAAGGGGCCGTTAGGGCGTCAGGATGACCATGGACACACGGCTACATTTTAAACAGCTAGCCAACAGGGCCGATTATACAGCACAGGGACCTCTGCTCAGCATCATGTGGCAGCCCGGATGGGAGGGGAGTTTAGGGGAAGACAGATACACACATATGGATGGCCAAGTCCCTTCGCTGTCTACCTGAAACTACCACAACATTGTTAATCAGCTGTACCCAAGTACAAAATAAAAAGCAAAAAAAAAAAGAAGAAGAAGAAGACAGTGTGGGGCCAGCAGAATAACAGGCTCCCCAGAGATATTCATGTCCTAAACCCTGGAACATGTGAAAATGAAACCTCAGGTGGCGGAAAGGATCTCAGAGGTAAGCATCAGGTAAGGGGCTGGAGATGGGGCGATTATCCTGCACCATCTGGACGGGCCCAATTTTATCACAAGGATCCTTCTCAGAGCGGGCAGGAGAGCAGACCCCAGCACCGTCACCTGACAAAGAAAGGCTGCTGGCTTTGGAGATGGAGGAGGGGCAGAGCCAAGGACTGCAGACAGCCTCCAGAAGCTGGGAAAAGAAGGCATCCTGCTCTTGAGACTCCAGAAGGAATATCTGGGAACCCGACTTGAGCCTGTGAGACCAGCTTGGGCTCCTTACCTTCAGAATGGCAAGATAATAAATCTGTGCTGTCTTAAACCACCACCAACAGTGTGGTCATTTGTTACAGCAGCAATAAGAACCTAATACAGACGCTCAAGGGTGACTGGACCAAAGGCAGCTTAATGATCCACGGAAAGTGGACACAGAGGACTTTTATTTTATTAACATGTGAAACACAAAGTCGGACTTGGGGAAATACTGCAGAGGGAAAACAAAGTGCATCTGACTCTGAGTCAGAGCTTAACCAAGGTCTCCCTCATCCCTTCTGGTCCTCCCACACACTTCTCAAAATCTTGGTGATCTGAGATCCTCTGGACAACCAGGGAAGGGCTGGAAAGAGAGAGAGAGGTCCCAGAGTCAGCCTTGGGTCAAGTTAGCAGTCAGACCTGAAGGCAAAGAAGTAAGACAAAGCAGACAGCTCCCACATGTGTAACCTTTCAACACATCCTTGTGTGATCTCGTGTGACCACCAGCAAATGCAAACCAATCCCCAACAGGACCACATCTCCTCTTCTTCCTCCTCCTCAACAAGTGCAGAGTTGAGACTCACGTTAGGGGACACAGCCCACCCGTGGTGAGAAGCCAGATTCTGAATCAGGACCTGGGTCTGGCATGATGACAAGGACACTGTGTAGCTGGGATCCAGTCCTTTTTCCTCTCTGCACCTCCTCATTTTAAAATGGGAAAGATGATGCCAACCTCATGAGAGATAAGGCAACATAGAAAATAACGACCAACAGCACAGCATCACATCACTGGAAGCATCTTCCAGTGATGTATGGGATCTGAGCCCTAATGAAAACAATTTCAAAATAAAAATGTCCAAAAATCAAATAAAGAACTCTAGGTTAGCTGACCGTTTCTGGATTTTTTTCTATACAATTTTCCCCGAATCTGGTGTGGAAGGGCTTCCCTGATAGCTCAGTTGGTAAAGAATCCGCCTGCAAAGCAGGAGACCCCGGTTCAATTCCTGGGTCGGGAAGATTCCCTAGAGAAGGGATAGGTTACCCATTCCAGTATTCTTGGGCTTCCCTTGTGGCTCAGCTGGTAAAGAATCCGCCTGTAATGTGGGAGACCTGGGTTTGATCCCTGGGTTGGCTGACAGTTTCTGGATTTTTTTCTATACTACTTTCCCCGAATATGGTGTGAAAAAACTAAGACATGAATGTACATCAAAGGTATGGATATACACATTTACACTCTTAATATAACAGTTCAAAACAACACAAAGATTTCAGCAGATGCCACAAACTAAGCCTTCTCTGGCCCTCTTCCTCATATCTTTTCTTATCTCATTTACCTACCCCCCTGCCCAGTGACTCCTTAAAACAAGGGACCTGAGATAAGGTTCACCACCGGAGAGAAGCAGTGAACGCTTCTCCTATAGCAACATGGGGCCTGTTAAAAGGAGCGCATACTTTCTGTTAGAAGATCAGAACATGGAAGAGCTGCCCAGGCTTCATCCCCAACCCAGAATGACAACAAATGCCACCACAGCCCCGTGCCTCGCACAGTGTGGGGAACACGATGAGCTTAAGATACCCTGTGAAGAAGGCAATGGAATAGACACGATAAGGAATGTGAGCCATTTATCAGGCACTTGTGACACGTCAGGCACGGTCTGGGATCTTCGAGAATAAGATCTCATCTTTGCAAACTGATGCTCGGAGAAGCTAAGTAACTGGTCCAGGGGCCACAGTGATCACAGACGGGCTCTAGGGCTGTGCTCCCAACCCTAAACTCATGCCAAAATCCTGGGGCGCCTTGAAGAGGGCCGTGAGGTCCCCGGAAAAGGACCAGCCCATCCTTACCAGACCATGAGCTCCGGGAACGAGCTTGAGAGTTTGTGACGCTGAGCACCAAGCACCTGATGCCTCTCACAACCTCTGGTTTTAGTGAATCAGCTCTCGAGCTGGCTTCATTGGGCTTTTTAAGAGGAGGAAAGAGGGAGGCCCACTGAAGCGATACAACAGGAAAATGCATATTTTGTGGGAAAATGCCTCAAATCCGTATTAATGAACAAGTGACTGGCAGAGAGGAATAAATAAGAGATTGATCTGCTTTCAAAACATCAGAAGTAGATAAAACACAAACAGGGGATGAAGCATTTACACAGTGTTCAGCACAAGTCTAACTGCCAGGAAAGCACTGGGGTCCGAGCGCCTCTGGCTGAGGCCCAGCTGGCACGCGGCTGGCACGCAGCCTATGCCCCCAGGACCAGACGTGTGCTGGAGCCTGTGGGAACCAGCTTAGCAGCTGTCTGGGCACATCCCTGCTCAACTCAGCGATATCACATGGGAAGCTTGAAATTGGCCCTGGTGGAAATATTCACAGCACAGAAACTGAAAAATGCTACAAATCAGCACCCCAACCCCCGCCCTGGGAAAGCCAGCTGGTAAACATTTCTAAAACACGACGGGCAGATGCCCCAGCAGCCTCCATTCCAGGGTTCGTGGAAAAGGACCCAACTGCAGGGAAAACACCACAGTCCCTTCCATGAGAAACCTGCCCGAAGCGGAAACCTCAGGCTTTTAGGTCCTCTCCCCGCCTCCTCTACAAAAGTGCTCGGACCCCCTCTGCAAACCCCTGAGCCTGGGGCAGAACCATCCTTCTCAGCAATCGATGGCTCCCGTGTATCACTATTTCAACACAGCGGATGGACAAGGAGTCCCTGCACTTGGTTTCAGGAGACTGCAACATCGTTTTGAGAAAACTACATTTATGATTTTTTACATTTTTTTTTAATTTTAGAAATACTTTTTAATTTACTTATTCAGAGGATAATTATTTTACAATATGTTTCTTCCATACATCAATATGCATCGGTCATAGGTATATGTGTGGTTTTTTATTATGTCATTTTAAGACCTATTCCTCTATCTCAAAAGAAGAAATTATAAAGTCCCAGGAAAATAATTTTTGAGGGGTTGGTAGAAGAGGAAAATAAAACCAAACAAGGATGGGGAGAATTACATGAAATTAATCAAAAGAAAATGAGAAAAGTCCCAGTGAGTGATCCCAAACAACTCAGCATTATAGTCAGCTATTTATTCAGCTTCATCTTCTCCCTCTCTCCTCTCCCTCAGATGCAAGGACAGCAAGAACTGTGTGTTCTTGAGGGCTCTGAGCTGCACTAACCCTTAACCAGCTCTCGGATTTCAGAGACAGTTCTCCTGCCAAGACACAGAGGCATGGTGTCTCCTATGAGCCAAAACACATTTCATTGCTTCCTTCCACGTGAGTCTCTTGATGGAAGCATAGCAAAAATAAATAAATACACACATGAAGGCCAAAAATAGCCCTGCAAAGATTAGAAAACCCAGGGAATGCCAACTGATTATAGAGCAAGTTAGAAAGTTAACTTGGGGCATGAAGAAAATGTAGGGCATGAAGCAACTTGACCTCAGCACATTTTGTGCAAGGTAGTAATGAAAGTCTGAAAGCAGGGAACTATGACAGAGGCATCAATCAGATCCCCACACCTGTCCCAATGACCAAGTAAACATCTATTTCCCGCCAATCCAGCCTAAGAGTGTGAACGATGTTGAAATGAATCCTGTACTCCAATTATTTACTGTGACTTGAAGGCAACCTAGGAGAAGGGGAGGACAGAGGATGAGATGGTTGGATGGCATCACCGACTCGATGGACATGGTTTGAGTAAGCTTTGGGAGTTGGTGATGAACACGGAAGCCTGGCGTGCTACAGTCCATGGGGTCAAAAAGAGTCAGACATGACTGAGTGACTGAACTGAACTGAAGGCAATCCACCCTCTCTTCTGTGATTCCTGGACAGCGGGGTCCTCAAAAATGATACACCGGCTCTAGAAGCCTTAGCATATTTTCAGAAAAGAAAAAAAAAAAAAAGGAATGCAAATGTACTAAGTGCCAGACACCCAAGTGTTCTTGTTTCATCCTCCTGTGATCCTGTGTGATAGTGGCTGTGAGCTCCAGGCGAGGTTCGGGCCCACCAGTGGAGGGTGGGTAACTTGCCCGAATGGCAACACTCCAGCCTGCCCTCCAACTCCTAGAAACTGCCTTTAATGCCAACACCAGGCACATGCCCCCATTATCCCAGATGGATGACTTAAAATTATCCGAGTTCTCTGCTGCTCGTCTATTTCCGTACATAAGGCCCGTCACTGGGAGTGCTGAAGGATACAGTCAATTCATCTGTTTTACATTAGGACACCTTTCATGGTGGTTACAGCAAGTGGAGATTCACGCACCGGGATGGTGGGGGAGGGTGGGAGGTTTCTAAAATGGGTCTTCAGCTTCAAAGAGCCACAGGAGCCAGGAAAGAGCAACCACTGATGCACTGCACACTGCAATCACTTTCCAGCTGAATCACCAGAGCACAGACATGAACACAACGGCATTTCCATGCAGCAACAGCACGCGAGCCTAACCCTCGCAAATGGAAACGTGACCGTGTTTAGAAAAACCCCCGAACGTTTCAAAGATGTTAGAGTTTTCATTCATTCTCTTTAAATGTTCTAAAGCATTTCTTCTTTTCAGGAGGATCACGTAATCTGAGCACTCAAATATTTTTGGATTAAGAACCCCACCCATAAATGTGCTTAATATAGTGCTGTTTATAGTTGCAGTAAAAGAAAAATCTAGAAACCCTGCAATGTTCAACAACAGGAGTATGGTTAAATATAAAGTAGGGTGGGACTTTCCTAGTGGTCTGGTGGTTAACAATCTACCTTCCAATGGAGGGGACAGGGGTTTCATCCCTGATCAGGGAAACTAAGATCCCATATGACTCAGGGCAACTAAGCCCATGTGCCCAACTCCTGAGCCTGTGTGCTGCAATAGAGACACAGCGCAGCCAGAAAAGCAAAGTAAATGAATATTTGAAATAAATAAAATGGGGTGTTCCCCTTCAATGCTGTACTGCAAAAGCCCTGAGAAGTTGAAGTAGGAAGACGGCACAACAAAGGAAGACAAACTGTGCGTGTTAATCAACGTTAAGTAAAGAAAGTTAGCCACGAACTTCCACTTGTGCAAAAAGTGTGCATGGACTAAGGACAAAAGGCCACACAGTTGACCCTTCGAACCCCCAGGTTCCGCATCCTATGTGGGGCTGAAAATGCAGACACCAACTGTTCTCTGCCATTTTACACAAGCAACTTGAGCATACTCAGACGGTGGGTATGAGGATCCTGGAACTGATCCCCTGCTGATAACAAGGGATGACTGTATCAATAAACGAACATTATGGGAAGGGTGGTAAAATGTATCACTTTTTTCGTTGAAGATTTCCATCAAAAGTGAAAGTGTTAGTTGCTCAGCTGTGTCCAACTCTGTGATCCCGTGGACTACAGCCTGCCAGGCTCCTCTGTCCATGGGATTCTCCAGGCAAGAACATTGAAGTGGGCTGCCATTCCCTTCTCCAGGGGATCTTCCTGACCCAGGGATTGAAACCAGGTCTCCCATACTGCAGGCAGATTCTTTACCGTCTGAGCCACCGGGGAACCCCTAAGGTTTCCATTAAGGTTGCTGTAACATGGCCCTGGCCACAAGTAACACTGACGCTCACTGGGAAGAGAAGGAAGCGAACGGTGACGACCAGGAACGCGCGGGCTGTGCTGAGGGAGGGCGCAGAGCTGCCTGGGGGGCTCGGCCGGGCACAAGGGCGCAGCCGCTCGCCTACCTTGCTGGATGAGCGCGTCGGCCGCCAGCTCCCCGGTGCCCACGTTGCTGTACTCCTCGTTGGGGTGCTTCCGGTTGTAGTGCCGCTTCAGGGAGCCCGAGATGTTGCATGAGTAATGGCAGTGGGCGCAGCGGAAAGGCTGGGGGGACAAGGAGGGGGGTTAGGGCCAGGCCAGCCCCTGTGCCATCAGCCTCCAGGGGAAGGAAGGGCCCCCCCCACCCTCCACCCCGCTCCTCCTCCTCGACTCCCCCATCCATGGAGCAGGCACTTCCTGGAAGGCCTGCAAGGAGCAGACCGTGCCTCGGGAAATGCTCCAGGAAAAGGCACAAACCTGGGGTGGCTGAGTCCTGCCTCTGCAGGGAACCCCCCAAGTGATTGGGCAGGAGTCCCCAGAGCAGGAGGTGACTCTGCTAAACGAGGCTGCTTTCATATCGTTCTCTGTTGTTCACCCCAGAGTTTATATTTCTTGTTCAAGAAGAAAATCACAAAAAATTCAACACAAGAATCTATCACTTTTTTTTTCAAGTGAATGCTATTCAAGTAACTCCCCTTACCATTAATTCTGACGTACTTGCCTTTCTCCGTATAGGCGAGTTCTATGAAATTATTTTTGGAACATTAGCATTTGCACAGAAATCAAAAAGAACAACCAAAAAAATGCTCTCCTGCCAGTGCTGGGTGGTCAGTGGACACAGAGGCAAGAGGGACAATTAAAATGAGAAATTGTCCTATGAACCTAACTTCAGGTTTGAGAGCCAATTCCATCCTTCTTAGAGCAAAGCAGAGAAACTGCCTCATAAGAGTTTCAACTCCATGTATTTCCCCACACCTGCTCCTTGGTGGAATTGCTAATGAAAAGAACTCCCAAAACGTTTGAGTAGATAGGTCAAAAAATGGGCAGGTGAGTCCAAAAGAGAACTCAAGTTTCTGAGCTACTGATTTCTATGAAAATCTTCAATTCTTAAAGCCAGAAGGGAAGCTTTCAAAGATTGGCTGTGACCAAACCTCCCTCCGTGACGAGACAGCCTTCTTTCATCTCTGACGTCTGTAATCTCAGCCTTTGTTACAGGCATGGAGGTCAGCCCCCTGGCCCCCTGCACTACTGAACGGCTCCAAGGTTTAGGAGTACAAACCTTTCCATCTATTCCATTCCCTGGTACATCATCACTTTTTATAGGAATTCAATCACTACCTAACATCTTCTTGGGACCCTCTCTCCCTAAACAACGTGCCTGAGCCGCATCTGGGCTTTTCACACAGAACAATCTTGAACTTGTGGGACGTTGCCACATTTCAGCAAGGACTTCTGCTGGGGTAGTCACTGCAGGGCAGGAGACGGAGGCAAAGTGGAGCGTGGGCAATGCCCCATACCCACTGCCAGGCATAGGGTCTGACTGCATCATGAACAGGGCACCTCTTGGGATTCCATTTATGAAGCATATATTGTATTTACTGACATCCTGCTATGAGTCAGACCTTGTTCTCACCTGGGGACACGGTGACAAATGAGAGACTTCTGATTCCCTGAATGCACACGAGTTTTTGGACTTAGATATCAACTGCAAAGATTAAATGCTATCTAGGCAAACTAAATCACAACACTTGTTTCCTAAGTCAGATACTTGCAGATAGCAAATGACACTATATCTCAAAGGAAAGTTATTTATTGAGAGCTTTCAGGCCAGCATCCAGCTAAGAGTTATGAGGAAAATATATGCAGGCTGCAGTCCTATAGTGCATGTGAGACAAAACGACAAAAAAGAAAGTGGATCAAAAATGAGGCAGGAAGCTGCCGTCATGCCTACAACATGGTGTTACAGTGCATTTGTGAAGTAGCGTAACCTACCATGATTTATGACTATTTTAGCTCACCTTTACCGATAGCTACCATATGCCAAAGAGTTCTAAGTCTTGCATGGATTAATTCCTGCAAATCTCACAACCTCCTACAGTAGGTACAACTGCTATTCCTATTTCACAGATTAAAAAAAACTGAAACACAAAAGGGTTAAGGAATTTGCCCAAAGCTTCACAATCTCCCAGCCCTACCACTTGTCTGTGCTAGATTTTGGGCCCCTGGTCCAGCCAGCAATGAAGAGATGATCTGACTTCCCACCTATCTTCCCTGGGAGGGGCATGGTTTGGTTTGCGTGCATTTCCCGAACATAAGGCAGCCCAAGTCTGACCATCAACTTGGACAAACGAGGACTGCCAAGGTAAGCCGGGTGGAACACAGGCCCTTCCAGGAGGGCTGCGACAAGGTGGGGCTGGGTGGGGCTGGGAAGAGGGTGGAAGGCGGCCAGGTCACAGGGGGACACGCTACACGCTGTGTTAGGAAACTGACTCGGGACAACATTCCTGGTGGGTATCAGGCAGGGGGTGACGTGCCAATTTCAGAGTTTTCATTCTGGAAATGAATGGAGGGCGGGTTATTTGAAAGGAACAAGACTGAGGCAAGGAACCACCCATCCAGCTGCTGCCATGGTGAAAACAAGATCTAGAGGCCTAAAATGAGACAGTGGAACAGAAAAACCACAACTAAAATTAAAACTCTGGATGAAATGTTTCTTAAAGTAACATTAAATGTAACAACTTTAAAAGAGATGGGGGGGGATGGGGAGCCACAGCATGAGACTGTATTTATAACATGTAACCCAAAAAGTGTGATCCCCACCCCAGATACATGAAGGATTCCAGAAAACAAGCAAGAAAGCAAAACCACTCAATAGAAAAACATGAGGAAATATTTGAACAGTATTTAAAAAAAAAGGAAAGAGAAATAAATCCAAATGGCCAGAAAAATTTATGGAAAAGGGCTCAATTCCATTAACCATCATGAACATGAAAATAAAGCCACACGGAGAGGCCGGCGCAGGCCCAGCAGGCTGGCCATCCTGCACGTCCCCCTGGACACAGAGCAGCAGAGGCTCCAGGCCGGGCACCCCGCTGCTGGCATAACCTGGCACAGCCACTGTGGGAAGTGGTTGGGCTTTGCCTTGTGAAGCTGAAGACGCGCCTACGGCCCTGCCAAGTGCCCGCCAGGTGTGTCCACCCCGGGGGTTCTCGTGGACAGCTGCGCAGACGGCGCGCAGCAGCCAAGCTGGTGACAGAGATGCCACAGAGAGAGCCCCACCGTCCCCCACACCCGGGGGGTGAACGTGCCCGCAAGCGCTGCACAGTACCTGCTATTTCACACCAGGGAGTACGGACGGGGACTTCCCGGTGGTCTAGTGGCCAAGCGCCGTGCTCCCGATGCAGGGAGCTTGGGTTTGATTCCTGGTCCGATACTGCATGCCACAGCTAAGACCCCAGTGCAGCCAAATAAATAAATAATGTTTAAAAGAAGAAAAAGATCATAGAACCATCAGTTTATAAAGAAAAAATGGATGGAGGAGGATGACATGCAGTCTCACCAACATACCATTCAGTAAAGAAGCCAAGTTCAGAACAAAGAATAAAATAAATTCCATATATAAATCCATATATCTAGATATGGATATATATCTATATGTGGATTTACATATATATGTGTGCGTGCTCAGTCACTTAGTTGTGTCTACCTCTCCGACCCCATGGACTGTAGCCCACCAGGCTCCTCTGTCTAGGGGATTCTCCAGGCAAGAATACTGGAGTGGGTCGCCGTGCCCTCCTCCTAGAGATCTTCCCAACTCAGGGATCAAACCCAGGTCTTCGGCATTGCTGCTGCTGCTGCTGCTAAGTCGCTTAAATCGTGTCCGACTCTGTGTGACCCCATAGACGGCAGCCCACCAGACTCCTCTGTCCCTGGGATTCTCCAGGCAAGAACACTGGAGGGGTTGCCATTTCCTTCTCCAATGCATGAAAGTGAAAAGTGAACTAAGTCGCTTAGTCGTGTCCAACTCTTCGCGACCCCATGGACTGCAGCCTACCAGGCTCCTCCATCCATGGGATTTTCCAGGCAAGAGTACTGGAGTGGGGTGACATTGCCTTCTCCGCTCCGGCATTGCAGGCAGATTCTTTATCATATGAGCCACCAGGGAAACCCTTATATATATTTAAATCCATATATATATAAACCCATAAATAGATGCATACCCATATCCAGACATATGGATAATATAAAGTTCAAAAGCATGCAATGTTGCTAAATTAGTCTGCATAGGCAATGGTAGAACCACTAAGAAAACCAGAAAGTAATTCTCAGGTTAACAGTCACACCTTGGGTAGAGAAGGGGGTGGGCCCATGAAGGAGGTCTGAGGACAGGCAATGGCCCATCTCTGGGCAGTGGGACATGAGTGTTCACACCACAATTATTCATCACCCACACACTCGTGTGTACATCTGATATTCTGGATGTGCATTCTATCTCACAACAAGAGAAGTAAAAAAGAAATGTGTGATCAAATGGGACAATATGTGACCAAAAACACTCTCTTCACAAGGGTTTTGATGATCACACGTAACTTAGATAAATGACTTGAATGACACAGTCCCCAATGAGCAGCATTATTAATATTAATAACAGCACAGCAGCAACAGCATTCATACCCTGACATATAAAGCAATTTTTAGCTTTCTTTTCTTTTATCAGTGGGATGGAAATTATGCTGACACTAGAAAACAAGGTTCTCACACATCTGCCCTTCAGCATGTCTGAAAATGTCCAAAAAGAACACTGCAGTTGGGAGCTCTCTCTAAAAGACCTGGTGACAGGTCCGGAGGAAATATGAACTATCACAGTAGCATCACCGAACCTGAATCAAGTCACAATGTGGAGAGATGTCCTAGATTATGCAAGCGCTGCCCTGGGGCTTGGGTTTTAGGACACCTCTAAGATTTACAGCAGTAAATCTGCAGCAAAGAAACCCGGTGGGAAGATGAGATTTTTTTTTTTCATGAATGTCTGAGGGGGACACCAATTTTCTAAAATGCAAGCCAGCACCAAGTCAGGCTGAGGAGCATGAAGCTGGGCTGGGCTGGGGGCCCTCAGCTACTCATGCACAGACCGCAAGGCCCGTGCAGACAAGCCCGCATTAGCAACAATCACCCCTGGGGGATGGATTGAACAGATGATTTCTGTAGCTTTCCCTATTATGATGTATTTTCAGTTTTGCAAATCACTGTTTTCAGTTACAGAACCAATAAGATAGTGCTGTTTTCATAGGAGTATTTCCAGCCCAGAAAGTTCTGGTAAAACAAACTGCTCACTTTGCTTCCCCAGCCTCGCTATCCTGGTCCCCCCCCGTGGGGACCTTTCGCTGCACAGCCCCTCATCTGCATGGCCCGTGGAGCTCCCTGCCACCCGCTGCCACCTCCAAAACTGCGGGTCAGACGGTGGACAACACTGCCACACCGAAGTCCACCATGCCTACGTTTCCACCAGCTTCCAAGGAACACACCAGAAAAAGACTGCACACATTCCCTTTGACGGGAATCTCCATTGAGCACTTCCTAAAAGAAACACAATGATGAAGCGGGGCCCTCTGTGCCTGCCGTGAGAAAACACCACGCTTCTAGATATTAAATCCGCGCCTTGCTGAGAACAGCTCCTGCCGGGCCACATGGGGCCTCCTGACTCATGCCGTGTCTGGCTCACGGCCGGGGGTCAACAGCGCTGGGTGAATTGAAAGACCCCGGGACCTTGGGAGCACGCTTGGTTACATTTACTTTTTCTCACTTTAACCTCACTGCCCCTCGCTGCTACAAGGGAAGGAAATACTAAGGGTTCAAGGCCACGCAGGGAACTGAGGGCAGAATGAAGAGCAGGCAGGGCCCAGCAAGGACAAGCCACTGAACTCTGTGCCCTTGTGGCTACAAGCCTTCCTAGGAGCCCAGAAGCCCGCCTCCACCTGGATGGCTTCTGTGATCGGCCTTTGTCACTGCAGTTCTATAGAATCGATTCATTTACTCATTTGCTCACTCCACAAGTGATAATTAAGTGTTGCCTCTGTGGTGAGTCTAGAACAAAAACTAGAACAAAGTGCCTCACAGACGAAACAGTCTAACAAAAACAACGAACCACACCATCTGCCAGGTACCATCAGACATCATGGAAAAAATTAAAGCCTGGCCCTTGGCGGATGTTCAGGATGAGGTCCTGAGCTGGGAGACTATAATGCTTCACAAATTTTCAGAGCACATCCCCACAGCCTGCTCCCTTTCAGCAGAGTCACATGCAGGCCCCTCACCCTGGAGCAAGAGAAACACCTGCTGGCCAGGTCAATCACTAAAGAGTATGTCTGTACCAGTCTGGGGAGTGAGCCAGTCAAAAAGAAAAACATGCATATTCATGCGGAAAAGGACCAAGACTGTAAATCGTAAGACACATGATGAGGCTGAGAAGGGACATTCCTAGAGAGCATTTGTATCCAGAATCCTGGCTCCCTCGCCTCCTCCTCAGCCTGAGTTCAGAGGCAGATGTGAACTACACAGACATAGAACCAAGCGTAGGGACTGATACACTAACCCCCAACCCTACACACACAAAGAGCCTAAGGATGCAGAGACGATCACAGGGGACAGACAAGGGAAAAAGGGACACAGAGGCAGAAGCAAAGAGATACACTCCAGAAAGGAAAGGACCTGCATCCCAAGGAGGGCTGGGGACAAGAGGACATCCATGGACTCACGTTCCTGACGGTCAACCCTTTAAAGAGGTTTGTGCCAGAAATTCCGACGGTCCAAGGGTTGGGCTTCCCAGGTGGCACCAGTGGTAAAGAACCCACCTGCCAATGCAGGAGACATAAGAGATGTGGGTTCGATACGTGGGTTGGGAAGATCCCCTGGAGGAGGGCACAGAAACCCATTCCATTATTCTTGCCTGGAGAATGCCATGGGCAGAGGACTGTAGCCTGGTGGGCTACAGTCCATAGGGTTGCAAAGAGTCAGACATGACTGAACCAACTTAGCATGCACGCACGGCAGTGATTAAGACTCTGTGCTTCCACTGCAGGAGGGCTCAAGCCCTGGTGGGGGAACTAGATCCCATGTGCTACAGGGTGTGGCCAAAAAATTTTTTTCATAAAAAAAAAAAAAAAGGTTTGTGCCAAAGCTTTTGAAGGGATGCTGCCGATGTGAACGAGAGCACCACCTCCTTCTCCTTGTCCCGCCAGCCACACATGCTCTGAGCCCTCAGTCAAAGCTGCCCATCTATGCAGAAGCGAAGAGAGCTGCGATTTTTCTTCTTTTCCTTTTTTTTTGGCCGTGTCTTTTGAGGACTGTAAGCCTGAGAGCACAAGGTTGGGACTGCACTGAGCTGGGCCAACCTCAACCGGGAAACAAAACCAAGCCTGGGACCAAGGGTCCAGAGGAAAAAGCCAGGTCTTCACACTATTCACCAAGCACAAAGCAGGCCAGAGACAAATTAAACAATTTAAAAGAATAAATGTTTTAAAGCCATGGGGTACCACAAGGTCCAAAATGGCTTTACATTAGGCAATTATCTCATCACGATAAATAACAGTAAATCAATCCACACTAATTGCTTTCCATGCAAGAGCTCAGAAGACTCTTCAGCGTTCTCCAGTTATTGATTTTTTTTGGTAATCACTTATGCTGTCAAAATGCAATATTTCCCGAGAATATACTGCATACTATTAGACAGACAGGATTTTAATTTAACATAAAACAATCCAATTTCCCTTTTTTTATCCCCCAAAGTGTTTTTAAAAATCTAAAATACAAGGAAGCTGAAGATGGTGTAACAGGTTTTGAGCAGAGATGTTTCAGTTCAAAATAAATAAATGGCCCCCTCTGACCCCATGCTCCCCACCATGACCCTTCCTCCTACACACACACACACACACACACACACACACACCTAAAGGAAAAAAGGGAAATAATCTCAGATTCTTCACTTTTGTGGAAATTAAGAACTGAAAAGCAAAATAAACACTACTAACAACAACCCTCCACTTGACTTCTTACTCTCTTTGTACCATGGTTCAGTAATTTCCACTGAACTTAGGAAATGCTACAGCTGCTAAGTTTATACTCAGTCAGCATTTTATATAAAGATTTGCTTGAGTTTTGATAGCTAAACATCTAACTGCAGGCTTACACAATCAAAGCAGTGAGGGGTAAGGGGGTCAAAATGTCCCTCCACTTGGCTTGAGAGTGAGAAAGTGGAGGGTGGTGGACGAGGGTAGCTTTGTCTACGAAGAGATACAGCTCCACATCCCAGCTCCACTATTCAACAACTATGTTATTTCTGAGTACATTACTTAACTGGGCTCTGGGCCTGTTTCCTCATCTGTAAAATGGGAAGATTAATACCTACATCATAGTGTCTTTGAAGGCAAAATAAGGTAAATACTGACACACCTGTTGTAATGCCCAGCAGATGGTTATTATAAAAGGGATCAGTCCATCTGTCTTGTTTATTCTGACACAAGATACTTAAACATTCAACACTGTGGTGGAAGCTTATTTTTTTATATTTATTTATTTGGTGGCACCGCGCCTTAGTTGTAGCATGCGGAATCTAGTTTCCTGACCAGGGGTCGAACCCAGGTCCCCTCCATTGGGAGCATGGAATGTTAGCCACAGGACCACCACTTCCCTGTGACCGAGGTTTCTGATGGAAGCACGAAACCATCTCCTGGGTGACAGAAGTCATAGCAGAAATAAAGCCACAATGCTTGCTACAAGCAGCACCAGGTGACTCAGCATGCTGGGGATACTGAGGATCTCAGACTGAGTATTAACTTGAATTGTTCACGAAAGTGTGGTTCTCAACACTCTGCTTCTTTGAGATCATTTGTGTACTTCCACTCCCTTGTTTACTAAGTTTAGACTGGAAGCTAGGAGTGATTTAGTTACACAACTGCATCCTGGCTGACTTCGTCCAAACACCCCCTCTGCTCAGTTCAGCATTTAAGCCCCTTGCCCATCCTATGAGCTCAGCTGGCTGGCATCTTCTATATGCATGCCTTGACTCAGCCTCCTATGGACACATTGTGAATGAACGCCTCTGGAACCAAGTTCATTGTCAGAAATAGAACCAGGGATTACACTAATTCCCTTTGATTTGTGGACATTGGTCAACTATAACTTTTCGGTTGCTATAGGTTTCAACCACTATAGGTTTTACATGATAACATAATACTCTATTAACTCAATTACAATATAGCTTCTAAAAAATGACAGAGTTGGAACAGTTAGCTGCTCTTTTGGGTTCCCACAGAGCTTAGCACATAACTGTCTGGCAGTAGATAATGTACTTGCTTTTTACACACAGATGGCTCTCCCCAAACCCATGAGCCTGGCGTCAGACACAGGCCTGGCTTCACCCCAACACTGCCTGCCCTGGCACACGTTGGGTGCACAGAAAAGGCAGCAAGGACTCCTGGGCTGACGCAGGACAGGGGAAAGAAGCCCACCACCACCCTCATCAGGGGCATGGAGCCTTCGGCAGGAACACTGCATGCTCTCCTGAGGCTGGGCAGAGATGGGAAAGAGCTCCCAGGGAGCAGAAAGCCAAAGAGACGCAGGACCGCCCCAGCAACCACGCACCAACCAAGGGCCACGCTCGCAATCACAGCTTTGAAAGGACAGCGTCAGGCCTGCTATCCCCTGTGCGGTCCCCACTGCGATAGCCTGATGCAGAGAGGGATCTACTTTTCCATGGCCATCAGTCTCTACTGTTCTTCCACGCGTAACATCAGGTATCCAAGTAAACATTATGAGATGTACAGAGAAGAAAATGTAACTCAATTCAAGGAAAAAAATCAACAGAAACCTAGGCAGAGATTGCTCAGATATTGAAATTACTAGACAGAAATATTTAAATAACGATGATAAAAATGTTCAAGAGTCTAATGGAAAACATGTGTGAACAAACGATACGTACGTTTTAGCAGGGGAAAAAGAACTAAATGTAAATGCTATAAATCAAAGAAACCCGGAAATGAATAATTCATTTTAACATCTAAACAGCAGAACTGACATATCAGAGAAAGAGTAAGTAAACTTAAAGATTAATACAAATCACATAAACTGAAACACAAAGAGAGATAAGAATTAGAGACAGAAAGGAAGAAATCATCTGAATGCTGTGAGATATCACACAGGTCAATACAGGAGGTACTACAGTCCTATGGGGAAGAAAGAGAAGACAAATGAGGCAGAAGCAGTGTTTAAAGAGATCACGGCTGAGAAAGGCCAGAACCTCACATGTGACATCAACAGATTTAAAATGTTAGGAAGGCAAACACTAGGAAACCACACCTAAGCTTAATTAATGACATTAAAACAATGAAAAAACAAAGAGAAAAAAAATCTTAAATTAGTCAGAGAGGAAAAGGCCATTACATATAAGAGGAAATGATAAGGCTCCAAAATAATGAAGGACAAGATGTAATGGAACAATACCTTTAGAGTGAAGTCCCCCTAGAAATCCACAGTCATCAACACAGTCCTCCAGAAATGAAGACAAAGAATTTCCAAACAGACACAAGCTAAAATAATTAAACTCCAGCAAACCAGCATATAACAAATGCTAAAAAAAATTGAAGGAGAATTTATCACATGGAAGCTAGGCTTACAGGAAAAAATAAAGGACACCAGAAAGGCTAAATATGGAAGTAAACAAAAAAGAAATTTTTAAGATTATTTTTCATATGTATTTTTAAATGCCCTTTAAAGAAAAAAATAATACTATATTGAGGAGTTTAGAACACAAAGAGAAATGATATATATGACAATAAGAACCCAAAGGGTAGGAGGGAGTAATACAAATTATGATTCATAGTGTTTCCATTGTTTATGAAATAGCATATCTACAGTTAGTTAGAACAGTGTTAGAATACATATACATAGTGTAATGTCTACAGCAGTGACTAAAAAAGAAAAAAAACAACAGAAACTAAATTTTAAAAAAAGTATATCTAAAAAGTAAACAAATCCTAGTTGAGAAATATGCTATAAAATACCTCATCAGTACTCCAAGGGCTTCCCTGGTAGCTCAACTGTTAAAGAATCTGCCTGCAATGCAGGAGACCCCAATTCGATTCCTGGGTCGGGAAGATCTGCTAGAGAAGGGATAGGCTACCCACTCCAGTATTCTTGGGTTCCCTTGTGGCTCAGCTGGTAAAGAATCTGCCTGCAATGCGGGAGACCTGGGTTTGATCTCTGAGTGGGGAAGATCCCCTGGAAATGGGAAAGGCTACCCACTCCAATATTCTGGCCTGGAGAATTCCATGGACTGTATAGTCCATGGGGTCGCAAAGAGCTGGACACGACTAAGTACCATTCACTGCTGCTGCAGCTGCTAAGTCTCTTCAGTCGTGTCCGACTCTGTGCGACCCCATAAACGGCAGCCCACCAGGCTCCCCCATCCCTGGGATTCTCCAGGCAAGAACACTGGAGTGGGTTGCCATTTCCTTCTCCAATGCATGGAAGTGAAAAGTGAAAGTGAAGTCGCTTAGTCGTGTCCGACTCTTAGCAACCCAATGGACTGCAGCCTACCAGGCTCCTCCGTCCATGGGATTTTCCAGGCAAGAGTACTGGAGAGGGGTGCCATTGACTTCTCCGGTACACTCCTCAAAACTGCCAAGGCCATCAAAAAACTGGGGAAAGTCTGAGACACTGTCCCATCCAAAAGCAGCCTAGACATCATGACTAAACATAATATAGTATCCTAATAGGCTCCTGGAACAGAAAAAGGACATCAGGTAGAATCTAGGGAAATCTGAATAAAATATGGACTTTAGCTAATAATGACATGCAGCGAATGTGATATATAAACGTCAGATGCTAACAATCGGAGAAACTGGGTACGTGGAATATGGAAACTCCCCGTATTAACGATTTTTCTGAAATTCTACATCTGTCCTAAAAAGTTTACCTGAAAAAGAAAATTTCAACTCTCAGATGAAAAAGTCAATAGAGAGATAAAATGGAATACCGGAAAAACACCTAATTCACCCGAAAGAAGCCAGAAGAGAAGACAAGAGGATCGAAGAATGGACGTGACAGAGAAAATCAACGTTAACTTCCCAATGAGTCATGTCAAAAATTACATTAAATGCAAATGGACTGAGTACTAAATTAAAGAGCAGTGATTGTCAGACGGGGTGTGTACAGGCATGCGGACACACACACGGGCACTAACAAGATCCAGCTCTATGCCATGCACAGGAATACACTTTATATGAAAACCCAGACAGGTCCTTTCCTTCACAGTTCGAAACCCAGCACAGCGGCTGGCAGTTTGGACTCGTGGAGTCCCTGCGTCAGAAGCACACGGGACTGGGATGGAGTCGAGGATGCTGGGCTGGCCTCCAGGCTTACTGAAAGAGAAGAACTAGTCCGATGGGAAAGGTGGCCGAGGCCAAAGCTGCCCCACCCCCGATCCTGTTCTAAGAGAGCAAGTCTGAGATCCTCCCAGCACCTCCTCCCTCAGGCTGGCCTGCACAGGGCTAGTGGTCGGAGTCTGCCCCAACCGCTGGGGGCACTTTCCTTCTAATCTGCTCCCTCAAGTCAACCCCTCCTTCTTAAAGCAGCCCCTGAAATAATGGTATCATTGTTTGTTCGCAATTTCCAAATAAGGAGACTGTGGCCCAAAAGGGAGAAAGATCAGAATCCCAGAAGGTAGCCTAGTTAGTAAGCAATGGCATCCAGATGTTGATCCTCCTCTGCCTAAACAACAATATAAACAAGGCCAAAAACAACAACAAAAGTAAAATAACACCAATGTCTTAAAATTACATAAAAGGAAAACAACATCTGGAAAAGATTTAGAATGAGTGATTTGCAAACATAAGTTGAAACTATGATCAGACTAAAATTATTTCAAAATGCTTTTAAATTAAATAAAGTCACTCTTTACTATTAAAGTGCAGGGAGACTGGCGTGGTATCCACCAGCCCTACAACTGAGAACATTTCTATCAGCAGAGTCACGGGTTCATCTGAGCCTAACGGACAAAACTCCACAAGTGAGTCTGCCTGTTGATCATGCGGCTTACAGCACAGTGTGTGGCTTGTTTATGTGTAAGCAGCAGAGAGCTTCCCGGATGCCAGAACAAGTCTGTGTCTGTTTAGAGACTCCTTGCTCGGCACTGGTTCCTCTCGTCTGAGCATCTTCCCTGGCATCTCTTTAAGGTTAGGTGTCAGCTCCACCCTGGGGAATGCACTTTATTTACAGCTGCAAGAAGCACATACAACACCTTCACTGTTTGTGAATCCTCAGTGGCTTGGCGGGCTTCGCCCAGTGTTTCACAGTCTGTGGAATTTAAGGTGATGTGGAAATGCTTTGGGGATGATGTCCACTATCAGGCTACTTACAATAGCAAGAACTGGGAATGACCAAACTGTGCAGTTATGAGGGGAATGTTTAATTAAAACTATGAGTCTCATCCTTATGCAGCCATTAAAAGTAGTTAATAAATGAATTTTCATATAATGAGAAAAGGCCTATGAAATGAGAATTTTTTTTAAAAAAGGGCAATACCGGACTGGTGGTACAGTGGTTAGGAATCTACCTGCCAATAAAGGGAACGGGGGTTCGATCTCTGATCCTCCACTAAGAGTGTACATCCCGCGGGGCAACTACGCCGTGTGCCACAACTATGCAGCCCGAGCTACAGAGCCTGTGCTCTGCAGTAAGAGACGCTCCCCCAGCGAGACGCTCACACACCACGACTAGAGAAAGCCCACGCAGAACTAACACAACCAAAAATTTTAAAAAAAAAGTTTTTAATTAAAAAGCCAAGGTAATATGTATGACGCCTAAAGCATGCAGGTGCCCCAGTCTAGCCTCTAGCTGTTGAGACTACTCTAACTCAGGAGTGGGGTATTCTTAGCAAACCATCTGGCCACTCATCTAAGCCACATTCTCCAATAGAGCTTTATCACTGATAAAGCTGACATGTTAATCCCCATCAAAAAAATAAAATGCTCATTTATGGTGTCTAAATGCTCAATTGTGTCTAAAAATATCACCAAAGATTCCTCCAGGGAAAAGGATCAGAAAGCATTTTCCAAATCTTATTTAGTGAACACATTTTAATTTCATTCTTAAAAAATATATAAATTATATCATGTAATTTTAAAAGGTGAAATAGGAGTCTGCCCTTATTACCGTGTTTCCTGACACAAATTATATATTGAAAACCACACATCCAGGTCTAGAGAGGTAAACTGGTTTCCTCTAGCAAGCCCACTGCAACGGATGAGCAATGCTGCTCTAAGACTGGAAGTCTCATCTTGGGATGGGAAAACACCAAGGCTTGACTTCTTTATCATACTTACTGAGGGCAGGAAAAGGGAACGTGGGAGATGCATACTGTGTTTTAATAGCATGCATGAAAATTTTCTACCACAGAGTAGATGTGAGAGGAAGGAAAAAGAGGAGGGGAATTCAGGGGAAGAAAAACACCCTCCCTGAAGATGACTGCTTTTAAGGCAGGAGACCCAGGTTCCACCTTGTGTTGGAGAGATCCTCTGGAGAAGCAAATGGCTACCCACTCCAGTGTTCTTGCCTGGAGAATGCCATGGACAGAGGAGCCTGGCAAGCTATGGTCCATGGGGTCCCAAAGAGTCGGACATGACTGAGTGACTAAGCACAAAGAGGACCATGTCCTAATCTCCAGAACCGTATGTATGAGGCAAAAAGGAATTAAGACTCCAGGTAGAACTAATGTTACTGATCCTCTGACTTTAAGATAACACTGTCCTGGGTTATCTAAGTGCGTGCACTGTAGTCACAAGGGCCCACACGAGCTGGAAGAGGGGGGCAGAAGAGAATCAGAGGAGGAGAAGGATGAGGATGGCCACTGGCTTTGAAGACAGACAAAGGGGCCACGAGCCTTCGGACAGCCTGCAGGAACCAGAGAGCAAGGAAGGAAGAGCATGTCACGTGGACGCTGGCCCAGTGTGGCCCATGCTGGAATTCTGAATCATGGCGGCCCTAAGAGAATGAACTTGTGCTGTTTAAGTTACGAAGATGGAAGTAATTTGTAACAACATAATGGAAAACTAATGGACCGAAAGGAAAGGAAAAGGACAATTACTGTTGTGATGAGGGCGGCCAGCAGGCATCAGCGTCATTTTGTCTCGCTGGCCCTAGGCAATTGAGAAGCATGATTTACACACATGTCTACAAGAGCACCCAGACCTGAAGGAAGGGAGGAGCCCAGGACTGACTCACTGGTTCTCACTCAGACTGAACCTCATCCCCAGCAGGGGCACCGCTCAGCCAGGGGTTACGCCTACATCCACAGGGAGCCCACGGGAAACCGGCCATGACGTGGGGTCCAGCTTAGTGGGGCTCCCAAAGCCCCCCAGGGCAGCTGTGTGATGGAGACTACACACGCCTGCAATTAAACCACCCCCAAATGCACTTCTTCTGCACACAAACCAGAGACGTAAAGCTCTGAGGAATAAATCCACAAGGATTTCGGGGCAGAGAGCCTTCCAGCCAAGTCTGGTTAGGAAGGGAAGATGTTCCACGCTGAGACCGAGGAACGGATTAGAAGTCTAGCTCCGACTCTGGAACAGCAAAGACAGAAATCAGCCTCCCCGGGTCTACATCTCTCGTCTGTGAAGTGAAAGTTGCCCTGACATTCATCCTCTAGTCCTGTCACTGCACCAGTCTAGGGAAATCCGGAGTCCCTCCTCAAAGAAACACGTCTAAGAGATGCAGAATGGACATAAAGCCCTGAACTTTCACTACGTACAATATACACAAACACAGAACATCCCGACTGAGACGTTTCACAACCACTGGGTGACACGTGGGTCCCACCTAAGAAACCTGTGTTCAGTACAGATGTTAAAGCAGCTACAGAATCAACAGGCACAGCAGCCTCAGATGCCCCAACTGGCCCCTCTCTGCCGATGGCCAGGGGCTGAGATCTGGTGAGGGACCCTGGAGGCCAAGCCCCAGTTCCGGCTCCCTCACCTCCTGGACAGTTAAATCACCAGAGCCCTCATCTCACCCCGAGCCACCCGGCTTCTTAACGACAAGAGGAGTGACCATGGGCTTCCTGTGACTTCACCCCGAGGCTGTTCTGAGCATCAGATGAGCTTGTCGACGGGGAGCATCACCTCGGAAGGGGTGATGACACAGGCTGGCCGCAATTACAACAGCAACTGAAATCTGTGGATCTGGGCGTTGAGTCAAGACTCGTGGGGGTCATTTGTCTGAGATGCAGGCTGTTCAGGTGTCAAATCTGGGCAATGACATCTACTGTGTGGAATCAGAGTGAGGTAGGTGAAGGTCCTGGCACAATGCAGGCACACAGGAGATGCTCAGTAAATACAACCTCCAAGTGTGGTCGCCCACGGTCCCTTCCACATTCTACCGGGACTTAGTGGTGGACATGATTTCAAGAAACATCTCAGAGCATCGTGTTCCCATCTCCACATGTGCACGCCAGCAATAGCAGCACTGGTTTTAAGGGTCAAGTTGCCGAGTGCTGGGCAGTACTTTTTATGAAACAAATTCACGGGACCGGAGCTCCTGCCGCCAGTTCCCACCATAAGCCATGGTCCAGGGGAGTTACCATCCACATAGAAGAAACATCAGCTGGAGGCACTAGAGAACAGCAGAGATCAGGAGAGCCAGGGCCTCCAGCTCTCTCACCAGCGCCGGCCAGCCCAGCATCATCACACCTGCCGCGTCGGGGCAATTCAGGATCTGACAGTGCACACACTCATCCTTAAACAAATACTCTTTGCTCTAAATCACGACAGGTTTTCCTAAGACACTCATATTTTAAAATCTATTTATTTATTTTAAATTGAGGATAATTACAATATTGTGACAGTCCCTCCAGGCTGTCACAGAGCACCAGCTCTGGATGCCCTGCATCCCGTCAGACATCAAACTCACACTTGCTATCCACTTTACATATGGTAAGGTATATGTTTCAGCGCTATTCTCTCAAATCATCCCACCCTCTCCTAATCCCACTGAGTCCAAAAGCCTGTTCTACACGTCTTACTACAGCAAAAGCACGCCTTTTCTCCAGTCTGCACCCTCCTAACACTCCTCCTGGACTTGGCTTCCAAAGTACAGAGAAGTGCTATGCTTGCACAAGCAGCGGGCCTGCAGTCACGCGACCGGCCCCACGTGCACTGGCTCAGCCCGGAGGGGAGGGGAAGGGGGCTCTCCCGTCCTTATTTTGAGAAGCGGCGCACTTCCGACCTGGAGGTCCGCTCCGCCGGCCGGGCGCCCTTACCTTGAAGGAGGCGTGCTGTTCCATGTGCCGTAGCAGCTGTGGTTTCTGGGCGGCCGTGTAGTCACACACCGTGCACTTGAACTGCTTCCCTGAAGAGAAGCAGAAGGAGGTGAGCGGGGTCAGGCTACAGCCCCTGCGTGTGCCTGGGGCAGGAATGAAGGCCCTGGGACACCCCACGCCATCGGGGGGTGGGGGGCCCAGGACCTCAGGGGAACCGGCAGGGAAGCACAAGGCAGCAGCCTCGGCCTTGGCCGGCAGAGAATCGGGGGCCAGACGCCAGGGGCCTCAGGGTCTCCCTAGGAGCCGGGACGCCACCCTGAGAGCCAGGAGGAGCTGCAGAATGCCCTTCAGCCAAAGAAGAGATCTGTGTTTGGGAATTCCCAGCTCCGGCAGGGAGCTTCCCAGGTGGCTCAGTGGTAAAGAATCTGCCTGCTCATGCAACAGACGTGGGATTGATCTCTGGGTCAGGCAGATCCCCTGGAGAAGGAAACGGCAACCCACTCCAGTATTCTTGCTGGGAAAACTCCATGGACAGAGGAGCCTGGCGGGCTACAGCCCATGGGGGGTCACAAAGAGTCAGACACAACTGAGCGACTGAGCAACAACTCCGGAAGGCGCATAAAAGGCAGATTGAGGGGATGCTAGAGAGAAAACGACAGAGAAATGTGAAATACTGGCCTTTTGAGAGGATTTATATTTCAGCAATTTGTAAACATTCAGCAATGCGATAAACAAGCCCACGTGTTAAATCGACAGATACATGCGGCACGCACATTTTTTACCCCCCGATGAGGAAAAATAAAACAGCTTGCAAAAACAGCAATGCGCACCCAGATATAAAGGTGACCTACTTCTCAAGGCAGCATCGCTCGTCATGAACTCCTAGTGGCCGCTGAGCTTTCCTCAGGGACCAGGACCACGGTCACTGCATGTGGCACCTCAGGAACACTGGCCCCTTCTGGGGACATTCCCACCTCTCCTTCTGCCACAAGCCGGCTGAAACAGCTGCCCCCTCTGCGGCCTCCACACTCCCTTCCTACTCGCTTGTGAACCCACCCCCTGGAAGATGGCACCAGCTCACCCCAAAACCTGTCTCACCAAGGTGACCAGTGACCAACGATGCCAGCCCACCAAACCAAAGGCACATTTCAGCCCTTATCTTTCACAGGTCCCACTGCACGAGGCTCTGCCGACGGACCGTGCTCAGGGAACCCTCTGCGCCTCTGACTCCACGCCCCTCCTGCCCCTCCGTGCCTCTCTGATCACTCTCCGCATGCTGGAGACACCATCTCCCATCTCCACCCTTTACACACTCAAGTCCGAGTGCCCCAGCCACACTCCCGTCCTTCTTCTTTTGTAAACCTTTGATATCAAACTCTATCTTCTACTCACAGTCGTTCTAATCTGGACTCACTGTCTCACCCATCAAATGGGTTTCCCTTCCGACCTTCCAAGGTGATCACTGACCTCATCACCCAAGTTAGAGACCTGGCAGCCTCCATCAACGTCACCACAACCCCAGCTTCACTCACCTCATTTTTTCAGCACCTGATTTCAACTCCTAATAGTTTTCTATCTATCCCTTTCCTTCTAAAACCTCCGCACTGGTTTTAGACCATATTCATTTGTTTTCTGGGCAGTGGTAAAAGCCTTCTGAACCAGTTCCCTTACCCCCCATCCAACACCCACCCTTCTCCCCTCCTCCACCATCCATCCATCCATTCTGAAGCCCCATCCTCCATTCCGATCTAACACAGAAACGCCCACAGCCCTTCCTGCCTAAACCCTCAACGACTCCAAAGACAGGTCAAAGCTGAGGTTCCAGGGCCTGGGCCCAGAAGGTCCGCAGACCCAGAAATGACTCTCCCCTCCCGACTCCTCTCTCTGACTTCCTGTTTGGCCTAAGACTCTTGCTGCTACTGCTACTGCTAAGTCACTTCAGTCGTGTCTGAGCCTCTGCTAACACTCTCCATGCCTGGGATGCACTGTCTCTTGGCAGCTGGTCATTCTTCCCTTTAACACAAACTCAAGCTGATCAACGTCTCTGGCACAAGCAGGCGAGGAGCCAGCGCTCCACACACTCTGCCCCGGCTCTGTGGCATCATCGCCACCTGCCATCAGCCACCCACAGGCAGGAACCATGTCTTACTCATTCTGGCCCTCCTGGCACCTGCATGCATGGCACACACTGAACTAGCCTGTGCATTTTACCAAACTGAGCTGGGCAAGAAACAAAAAGGAAATTTTGGACAACTCACATGAATAGTACTTTCAAAAGGAGCAGGGAAAGGAAAACAGTAGCATAAACATGTGACTACTGCAACTGTACCTGTGAATGACCCCCACGCTCTAGATTCTACGAATTCTGCAAGTTCAAAGTGTGAGGAAAACCTTTTCATGCTTAAGGCAAATCAGTCATAACTGGAGAGTGATTTCCTTAGAAGAAAAGCTATGACAAACCTAGACAGCATATAAAAAAGCAGAGATATCATTGTTCTAACAGAGGTCCATCAATCCTAAAGGGAATCACCCCTGAATATTCATGGGAAGGACTGATGCTGAAGCTGAAGCTCCAATACTTTGGCCACCTGATGCAAAGAGTTGACTCATTGGAAAAGACTCTGATGCTGAGAAAGATTGAAGGCAGGAGGAGAAGGGAACGACAGAGGATGAGATGGTTGGATGGCATCACCGACTCCATGGACTTGAGTTTAAGAAAACTCCAGGAGATGGTGAAAGACAAGGAAGCCTGGTGTGCTGCAGTCCAAGTGGTGGCAAAGAGTTAGATATGACTTAGCAACTGAACAATAACAAGAGAGCAATTAACACCTTCTCTTGAACACAGTATCATCTTTTTCAAACAGAAGGCCATCCATTGCTGCACATCTCCTACCTAAACTCAGAGAACCACACCTCCCCACTGGCATATGACTCACCCAGAAAATCATTATTTGTGCCAGGCAGCCTGAGCAGAATGGTGTCTGGGTTCCCCACCGGCACAGTGTGGGGAGGAAAGCTGATAAAACCACTCTCCACATTGATAAATATTTTCATTCACTCATTACTAATACATCTGGATCAAAGAGTAAGAGATAAAGTGCTAAAAATGATTAATGCCTGAAACGAATAAATGGAATCACCTCGTTGGAGAGCCAAAGTCAGCCTTTTATGGATATATTCCCGGGATTCAGCAAGAGACAAGGAGAGAAGGCAGCTCCTAAGAGCATCCCTTACGAGGCACAGAGCTCCAGCAATAAATATGACAGATGTTTCCAGCAACAACTGACGCCCCCACCAAACAGGCCTGGGAGAGCACTGGACAGAATCTTTTGTTGCCTAATTAAAATAATGCAATATAGACACATGACTAAACACAAAAAAGCAATGATTTGAGACTATCAGATTGCTTTCCATTGAGACTCCTGGGTATCATGGGGAGAGCCAGCTAGAAACGCAGAATTTACTTGAGGTTAGAGTGACCTCAAAGGGCTGGGCGGTGCACAGCAAATGGCTGTGTCAGTATGAGTCCCAGAGCAGCCAGGGAAGAGAAAGAAATGATGACAAAGGAAAAAGGAGGTGGGTTTAAAAAAAAAGAAAAACTTCATTCATTTTTCTCACACAACACGCCTGGCAAGCTCTGCATGCTGAGCTGCTGGCCGTCAACAGCTGTGCCAGGACTAGGCCTGTCTGATCTCACCCAGCACCACCAGAGCCCTGGGATGCAGGCAGCACACCCCTCTTATGAAAGGGGAACCAGGAACAAGAAGCTGAGCAACTTGTCAGGTTGTGAAGCAGCTGGTGGTAGAGTCTGGACGTGCACCCCAAAGCCCTGGATCACACATACCTAAGAATCCACGTATTTAAAATGGATAACCAACAAGGACCTACTGTATAGCACAGGGACCTCTGCTCGATAATAACCTCAACGGGGAAAGAATTTGAAAGAGGATAGATACGTGTATATGCACAACTGAATCACTTTACTATACACTGGAAACTAATATAACATTGTTAATCAGCTATACTCCAATGCAAAATAAAAAAGCACAATGTGACCTACATTATTGGAAAGGGGAAAAAAAGATTCATCTCACTGATTCATTTTTGACATCCCTCATTTTGTAACATTTTCACATTGAAATTGAGCCACTTCATATTCTTACTTGCATTTCTCAATATTTGAGGTATCTTCGTAACTCAGTTGTAATATACCCGTTTTACTGATTTATCTTGTTTCTCCTCTAGCGTCATGACGGTGGGGAATCTGTGTTTTCTCTTTGGTTGCTGCTGGTATTAGCTGTTTCTGTATCCAAAATGCCTAATTTCCGGGGTCGGGGGGGGTGGGGGGTGTGGCTCATGGAGTCGTCTCTGACTGGTCCCTGGCTCCTGTGGTGTCCTTGCGGGTGGCTGCACTTTGGGGACGGGAGAGCGGACATCTCATCCCACGCCCTTGTGCCCGCAGTGCCGGGACAGGAGCGTCCCAGCCGGAGGAGGATCAGCCACGCGCCCTCCCCTCCCCACGCCCGCCAACCCCCGCCCGCAGCTGCAGATGATGGGACCGCAGTGGACAGTGAGCCGACGGAGTCAAGAACCTGAACTGTGGGGACTAAAGCAGGTAACTCAGGAGCTGTCCGTCATTCGATGTGCACTCTGTGGATGAAACAAGTGAACAAACCAACTGCAAAGGGAGACAGACAGACTATCAGGACAAGGAGGCCGAGGGGAGCGGAGGTTGAGGGACGAAGGCCTCCATCTCACGAGCTCTCCCTGGGGGACACGGCGGGGGCGAGACCAGGCCTGTGCCTGAAGCACCGACGGGAGCCGACTGGAGCCCGCGCCCCCCTGGGGAAGCTAAGGGGCCGCGCCCAGTCGCAGTGGGCGGCGGAGGGAGAGCCCAGGGTGGCAGGCCAGGGGAGGAGGGGGCCGGGGTGGGGCTGGGCCACCAGGGAAGGCCCCTGCGGGGAAGCGACGGGCAAGCTAGGACGGAAGGGTGCCGGTGCCCAGACATGGAAGAGGAGGCAGAACAGTCCAGAGGAGAAACCCAAACACCAGGGCCCAGGACTTCCCGATGCGCTAGCAGCTAGGACCTCACCTTCCAATGCAGGGGTGGGGGTTCGACCCCCGGCCAGGGAGCTAAGACCCCACGTGCCCCAAAACCAAACCATAAAACAGAAGCAGTACTGTAACAAATTCAATAAAGACTGTAGAAACGGCCCACATCAAAAAATAATAATAATCTTAAACACACACACGTCTAAGTCTCTGCAGTTCAGTTCAGTCGCTCAGTCGTGCCCAACTCTCTTCGACCCCAAGGACTGCAGCACACCAGGCTTCCCTGTCCATCACCAACTCCCGGAGTTTGCTCAAACTCATGTCCATCCAGTCGGTGATGCCATCCAGCTATCTCATCCTCTGTCCTCCCCTTCTCCTCCTGCCTTCAATCTTTCCCAGCATCAGGGGCTTTTCTAAATAAGTCAGTTCTTCACATCAGGTGGCCAAAGTGTTGTAGCTTCATCTTCAGCATCAGTCCCTCCAATAAATATTCAGGACTGATTTCCTTTAGGATTGACTGATTTCACCTTCTTGCAGTCCAAGGGACAGTCTCTGAGGGATACAATAAATGTCCTTTTTCTGTTTCAATGACCTCAAGTGAGCTTCTGTCAACAGCAACCAAAAGAGGCCCAGCAAATACAGCTGTTGAATGAATCCATGAGTGCAAGAATAAGAAAACACCAAAACTCCTCAAAGTAAACACGGAAGAAAGGGCATGAACAAACAACGCACTCAAGAGAGGATTAAATCCAATTTAATTAATCAAAAGAAGTTCAATGACCACAAAGAAGTTTGCACACAGTGCTAGGAACCAGTCAATGTTACAAATTCCTCACACATGTTACTCATTTAATCCATCAAATCCTCTGATTCAGCAGTCCCCAACCTTTTTGGCACCAGGGACTGATTCTGTGGAAGACAATTTTTCCAAGGATTGGGGATGGGGGGATGGTTTCGGGATAATTCAAGCACACTACATCCATTGTGCACTTTGTTTCTAACCTAATTTCTAATCTAATGATCTGACAGGAGGTACCAGCCCCTGGCCCAGAGGTTGGGGACCCCTCCTCTAAGTCACCTGATTGATATCATGAGTCATCAAAACACTAAAAAGTATAATGAAATGATAATATTTGATATCCACTGAACTAAGAAACCGAACATGTTTAATAAGATGCGATGCTAAAAATGAAAGAGTTCAGGGGGAACACTGTTATGTTTCTGGTATAATTTTTTGAAAAGTAAGCTGGCAGTGCGGTGCATGATTTAAAGAACCAAAGTGGAACAGTCCTCCTGAGGCCTCCTGCTCCTGGAAATATGTCCTAGGGAATTAATTCGAAAAGAAGGAAAAGTTCATATGCAAGAAAAAGTTTCCCACAACGTAAGTTGTAATAATGGGAGGGAAAAAAGAAAACCATACACTGCCCCCAAGTAACTAGGTGATGGATGTTAAACAAACTTACTGTGAGTCACGTCATAATATATACATATATCAAACCATTATGTTGTACACCTTAAGCTAATACAACATTACATGTGGACTGTATTTCAGTAAAACTGGAAAAAATTCTTTAAAAAAAAGGAAAGAAACACACACCCGCTGTCTTCCTTTGTTTCTTACTGCACCCTCATCTGGCTTGATGAGCTTCCCGGAGGATGGTTCCAGCTGCTTAGTTACTTTAAATAGAGCTCTATATAAAACCAGGGACGAATGGAATGGCAGAAAAACCTTAAACCGTCAGAAGAAAACAAAACCGTCTCCTTGTCTTCTGGCATTTGGATTCCATCAGAACACAAAGACAGAGATGGAAAACACGCTTTAAGGCAGCATGTTTGAAATATCTGCTAAGTTAAACAATTCCTGCCAAATCAACCTTCATGTGTACCTTAAACTTGAAGAAGCACTAAAATACTTAGAAAAAAGAAAATCTGTATAAACTGTAAAAATACCAGGAGGCATAAAAGCGAAAATGCCTTCCTATGACTGTTTATCCAGTCTTACTGAAAAAGGTGGTATTTTGCATAAGCAAATTTTCCAGAAAACTGCCTTTACCCTTTTAAAAACTGATACTCTTCAAATATTAACTATTGCACTGTGCCTTCCTAGTGAAGGAATATTTGAGAGAAAAGGAATTTGATCTTTCGTAAATGAAACAGGTGATACAGACTAAGCACCACAAAGATCTATTTGCCTGTGCGGAGGTGCCCCCTGGGTGCAGGCCCACCCTGTGCTGTGGGGGCTGGGCACGAGGGGATAGTGATCACCGAGAGCAGGTGCACACACCCAGCACTGAGCATCGGCTGCCTCGGCGAGTGGGGACCCGGCCGACCTCCCCACAGCCCCCTGAGCCAAGGCAATCATGCCCTCCCCCCAGAATCACTGCTTAGTGGCTAACTTCTGTCTGACACTTTTGCCACCCCGTGGGCTGTAGCTGGCCAGGCTCCTCTGTCCATGGGATTTCCCAGGCAAGAATACTGGAGTGGCTTGCCATGTCCTTCTCCAGCAGATCTTCCCCGCCCAGGAATCAAACCTGCCTCTCCTGCACTCGCAAGTGGATCAGAGCCTGTAAACATCACCTTATACACAGAAGGGATTTTGTAGATGGGATCAAGTTAAAAATCCTGAGTTAGGGGATGATCCTGGATTATACAGGTGGGCCCAATGAAACCACGAGGGTCCTTATTGGGGGGTTGGGGGGAGTCAGACTCAGAGGAGACGTGGCGACAGAAGCACAGAGAGAGAGGGAGTGAGAGCTACGTGCTGGCTGAGATGAAGGAGGGGCTCACAAACCAAGGGATGCAAGCAGCCTCTAGAGGCCAGAGAGCTTAAAGGAACAGATTCTCTCCAGGGGTCTCCAGAAGAAAAGCGGTCCTGCTGACACCTCAATTTTAAACTTCCAACCTCCAGAGCTGTCACACGGTAAACCTGTTTGAAGCCACTACATGTGTGGTGGTCTGTTACGGCAGCCATGGGAAATGAATGCACCCGCACGCATAGGAATCGTCATCGACCCCAAGTTACAAACAGGGATGACGAGGCACCTGCTCAAGGGCACTCAGGCAGGAGTGGTTCCGACCTGGGACTGCCCTCTGGGGCCCAAGGTCTCACTGCCTCTGCCGCGCTGCCTCTCCACACAGCCTGGCACTCACGGGTCAGCCGCCTCAAGTGAGAAATGCACCCTGCAGGAGGCATTGCAGCAGGCATTGTGCAAAGTGAAACGCGTCTTTCCAGTTCTGGCATCTGCGGTAATTTGTCCAATGGCAACTCAGAACAGAAATAGCTACAGCAATAAAAAGGCCGTTGAAGAAGTCTCTGTGCTTTAGCAGCTGAACTTGAAGCAACCGTAGTGAGGGATGGATGAGTCTCTGTAATTAGTACATCGGTTCTGATACCAGGAGGAAAGGATCAGCACTAGACAGGAAGAGAAACAGAAGGCAGAGCGCAATACAAGACCAGGGAAGAACACAGCACCAGACCTGGATTAAATTTGAGATGCTGCGCCAGGTATTTGCAGCTGAGTCTCCTCTGCCCAGGTGAGACTATAGGTAACCAAGCCTAACTCAACAGTTAAATCTGTGTGTTCGTCTAAGCTAACTGTTCAGTCAGCTCAGTGGTTCATTTTAGAGTATGAGCTCAGTTACTCTTATGGTTTATAAAAAACCTCAGAAAAAGAGCTTCATCAGCCCCAGGCAGAGTGCAGAGAAGTGGGAGTCCTGGATACTGGAGTCAGCCCTCCCCTCTCCTGCCCATCACCAGGACCCAGCCTGTGAAGACAAGTCACAGAAAAAGACCACTGTGTTCACATTGTTGCCCCACTCCCACCTGTGACCCTTGACCTTCTCTCTAGCAGGAAGTCAGAGGAAGAGCAGGAGAAGGATGCTTCGGAGAGGCCAGGCTCACTGCAGCCTAGTCAGTGGACTTGCTAAGTTACCCAAATGGCTGCTCAAGTACCATCTTCTTTTAACTTCTTGTTCTAGAGTGCATCTTCTTTGAAGTAAAGAGGACACAGATAAGTGGGGCTACTTTACCCTAGAGTGACTGTGTTTTTCAGGGGAAAGAGGACCTTGAAAAAACTCCGGACTTAAATCTCCAAGAATATTTCAATGTGCAGCCATGGGATCTCTTATTATAAATTGAAGAATCATGGGGAAAAGTGGTACTTCCTCCGCTCAGACCTCATTTCCATATTCAACTCTCCACTTGTCCAATTACTACACACACAAGAGTGTTTGAAGCTTGGGTAATTCCTCTTTGCAAATTTTACCAGGAAACTTCTTTATCTCCAGTGTAAGAGGGAAGGTTGGATTGGGGGAAGAAGGGGACCCAAAGGAATTAGCATTGAACTTCAAAGAGCTTTTCATTTCATGATTAGAGAATTCCTGTTTGATTACATAACATAAAGGCACTGCACCACTGAACCTTTCCCATCTGTTCTGGGCAGGCAGAATGATATACAAACCTCTAGACCACATAACATGTGTCCAGACCCTCTTTAAAGTCAAAAGTGGGGAGATGTGTTACTGGCACGATTTCTGCATTAAGTTCTGGTACCTGTTGGCTTACATGCAAAGGGTTTAATCGGGCCCTTTATGAATCAATCTCTCCCTTTGTACACATCGATTGGAAAATCTTTTTAACTGAAACCATCACCCATTCTGGTCTATCACTTCTAAGGCACAGTAATGAGCTCCTTTGGGAAATAGGAATGAATAAACAAGGCTAGATCACTTTAAAGAAGCCAATACATGTGAAAAATTAAGATTCGCAAGCAGGTAAAGGAGAGGATAATTACTCAGTTCCTTTTTACTTCATTAAAAGAGATCCAAGGACTTCCCTGATGGTACAATGGATAAGAACCCGCCTGCCAGTGCAAGGGACAGGGGTTTGATCCCTGGTCCAGGAAGACCCCAACTGTCAAGGAGCAACCAAGCCTGAGCTCCACAACCCTTGAGCCCGAGCTCGAGAGCCTGTGAGTTGCAACGAGAGAGTAGCTCCCACTCGGTACAACTGGAGAAAGTGCTTAACAGGAAGACCCCGCGCGGCGAAAAATAACTTTTTTAAAATTGTGTTTAAGGCCATGCAGCAGACAGGACCGCTGAGGGGGCAGCTGTAGAAAGAAGAGTCCTCGGTGTGGAGATCGGGGCTGAGGAGGCACCAGGAAGGAGACTGAGTGGGGGACTGCAAGAAGGAGGCCTGGGCGAGGAGCAGGGCATCATTTACAGCTCACCGTCACACCCAGTAGAAGGGGAGGCGCAACCATCCCCACTTCACTAGCAGGAAACCGAGGCGCAGAGAGGTCACCGTACCAGGTGGAGGCGGGCAAGACTGACGCCTCTCCAGCTCCATCTGCTCCAACGTGGCTTCTCTGGAACAACCTACGCAATGCAACAGCTGCATTGAAAACCGAGCCCCTTCAGGCCAGCTCTGAAGGCACGCGTGGCTCAAAGTGAAGCGGGAACCCTACGGCTACAGGCTGGGCGCCTCATCAAGGTAGCCAGGCCCTATGTGAGCACACTTCCCTGAGGATTCAAAGCCTGCTTCAGAAGTTGCCAAACAGCTCATGAGGCTCCCTAGTTTACCCAGAGAAACAATTAAATGAGAAAAACATCTCTGTCCACCTGAATTCCTCTCCCTGCCAACAAACTCGGGGAAGCCGCCGGGTAGACAGGAGGGATGGGCTGAGTGTCCTGAGGATGCTGGCTGGGACATGGCTGCTCACGCTGATCCCACACCCTCAAGACCCTGACGGCCTGTCCGTGGTGCCCCATCAGATGTGAGTGCCACTGTCTCAACACCCTTCAGGGCCGAGCCGAGCTCGGGGCCAGGCAGAGATCACAGCGCCCCTCCCGGCCCGCAGACCCCACCCGTGGCCCAGGGACACGCCAGACCTCCCTGGCTCCGGGAGACTCGCCTCGTCTCGTAACCGGGGTGTCACTGGGGATTTCAGGGAGTAATCTGCTTGCCCTGTCAAGAAACATCAGTGAGGCTTATTGCTGGCGGAGGTGTGAGAATTCATGAATAATTACACGACTTACTGCTTCCATTACTCAGGATACGACGGATTTACTGTCATTGTATTTTTAATTATTTTGATTACGGATTTATTAATTTACAGCACACTGCTTGAGTCTGAATGAATAGCAGGGCTCTGGCTTTGGTGCAGCCCGAGGCAAACCTGATCCTAAGTTCCGATGGATTCCAGGCTAAGCGCTCAGCTTTTCGGGCCGGGCTCACTGACAGCACATACAACAGACCCCCAGAACCACCTCAAATTAAAGGCAGAACAGACCAGCAGGAGCATCCTCTATGTGCTAAAATAAAAATCTCCATTGAAACCACTTCAGTTTTTACAGCAGACTCCAATTTTTGTATGTAATTGTGCTAAAATAATATTTCGTTGGTACAGTTTATCAATCTCATTACATGGAATATTGAGAAGACCCTCATACGACTGTGGTTTAAAGGAGAATTTTAAATGTGATAGCACTTTTACTGTATAGCTGCCTGTCTTCCTAAAACAACTGTGCAGTTCTGCCTTTGTCTGTCTCTCTGGCTCCTTGCCGGATGACTTTCCTGGTGACTGGGACACACAGCAGGTATGTCATGCAGCTCCTCAAGGTCATCAGGCTCGGGCGGGGAGGGAGGGATGAGCAGGACTGAAACTTCCAGATCAAGGTCTCCTGAGGATGCCTTATTCCCTGGGGCAGAGTCCCCGCCACACCCACCTCCCACAAATGCATGCACATGCTTACACACACACACACACGCAAGTGTCCAGCAAGCACAGGCGGGGTCAGCACAGAGCCCCGGGCACTGAGGAAGCAGGTGAGGTCACTCTGCCCTCCTTCAGAAGAGAAATTCCAGACCCTGGCTCCCCCCTGCTCCACGCACAACCACGGCATAGGCTGGACTTGGAAGGCCCACCTCAAACCGCACTCCTAGGAGAAAAAGCTTGCTGTAGTCACTCACTCACCGTCGGCGGTGTGAAGGAGCTTGTGGCTTTTCAGCGTCCCTTTGGACTTGAACTTCTTGCCACACATGTCACACAGGTGGGTCTTCTCAGTGCTGTGACGATTCATGTGAGCCTTGAGGTTGCTCTTGCTACGAGTTGCGTACTCACACAAGGAACACTTGAAGGGCTTTACACCTGTCAGAGGAGGAAAAAACAGAGAGATGAACATAGGTGCTCATGTATACGTGTGTGTATCTGAAGGAGTGCATACACGCACATGTCTACACACACCCCCTTGTCCACTGTGAATAAGGCAGTGCACACGCCGCCCACTCCCCCAGGCCTCTAAGGAATGCATACACGCACATGTCTACACACACCCCCCTTGTCCACTGTGAATAAGGCAGTGCACGCGCCACCCACTCCCCCAGGCCTCTAAGGAATGCATACACGCACATGTCTACACACACCCCCCTTGTCCACTGTGAATAAGGCAGTGCACACGCCGCCCACTCCCCCAGGCCTCTGACCCATGCTGCTCCTTCCGATGCTACTCCATTCCTCCTTCCAGGAAGGAGGATGCCCCGCAGCAGACCTCCTCCTCGCCTCCCCATCAGTGCCCCCGAACCCCCTGTCATGACCGCTGCACCATCCACTGCACCTTACAGTGAGTCCCTTACAGCCGCTCCCCACGGTCTGGGATCTCCAAGGGCCCAGACGCTCAGCACGTACAGCAGCGGCCGTTCATCCCACTGAACTGAGTTACACTGACAAGCGCTAACCAAGGGCCTTGGCAAAAGTCGCCAGGCCCGGGCGCGCAGGACCACATGTCTCAGCTCATAAGGTGAGCGGAGTTCACCACGCCCGGCGCTGCTGCGGGGCTGATGGCCCCACTGCCGGGGCATCCTTACCACTGGGCCCGTCCTCTTCCGCTCCCCGACTATCCGCCAGGGCCCACAAAAAAGTATCTCCCAACCTTGGCTTTGGTCTCAGCTCCTTCTGCCCTGTCCATCAGTTACTGCTCTCTTTACTGAACCATTCATTTGATCACAGATTGTAGAAAATACTTCATCCATGCCCCTGGGGAGCTGTCCTGTCATCCTGACTGCAGCACTGTGGGTTCCCAACTCAGAGGAAGGCCGCCCCCCAGCCGCAGGGCTCCGAGCCTCCTCGCTGGGAAGGCACGTCCCCTCCCAGGGGCAGAAGTCCAGCCCCACTGTCTCTGACAGACCCTGACCATCAGCTGCCCTGAGTGCCCGTGTGCAGCCCACGCCTCCCCGCACAGGCGAGCACCCTGGGGCACAGGCTGCCGCCCTCCTGCCCCTGCCTGGTCTCCACCCAGGCCTTCCCCGCCCACCAGAATCAGAGGATCTGCTGTCCTCGGGGCCTTCCTTCGTCCAGTACCCCAGCACCTCCTAAACGCCACCACACGCAGGGCACCGGGGCAACCACCAGGGTCACCCCCACGACCGGGCCAGCGCGTTGGTTCCTGCTCTCCTGAAGCTCACTTCCTGCACAGGAATCGTGGTGACTTGCTCAACTACAGCTCCAGGCAGGCCGTGAAGACTGCACACCTCTGCTCCCTGCGACTGAGTCATGCACAGCTGAAACCACTGGTCTCAGCTGGCTGGCAGACACACTTTTGCAGTAGGTAAAGAGAATTCTAGCTGCAGGGCATGTGGACATGGCTTCCTCCTAAAGAACCCCAAGTGAAAGTGCTAATCACTCAATGGTGTCTGACTCTTTGCGACCCCATGGGACTGTAGCCCACCAGGCTCCTCTGTCCATGAGATTTCCCAGGCAAGAATACTGGAGTAGATCACCATTTCCTTCTCCAGGGGAATCTACCAAACCCAAGGATCAAACCCGGGTCTCCCACGTTGCAGGCGGATTCTTTACCGTTTGAGCCACCAGGAAGCCCCAAGAACTCCCATAGGCAGCACAGAACCACACACACGCTCCATTCTGACAGAGGGACACGCACCTTCATGAGCCCAGATGTGACGCTGAAGGTCTGAGCCGTTCTTCATGAAATAGAAATCACAGTACGGGCACTTCATGGCTCTCTTGCCAATGAGCCCTTTTAGCTGGACCCTCCTCCCGAGAACCTCGGAGATGGTGCTCATGGAAACCTCTAGAAGAAAAGCGGATGACAACCAGAAGCGGCCAAAGAACCGTGGTTCCAGTGAGAGGTTAAGTGGGCCTCATGACAGAGCCTGGACCCCACCCCACCCCACCCCCGCGCAGTCAATCCTGGCAGCTCTGAGGCAGCAAGGTAAGTTGTGCCTCGTGGGGTCATGGGAGAGAGCTTTTGCCTAAAAAGTTACACCAGAATCAGAGTGAGTCTCTCAGACCTAGACTCCTGCTAACCCAAAATGTGAGGGGTTGAGAAGCAGTATGACAAGGCAAGTCGGACAAAAGCAGAATATGGGAACTAAGGGGAAAAGACTGGGCTTCCCCAGTGAATCAGCATCCTGGGGTGGGGGTGTCCTGTAGAACACAAGGAACTCAGGCAACATGACAACTTCATTCAAACAACCCAACTGCAAAAAACAGTCTTGTGTCAACTGGTTGTTGCTGTTGTAGAGTCGCTAAATTGTGCCCAACTCGATGGACTGCGGCCCGCCAGGCTCCTCTGTCCATGGGACTCTCCAGGCAAGAATACTGGGGTGGGTTGCCATTTCCTTCTCCAGGGGATCTTCCTGACCCAGGGATCAAATATCTCTTATGTCTCTTAAGTCTCCTGCATTGGCAGGCAGGAGCTTTACCACTAGCGCCACCTGGGCAGGCAGCACAGTTTTACAAAGGGGAGGACAGCCATGAGACTGGGGCCAGATGCCCCTGAAGACTAGACAAAATGATAAAATAAAGCAAATCGTTATATAAACACCTGAGCTTTAAGTAAAGATAACTCTTCCCCTTGAATTGACTCATATCTTCATCTCTCTTTTAGTTTCATTTAACATAGCTGATACAATGCTGTATCTTAAAATAAACATGAGCATTTTTAAAATCGGTCTCCCACTCTGAGATGCATAACCTTACCGGGATGGTTGGTCTTGATATGTGACTTTATCAATCGATCTTCTGAAAAAGACTTTTCACACACAGGACAAGAATAACTCCTTTTGTCCTTAACAGAAAGAGAGCATAATCAATGGACTGTCTCATTTAAACCCAGGGTCTGTGGGAAATAACACACCACCACCACAGCGAGACACACAGACACCTTTCCCAGCGCCCGCGGCCGGCCCTGCACGGCCCAGAGACTCGAGGGCAGCAGGGCAGTGGCCTCGCCTCCCTTTCATGAGGGAGAGACTGACCTTAGAAATAACAGTCCTGTGGATGCGGCTGGGCCAGTGGAGAGCAGAGCTCAGCCTCAGGGTCTACAACGGAGACCATCGTCTCCCAAAGTTCCCTCCTTTATCAAGATTATCACGTGTGCGACAAGAACACTTAATATAAGATCTGCCCTCTAGCAAATCTTAGGTATACAGTACATACTGTTGGTTATGGGCACCATGTGGTACATTAGATCTCCAAGACCTGATGAACATATCACCCTCCAGTGCTCAAGACGTGTGTGCATGTGAGTTATTTTAATCAGACTCACAGCCGCTCTTGAAGGACAGGCATTATTACACTGTTACAGATTAAGAAACCAAGGCCCAGGGCGACGAGCCCCAGGACTCTGAGGAAGAGCTGGCATTGGAACTCGAGCATACGGGTGCCCACCTCAGGCCCTGACCACCCCCAGGCCATGTCCCATCCAGGCCACAGGGAAGGCGTCCACTCTGCACTGTCACCTACCCACCTGCCTGCGGTGCCACATCCTCAGTTGGGGAGAAGCTTTGGTGAATGAAAGCTCTGTAAAGCTCATCCATGTTTCCTCTCACTTTAATGGTCACTTTAATGCCATTTCCCGTGAAAACTTCTCAGAGAGTGGATGTTATGGGTTAAATTCTGTCCCCTACAAATTCACATGTTGAACTCCTAATCCCGCAGTATCTCAGTGTGACCTTATTCAGAAACGTGGTCATTACAGATGCAATCAGTTAAGATGAGGTTGCAGGCCCTCATCCAATATGACTAGTGTTCTTAGGAGAAGGGAAAATTTAGACAGAGACTTGTAAGAGGGAGAATGCCATGTCTTCATGGGAGAAAGAAAATACCCAAGCCCAGCCGAAGGGAAAAAAAATGACAAACCAGTATCTCTCGAGAACACAGATACAAATATCCTCAACAAAATATCGGCACATAAAACCCAAAATGTTTAAAAAAAAACTGTAAGTCACAACCAAGTTGGATTTATCTCATTTGATTCAACATTCTAAAATTAATTAATATAATCCATCACATCAACAGGTTAAGAAATAAAAGTCACATGATAACATCAATAGAGGCAGAAAATTAATGTGGTAAAATCAAATACCTACTCATGATAATCAATTTCAATAACCCAGGAATAGAGAAAATAAAGAAAATCCACAAACAACCTATAGCTAACATTACTTAATGGTGAGAAACCAGAAACTTTCCCACTAAGATTAGAAACACAGCAAGGATGCCCCCTCCCAGCACTCCTTTTTAACATCATATTTGAAGCCTTAGCTAATGCAATAAGACAAGAATAGGAAATAAAAGATATAGAGAATGAGAAAGAAGATGACATGATCACCTAAGAAGAAATTGTCAAAGAATAGACAAGATACTCCTGGAGCTAATAAGCAATTATGGCAAATTATAAGTTTAATATACAAAAGTCAGTTGCTTTTCTATATACTAGCAATGAACAAGTGAAATTTGAAATTAAAAACACAGAACTATTTACATTAGCCACAAAGAATGAAATGGTACAAATAAATACCATTATTTACAATGAATAGGTATAAATAAATCTAACAAAATATGTACAAGATCTATATGAGGAGAACTTCAAAACTGATGAAAGGAATCAAAGCACTAAATAAATGGAGAGCTATTCCAAGCTCAAGGATAGGAAGATTCAATGTTGTCTGGACAACAGTTCTTCCCAATCTGATGAGTAGATTCAATGTAATTTCAGTCAAAATCTCAGCAAGTTATTTTGTGGGTATTGATTAACTGATAATGAAGTTTATAAAGAGATGCAAAAGACCCAGAATCCTACACAAAATGATAGAGGAGAAGAACAAAGTCAGAGGACTGACATTACTCAACTTTTAAACTGACTATAAAGCTACAGTGATGAAGAGCATGTGATATTGGTGAAATAAGAGTCAAATAGATCAAATGGTACAGAACAGAGTCCAGAAATAAACTCTCTTAAATACAGTCAATTAATCTTTGACACACAAGCAAATACTACACAGTGGAACAAAGACAGTTATCTCAGCATGATGCTGAAACTGGGCAGCCATATGCAAAAAGAAGAAAGTGAACCTGGACAAAAACTTTACACCTTTTCACAAATATTAACTCATATTGGATCACAGATCTAGAAGCAAAATGCAAAACCATAAAACTCCTAGAAGACACAGAAAAAACCTGGATGACCTGGAGTATGGTAACGATTTTTTAGATCCAACACCCAAGGCATTATTCATGAGAAAAGAAAAAAGAACTGATAAACGGTGAAAGACACTGAAAGAATAAGCCACATTCTGAGAGAGAATATTTTCAAAGGACACATCCGGTAAAACTGGCCAAAGACCTGAACAGACACCCCACCAGAGAGAATATACAAATGCCAAGTAAGCACGTGAAAAGACGTTCCATATCATGTGTCAACAGAGAAATCCAACGCAAAACAAGACACCATCACACACCTACACAATGGTCCAAATCTAGAACACTGACAACATCAAGCGCCAGTGAGGATGCGGAGCAGTGGGAACTCTAATTAGTTCCAGATGGGAATGCAAAATGATACAGCCATCTTGGAAGACAATTTGGCAGTTTTTCTCAAAACTAAAACACTGTGACCATAAGATTCAACAATTGCACTTCTTGTTTTTTACCCTAATGAGCTGAAAACTCATGTCCACACAAAAACCTACACACGGATGAAGCAGCTTTACTCATAACTGACAAAACTTAGAAGCGACCAAGATGTTCTTCCGTATGTGAATGGACTAACGGTGGTACATCTCAACAATGGACTGTTATTCAGCTCTAAGAAAAAAATGAGCTATGAAGTCTTGAAAAGATGTATAAGAAACTTAAATGCACTTCTGGACTCTGTGGGAGAAGGTGAGGGTGGGATGTTCTGAGAGAATAGCATTGAAACAAGTATACTATCAAGGGTGAAACAGATCGCCAGCCCAGGTTTGATGCATGAGACAAGGGCTCAGGGCTGGTGCACTGGGAAGACCCAGAGGGATGGGATTGGGAGGGAGGCGGGAGAGGAGATCGGGATGGGGAACACATGTAAATCCATGGCTGATTCATGTCAATGTATGGCAAAAACCACTACAATACTGTAAAGTAATTAGCCTCCAACTAATAAAAATAAACGAAAAAAATAAAGAAATAAAGAAACTTAAATGCATAACTACGAGAAAAGAAAGGCGAATGTGAAAAGGCTACATATTCTATGACTCCAACTAGAAGACATTCTGAAAACGGTAGAACGATGGGGATCCGTGGTAGCCAGGGGGCAGACGGAGAGAGAATAAGGAGGAGGAGCAAGGAGGAGTTTTAGGGGAGTGAAATGTCTCTGCATGACACTCTCATGAGGTATATCCATCATTCCACATTGGTTGAAATGCCAAAAATGTGAAGCACCCAGACTGGGCCTTAACGTAAACTATGGACTCTGGGCGTTACTCCATGTGTCAATGCAGGTTCATCAACTGTAGTAAAGGCAAAGCGTTAAGATACAGGATGTCAGAAGAGGGGAGGCTGTGCCTGTGGGGGGACAGGGGGTATATGGGGAAATCTCTGTACTTTGTTTAGTTTTGCAATGCATCTAAAACTGCTCTAAAAAGGTTTATCAAGAGAAAACACATACTATGTGCTCAGAACAGAGCTTAGCCTGTAACGAGAGCCCAATAAATCTGAAAGACTTTGCTGCTGTGGTTTTAGTTTTGCCATTAATGCAACTCAGACTCAGCTAACAGACCTTCTTATGGGCTACTGCACGCTGGGAAGTCCCAAGGGGGCCTCTAAGTGACCATTCCTCCAAATTCTTTTGTGGACTGCTACTACTGCAGAATGTCTCCTGAGGCTGGGGTTCCTGAAGCTCACTTAAGAAAAGTGTGCTGTTGTCTTACTCAGTCGCTCAGTCGTGTCTGACTCTTTGCAACCCCATGGACTGTAGCCCACCAGGCTCCTCTGTCCATGTAATTTCCCAGGCCAGAATACTGGAGTGGGTTGCCAGGCAATCTTCCCAAGCCCAGGATTGAACCCACGTTTCCTCTTTGGCAGGTGCCACCTGGGAAGCCCAAGAAACATGTACTTGATATTCAAAAACAAAAATGAAATGGAAGACCTTCTGAACAACCAGTCTGGATGCACTTCCCACCAAGCATCTGGGTTCCAAGCAAGGCCTGCCATGCCCAGATGCCTAAGGGGTCCAGGCAACTCCCATGAAACGGTCCTAGCTTTCTGCTCAGCTAATGCCACAGACTTCCACCCAGGCTATATCACAGCGTCCAGGCTTTTCACTGTCCTCCTATGCCCTTGACCTTCTAGGTCACTCCATCACTCCTAGATCTTGCAGATGAACTCATGCTCACATGCCCTTCTGAAAGATGCCCTGGGCACATGCCGCACACATTCTGCAGGGGGCTGTCCCCACCCACTGCTGCCTGGGCGTTGTCAGAGCTGATGGAGGCATTCAGAAGGGCTTTGAAGGAGTTTACAGTGATCTCTCCTGAGCCCTTGCTATTTGATTTTTCTTTTAATCTATGATAGTCTGAAAGCAATTTATCTTAGAGCTTATCAGGGCCCCTCATTTCTTGATGCCTTTGAAGACTTTCAGAAGGACACAGGCAGTGGGAAAGGGTGCTGTGAGAAGGGTACACTCTAAGGACTCATTTATTTCTCTTTCAAAAACCTCAGTTCCCAAGCAGAGATGAAAACCCAAACTGACACAGGAAACTTGAAAAGAACAGTGGTTAAAAGAGTCCTTCGCAGAGGAGAGTGCGAGCCCCATGCGGTAATGACGGGAAGAGAGCCCAGCCCCCGTTGTTTGCTTGCTCTGATGGAAATGCCGTCAAAGCACCGCAGGGCTCTTTGAAAGAAGGGAGGCAGTGCCCCTGTGTGGTGGGGACAGGGGGCAGGGTCTATGGGAGCAGCTCTGGGGGCAAAGCTCCCAGCCCAGCTCACAGCAATGGGTGAACCCAGCCCTGGCCTACGCCTCAGCCCCCGAAGCAAATGGGCTGTTCTCAAGTCTGAAACTAGTGGTGAGTGGAAAACACCAAATCTGCCTCCTACTCAGCCACCGAGTATATCAACTATCACATAAGCACATCTTACAAAGTATCTGACATCAAGATAAAAAAAAATAAAATGGGAGATTCCACTCTGAACAATTTCTCAGGAATAAAAAGCCCATGGTTTTAGCAGATGCTGATCTCAATGGACTCAATCTTTCCTCCACCCTTCTGGGGCCCATGTCGGCTCAGGCACGGTGCTGGGCACAGAGCTGGGAGACTCCGACCCTGCCCTCACAGGGCTCATGAGAACTGCCAGCACACAGAAGCCATGAACTATCACAGGACAAGGAGAAAATAGCCATGTGCGGTAGTCACGTATGTATGTATGCATGTGAGAGTTGGACCATAAACAAGGCTGAACACCAAAGAACTCATGCTTTTGAACTGTGGTGCTGGAGAAGACTCTTGAGAGTCCCCTGGACAGCAAGAAGATAAACCAGTCAATCCTAAAGGAAATCAACCCTGAATATTCATTGGAAGGACTGATGCTAAAGCTGAAGTTCTAATACTTTGGCACCTGATGCAAACAGTGGTCTCATTGGAAAAGACCCTGATGCTGGGAAAGATTGAGGGCAGGAGAAGGGAGCAACAGAGGATGAGATGGCATCACTGACTCAATGGACATGAGTTTGAGCAAATTCCAGGAGAGACTGAAGGACAGGGAAGGTTGTGCTATAGCCCATGGGGTCGCAAAGAGTCAGACATGACTGAGCAACAGAAAAACAAATGGAGAAAGTGTGACAAAGACCGGAAAACTGACACAACACTGTGGCTAAGTTAGCAAGTTAGGAAAGAGCTGGAAACATGCTCCAGCCTGGATTTCCATTTCCAGGCTCTTCCTGTCCACTTAGTCAGGCCATGCCCCTCACTTCCAGTCCATGGGCTTGCTCATGGGCAGTTGCTTTGTACACAGTGAACTCTGCAGTCTGAGGTCCCCAGGGAATAAATGTCCAAACAGGGCGGCACAGAAACAGGCAGTCTGTGATAACAGAAGAAACAACCATATACCCTCGCAGCTGTTGGAAAGGAAAAAACTTTTGTGCAATCACTTTAGTTCAATAACATTTTACTCTACTTCAAAAAAAAAGCTCCCTCTACTTCTCTGTGCATTGTTGGCAATATATTATTTTAGTTTACTTCCAGAAAATAACAGGTGAAATTTTATATATGTATCTTTAAAGACAAGTACAGACCAGGCACTTCTCCATGACAGGCACTGATTTTAAATGTTTGCTGAAAAGCCACTACCACCACCACTGTGACTATGGCTTCTCCTGCTACCACCACTAACAAGAAGAAAGAGCTAGTGTAGACTGCCCTGCCCCATGCCCGGACCTCTACTGGGTCCCTCACAGATGTTCCCACGGAAACCCTGGAGGCCGGGACTGTCACTCCACTTTTACAGACGAGGGGTCATACCACTTACAAGTGAAGGAGTCAGGATGCAAGGCCAGAATGAGTCCGCTCCTCCCAGGTGAAGGCTTGTGACAGTCACAGTGCCCTGAGCATCGAGTGCCTGCAAGGGTTCCTGAGAAGGTGCACAAGCCAGGAACAAAGGGGACAGACTGATATATCCTGAACATCCACTGGAAGCTTGACTTCCCGATACTTCACACATCTGTGTTGGGATGAACTTGATTAAAAATAGGTTCCCAGGTCCACCCCACAAATTATGGTGGAGGTATGAGTCAGGAATCTCATTCATAACAATTACCCCCAAGTATTGCTGATTCAGGATATCATAAATCACATCATCGGGGTCAATGACTTGCAAACTCATCTAATGGGACCTACACAAGAGGTCACCCATTTGACATCACCACCGAGAACATACGTGTACACACACTGGCATATAAACACACTGAAACATGGAACCAAAGGTCTCAGAAAACAATACTTATTACCTTGTTATAGGTAAAGAGTGCGGATTAATTTCTACTTCATTCTATTTCATTTTTAAGATACACTACATTCAAAAAACTAAGATCGTGGCATCCAGTCCCATCACTTCATGTCAAATAGATGGGGAAACTGGAAACAGTGAGAGACTTTATTTTCTTGGGCTCCAAAATCACTGCAGATGGTGCCTGCCACCATGAAATTAAAAGACGTTTGCTCCTTGAAAGAAAAGCTATGACAAACGTAGATAGTATATCAAAAAGCAGAGACATTACTTTGCCAACGAAGGTCCATCTAGTCAAAGCTATGGTTTTTCCAGTAGTCATGTATGGGTGTCAGAGTTGGACCATAAAGAAAACTGAGTGCTGAAGAATTGATGCTTTTGAACTGTGGTGTTGGAGAAGACTCTTAAGAGTTCCTTGGACTGCAAGGAGATCAAACCAGTCAACCCTCAAGGAAATCAGTCCTGAATATTCATTGGAAGGACTGATGCTGAAGCTGAAGCTCCAACACTTTGGCCACTTGGTGCAAAGAACTGACTCATTGAAACAGACCCTGATGCTGGGAAAGATTGAAGGCAGGAGGAAAAGGGGACAACAGAGGATAAGATGGTTGGATGGCATCACCAACTCGATGCACATGAGTTTGAACAAGCTCCGGAGTTGGTGATGGACAGGGAAGCCTGGTGTGCTGCAGTCCATGGGGTCACAAAGAGTTGGACATGACTGAGCGACTGAACTGAAGAGTTGCAATCCACTGCACTATTTCACAGCCCTCTAATGGATCATGACCCGGGGGCTGAAAAAACACTGACCTGGGTGTTCTATACTTATTCTCTAGATTAATCTTCACTATCTGGAGAAGTCAAAGAAAGTAACATATCTCCATTTCACAGAGGAGAATACTTTTGAACTGGGTCAAAATGATGGGTCAGTGATGCTAAGCAATTTGTCCAAGATCTCAGAGGTGGCTATGGGGTCTGAACTTTTAACAACCTAGAACCAAACTTGGTTTTCTCAAGTTTTCCTTTCACAGAGTTTGCCCAGTGCTGTTAAAAAAAAAAAGAAAGAAAGAAATGGGTTCAGAAATGTGATTGACTAACTTTCTTGACCAGGTCCCCATGTTTCCTTGATGGCAAGACACCCTTGACTCTGAGTCATGCTGCCTGGTCACTGATGGGAGGGAGGAGGTGGTGGGAAGCAGCTACACAGTCGCCTGTACAAGCACTGAGCCAAGGTCTTTACTCAGAGCGCTCCATTTAAGGTCCCAATAATCCAAGAAACCTATGTACAGATACAAAGACATACGTATGTGTATATGTATATTTTGTGTGTAGAGGTACATGTGATACATGTGCGCACACATGTGTGGGTGTGTATAATGCATGTGTGGATACGTCTGTGCATACACGTGAATATATGTGTGTGTATAAAGAGCCAATATGCTTTTTAATACATATTTCACAGAAGGCTACTGAGTCTCAGAGAGGACAAGCGATTGGTCCAGTGTCACACAGCCTGTGCGATTACTGAAGACAATATCTGAATCCAGTTATCCAACCCCAAAGCACATGCTCTTTATACCCACTAAACCCAAAACACCCTGACTTTGCCCTTGGTAACACACTTCCCGAGTGCTAGTGATTTCAGGCCAGGAAACGGAGGTGCCAGATCAAGTTTCTGAAGCCTTGTCTGCGTAGAGAAAGGGACGCGGTTGGAGCAGAAGCACAGCTGGGCCAGGTGTGCCTCCCTTACAGCTTGGAGAGTCTCAAATCGCTCTCCAGTGCCGGGCTCTCAAGATAAGAGGAGCATATGCAAAAATAAACACTCACTCACTGTGTTACAGGATCACCCACCGGAGAATCAGACAGCTTTTACCACCATGAGACTATTTAACAGCACCTTGAATTAACATACCACTTTTTAAAAAATGCTTTGCAGACATTCTTTCGCAGGGTCTCCAAGGAGTGACGTGATAGGATCATCAGTGATCGTCAGTGCTGACTGTGCTCTCACTATGACTCCGAGTGTCCAGCACTCGGCAGGCATCATCTCACTTAACCTCTCAACAGCTTTCAGTGGTGGCTATTAGTATTATGGGCCCTGTTATTAACGGTCCTTTAAACCATCATTTAAGAGAGCGGTTCCCCAACCATTTTGGGACCAGGGATGGGTTTCATGGAAAACAAAGTTTCCATGGACCGGGGCTGGGGAGGGGATGTTTTCGGGATGATTCAAGCACATCACGTTTATTATGCCACCGCTGCTCTGACAGGAGGTGGAGCTCAGGCGGTCCTGTGAGAGAGGGGGAGTGGCTGGAAACACAGCTGGAGCTTGGCTCCCTGGCCCGCCTCTCACCTCCTGCTGTGCAGCCCAGCTCCTAACAGGCCACGGACTGCTACAGGTCCATGGCCCGGGGGGTTGGGGGCCCCTGATTTAAGAAAGCTTTGCTTTAATTCTATTCTGTAGATCTTTCTTCTATAGGCTTTCTCTGATGCTGAAAAATCTGCAGAGGAAGCCAATGTTTTCAACGGGATCATCTTCCCAGCAGACGCGAGGCTCTCCCTGTGAGAAAGGCCCTGGGGTGAAGGAGGGCCTCTGTTAACGTGAGGGGCCTGTGTCGTGAGAAGGGCCTCTCCGTTCTCCGGGGTGGATGCTCACACACCGGGCTCCCGAGGGAGCAGGGGCACCTCTGTGCGCATCGCCGAGAGGAAGCGGGGAGCACCCAGGGGAGACGGGGCTGCCACTAGGGCGGGCTACTTACCAGCTCAGTGTGGACTTTAAGATGTGCCTGCAGCTTATATTTATCTGGAGTCGAGTAGTCACAGCCGTCAGTGGGACACTTCAGCAAGATGTTACTGTGTTTCTGAATTACATGGCGTTTAAGGCAGTTTTTGGTGATGGAAGAATAGTGACACTGGGAGCAATAATACAGATGTTCCCGGGTGTGGGTGCGGACATGCATGTCAAAATGCACTTGGTACCAAAAAAGTTTGCCTAAAAAAATATTTTCACATGAGAACAAGGAAGTTTCTTTTATCCTGAATTTGATTTTTTTTAATTAGTATTATTATTATTTTATTTTTTTAACGACTATCTTCCTTTCCCTCTCGTGCTTGTCCGGGTCACCCTTCACACTCTCTGTCTGGAAATGACTTTTCAAAGGTGGCAGGTGGCAAAAATCAAGGGTGCTGCTACTACTTCTGCATGACATCAGTGCTGGGAAGAGGAGTAAGGGAGGGTTTATCGAGGACCAGTTACGGTGCCACGTATGTTTATGCACATGGGTGACATCACCAGGCTCTAAACTCTGCCGGCACCTGGGCCATCTCCCGTGGGTCCTGCCCGCTCTCAGGAGACCCCGAGGCCACGCTTCCACCGTGAGCTGCGAGGGATGCAGTCAGCGTCTCCCTACAAAGAGCTGCAGTCACTCCCATTAACACCTCTCTGCCCATCTAGGCAACGGCCACAACTTACTACACCTGGACTTTTAAACTCCTCATGCGCCAGAAGAAAGGTGCCTCTTGGCTAAAGCTCAGGCGGGGGCCGCGGGATAAACCTCCGCCTTGCAGGCCTGGCCGAGCCAGCGGGTTTGGCTGTCCCAGCATCCTAGCTGCCTTCACACACTTCACAGGCTACACTGCACCACATGGCACCACTACTATCTACCCAGGACGGCGAGCTCACTTATAAGGTGTTCTTTGCAAAGAGACACGAGCTCAACTCAAACGAGGTGGACCCGCAGCCAGGTGGCCGGATGGGCTGCGGGAGAGAGCCCCCCAGCCTCGCGCCCCGGCCCCCACCCCTTACCACAGTATTCACACTCCAGGTCCCCGTACACTTTCCGGATCCTCTCACACAGGACGGTGTTCATCCGCCTCTTCTGCAAACTGTCCAGGATCTTCATGAAGGCAGTGAGGCCGGCCCGGTGCTCGGGGGCGGGCGAGCAAGAGGCAGGCTGGCACGGGGCCGCCTCCCTGCCACCAGCTCCAGGGGGAGGGTCTGAGGCCTGAGCTGGGTTGGACCTGGGACCTCTGCAGGGATCTGGGCCGTCGCATGGGGAGGCTGCCACTGTCTGCCCCTCGGCCGGGGGGCTCTCGGCGCTCGGGGTCTCGGAGTTTGCTTCCATGCCTTTGGCCTTGGATAACAGAGGTGCCACGTCCTGGCCCTGAGTCGGGGCGGCGCCTCCCTGCTGGGTGTTGCCAGTCTTCTCGGGAGCAGCAGCTGGAGCCTCAGCCGTGGGGGGATCACTCTTCATCAAGAACTCACTGGAAAGCCCCGCGTGCTGACGGAGGTCCGGGGACACAGCAGAGGCTGCCAGCTCGCTGGGTGGAGGGGCTGGGGCCGAGCCGTCGGGCTGGGCGGCAGCTGAGCGCACTGGCGGGTTGGGCACCTCTGCGGGGGCCCCGGGTTCCACCGCAGGCCGCGCCTCCCCAGGGCCGGCTGCCTCCTTGGGCACATTCACCCCCTGGAACACGAACTCTTCTTCTGCCAGTTGCAGCTGCCCGCCCAGGGCCTCCTGCTGGATGTCCCCGCCGGGCTCCAGGAGGCAGAAGCTCTGGTTGATGGAGCTGGTGAAGACCAGGGTCTCCTGGGCGGCCCCATGCGCCTCCTTGATGTGCGCGCGCAGGCGGATGGAGCTGACGAACTTCTTGGGGCACAAGGCGCACACGTACACGAAGGGGTGCTTCCGGACGTGCAGCTCCAGCGCCTGGTACTTGGTGGCGCCGTGGCCGCAGAGCTCGCAGGCGAAGGGCCACTTGTCGCCGTGGACCAGCATGTGGCGGTCGCGGTCCAGCTCGTTCTTGAACTTGCGCTCGCAGATGTGGCAATCGTAGAGCAGCTGCCGCTTGCCCTCCCTCGTCATCAGGCACAGCTCGTCCAGGGCCTCCTGCACCGGCTTGTCCTGCGGGTCGTGCGCGTCGCGGATGTGCTTGATGAGGTTCTTGACGTCCGAGTACTTCTTCTTGCAGAAGCGGCAGTGCTGCTTGATCTTCTTGTGCACGCGCTCCACGTGCACCTTGAGGTGGCCCTTGCTCAGGCAGGTGAAGGAGCAGCAGTCGCACGCGAACTTCTCGCCCGTGTGCTTGCGCAGGTGCACGTTGAGGTTGGCCTTGATGGCGCTGGCGTAGCTGCACTGGGAGCACTTGTAGGGCTTCTCGTTGGTGTGGATCCGCAGGTGGGCCTGCAGCGAGTGCTTGAACTTGAAGACCTTGTTGCAGTACTCACAGGTGAAGATCTTGAGCTGGGTGGGCCCGAGCCTAGGAACAGAGGGCAGCATGGTTACCGGTGGGGACCCTGCACCTTCCCCATGCCTCCCCCGCCCCCTTCCTTCTAGGTGCCGAAACACCTAAGGCTTCAAGGTGAGCTAGCAGACCCTGGCGCTAAGGACGGGGGAGACATTCATTCATCAACAAGCAAGACTGGACGGTTTGCAATCCACAAATGATAGTCACCAAAGAGCTGCACCTTGTACCAGGGACAGGAGTTGGCAGGTGAGCCCAGGGGGTGGGTGAGGCTTTTTCTCCTTCCAAGGAGGTCCTCAGAAACACAATGATCATTTAGTGCCATTAATCAGACACCATTAAGCTGTACCCACAGTAACTGTAGGGCTTCCCTGGTGGCTCAGTGGTAAAGAACCCGTCTGCCAATGCAGATGACACAGGTTCGATCCTTGGGTTTGGAAGATCCCCTAGAGTAGGGCACTGGCAACCCCCTCCAGTGTTCTTGCCTGGAGAATCCCATGGACAGAGGAGCCTGACGGGCTACAGTCCAGGTGGTCGCAAAGAGTAGGACAGGACTGAGGCAACTTAGAAAACTCACACTGTAAAGTCTATTTATGGAACTAATCATACAACTATGTTTGACCAACACAAGTTCCTCTATGTTTTAAATGAAAAATATTTAAACAGATTGCAGCTTGTAAACACCAGAGGGTACAAGTCTCTTGCTGTAATTAAGTCATTCAGATCTGAAGGTCGGTACTATGCCTGCATGCTAAACCCAAGGCTAATTTAAGGAAACAAATCTGGATATTTCTCAAATGACAGAGATATCCAGAAGGTGATCATTTTACTTAGTGGAAGAAACTCTGGGTTCATAGTGTTAATTAAATAAACAAATCACGGGTATTTCCTTCTCGAATGCAAGGTCTAAATCGTCTTAGGAAAATCTCTGGTTCTGATTTTTTTTTGTATTATTACACGGATACCTGGCCAGGCCCTCAGTTCTGCCCCTCACCAAGGGGATGAATTGGAAGACGTGGCCGGGCCATCTGCACTGGGCTCTCGGGTGCGAGCTGACTCGCTGAGTTGTGATGTCGTGTGATTCCTATCACATTATCTCACCCCGAATGTCCCCTTATTCAGTTCAAGAGGCACTCTCACCCACTGCTTGAAAGCATTCAGGCAGAATTTTAAAAGATCAGACCCCTTGATCCAGTTATTCACTGGAATCTATCTGCTGGGAATCTATCAAAAGAAAGAATACAAAATTCAAATGAAGGTGCTCACTGTGCCATTTTTCACTATAGTTAGAAGTGGAAAGCTGCTTGAAGGTTCCAACATAGAGAACTAATTTGCACATTTTTTTTTCATTCATTCATTTGAAAAAGTGTTCCAGGCACTGGGGACACAATGGGGACAAAAGCAAACACACTCCGTGCTCTCCCGGAGCTCACCTTCTAGAGGAAGCACTCGGCCAGTTTGATAACCATATAAATGAGCAAATAGGACCACCAGCTCCCTGCTGTGATGGAAAAAGACAGGATGCTCTGGGAGCCCAGGCCAAGGAGGACTGAGCTGTCCAGGGGACAGGGCAGGCTGCCCTGAGTTGGGACATTTGAGCAGGCAGCTGAAGTATAAACAGGAGTTAACCAAGTCGGGGAATGGGAGGGGGAAGGGTGGCATCCAGGAAGAGGAAGAGGTCAAGAGAGGTCAGGGCAACAGAAAGCACCCAGATGGGGGTTCCCTGGGGGTACAGTGGATAAGACTCTGGGCTTCCACGGCAGGAGGCAAGGGTTCCATCACTGGTTGGGAAACTAAGATCTCAAATGCCACATGATGCAGCTTCAAAAAAAAAAAGACCCAGGAACAGACTTTCAGACACGAGCGGTGGGGAGGAAGGAGAGGGTGAGATGAATGGAGAGAGAGGCATGGAGGCGCATCCATTATTATACGTAAAGCAGACAGTCAGTGGAATTTGCTATATGAATCAGGGAACTCAGACCGGGGCCCTGTAACAACCTAGAGGGGTGGGAAAGGGTGGGCGGTGGGAGGGTGTTCAAGAGGGAGGGGGCAGATGTATACCTGTGACTAACCCATGTTGATGTGTAAGTAAGTAAGTGTTAGGTCACTCAGTCATGCTGGACTCTGCCACCCCACGAACTGTAGCCCTCCAGTCCTCTCTGTCTGTGGGATTCTCCAGGCAGGAACACTGGAGTGGGTTGCCATTCCCTTCTCCAGAGGATCTTCCTGACCCAGGGATCGAACCCAGGTCTCCTGCATTGCAGGAAGGTTCTTTACCTTTTGAGCTACAGGAAAGTCCATGTGGATTTATGGCAGAAACCAAAGCAATATTCTAAAGCAATTATCCTTTGATTAAAAATAAATAAAATTTTTTTAAAAAGGACCCAGATGGCTGGAGCAGAGGCTGGAGCACAGAGGACCAGAGGGAGAGGTGGCTCTATAGGCCTAGTTCTCCTAACAACAATGTGAGGCCTTAAAAGCTACAACCAAAGGGGCACTTTTACAAAAAGCGCACTGGCTGCAGTGTAGAGAGCTGAGTAGGGGGTCACAGGAGAGCCTCATGATATTACCGCATGTCACTACAAGGCATAGTTTGTGAATGATTTTAGTAACAAAGGAAAGTAAGTATAATGTGGTTAAATACTAAGCAGGATACAAAATTGCATATAAAATAAACTCAGTTTTATAAAATATATGGGCTGAAAAAAGGCTGAAAGGAAATAACATTAAATAATATTAACGGTGGTTATCTTAGGGGAGTGAGATTACGACTGATTTTTTTTCCTTACAGTTTTCCTAACTTTTGTCATGTAAAAAGCCTCTTTCATAACTATTTTATAATTTAGACAATAAAATATTAATAGAATGCTTGACAACAGGAATACAGCCTCCATCTACTGATTAAATATTGAGTATATTTACCTGCAACCAGAGGAGCATGGAGTTTTAAAACCCTCCCCAACAGACCTTGAAATATTATGAGGAGTCTACAAATCAAGCTGTGTTGAAACAAGGGTGGTCTTCCAAATTAACTGTATCTCAGTTTTGCCAAAGGAGTCCATATTTTTACAACTTCACTGATACATTCAGTTGCTCACATTTGCGAAGAGAGGACTGAGGCTAGAAATTAATGAGGCACCGCAGACGACACGATGTTATAATTTAACAAGACCACTTTCCAAAGATGTGATCATTTTATGCCACCACTAAACTGGGCCAGGCTCTTTTAGACAGTCTCCTGTTGGTGCTGAGAGGCTCAGAGGCAAAATCACTTGTGTCCAGTCCCAGCAGAGCGGAAGCCCCTGTCTGTCCTAATCTTCCTCCCCACCCACCCCCGCAGTGCCTGGAACTGAAGTCCAGCAGAAAGATCTAGGGGCTTCCCAGGTGGCTCAGTGGTCACGAATCCACCTGCCAATGCAGGAGACGCCAGTTTGGTCCCTGGGTTGGGACAATCCCCTGGAGAAGGGTGTGGCAACCTTCACCAGTATTCTTGCCTGAAGAATCCCATGGACAGAGGAGGGCTACAGGCCATGGGGTCACAAAGAGCCACATACAGCGGAAGCGACTGAGCACACGCAGGAGGATCTAGAGCCAACCCAGGACTGTCTGGCACTAAGTCTTATGCTCTCATCCAGAACGCCTTCTTCCCCCTTTTTCAGAAACAGGGAACCCCCTGTCTGGCATCTTCCTTGTCTTTCCTCTCAGCCTGGAAAACGTGTGCAGAGCTCAGGCGATGGGAGTTTGCTGATCCATGTCAGCAGGTACATACCATGACCAAGACTGTGACCACAGGGAGGGTATAGGTGGTCAGGCTAGCTGTGAGGCATCAGTTCACCCAGTGTGTTTGGAGGGCAGTTTTCAATGTAGATTAAAGTTTTAACGCTCATATCCTTTAAGACAGCAATTTCAGGGACTTTCTGGGTGATCCAGTGGCTAAGACGTCAGGCTTCCGATGCAGGGGGCCGGGGTTTGATCCCTGGTCAGGTACCTAGATCCCACATGCAGCAACTAAGACCAGCTGCAGTCAAATGAGTATCTTTTCCAAAAAAAGAGCAACGTCAATTCTAGCGACTCATCCCAGAAGTCCTGAAGACTCACTGAAAGAGCCTTGAGCACAACATTTCCTGCCAAGCAAAAACTGACTCTAGTAAACTAGAGAATCCACACAATAGCAAACGCACTTTAAAAAAATTATCTACTAAAAAGGAAAAGTCAAACATGGTAAGTTTTAAAAAAAAAAAAAGGTTGATAACAGTGCCTTTGGTGTTTTGTGTTAGGAAAAAAATAACAAAATTAAAGTGCTGTAGTTTCGTATATCATGAAAAAATTATGGTGGCCTCTGAACCACGCTGTCTGTAGAGGTGACCTCAACCACAAGAGGCGAGATGGTTACTGCAGCTTCGTGTTACACAGACTCTGGAAGTTTCTGCAGGACACTTGTGTTACTTACGAAAGTAGGGGGGAAATAAAGATTTTTTTTTTTCCTTATAAACTGTGCAGCTATAAAAACCAGCAGACTTACAAAGTAAGGCCTTGTTCACACCACTTTTTATTCAGATGAAGCATACCTGGAGTGAAATGCTCCACCTTCATTAAACCAACTGGTGCTGAGTTTCCCAAGCCAGCTGCTCTGCCTCACATCCCACAGAGGCTGCTTGGGCTCAGCCAGCACACCACGAAGCCATCATGGAGGGGCTGGTTCCCACAGAGGCTGCTTGGGCTCGGCCAGTACACCACGAAGCCATCATGGAGAGGCTGGTTCTTAGGTTCAAGTTAAGAAACCAGAACGCCTTACCAATAGCTTAGCAGAGTCCTGGTAAGTGCAAATGCTGCTCTCCCACCCTCTGAGGTGGCGGCTGGGGTCACACACAACAGAAGATGCGTTACCTGCTGGACTTCATGGGCTGCTCGTAGGCCGTCTGCTGGATGGCGTACTCCTGGTACCCCCTCCGGGGCGCCAGGTCAGCTGCTGTGGCCTCGGGGTCTGCGGCTCCTGTTTCTGGGGGCCCGGCCTCCACTGGAACAATCTTGGTAGCACCTGAGAGGGAGGCACAACTCGGCGAGTAATAAAGAGGCGCCTCGAGCCCCTGACTCCCATGCCCGCCCCAGTGCAGGGAGCACAGCCTGGGGAGTGTGTCTCTTTGCTGTGTGGCACCCGTGCAGGGGGCGAGTGCTCCGTCAGCTCACACATGTGACGTGTGTGTGTTGGGGTGTGTGTCTGTGTGTGTGTTTCGGGGGAGTTATCCAATAATCCATCAAAACCTTCTTGTGAGATACATTTTCACTTGATCTCTTTATTAAAAGGGCTTCCCTAGTGGTTTAGTTGGTAAAGAATCTGCCTGCGGTGCAGGAGACCTGGGTTCACTCCCTGAGTTGGGAAGATCTCCTGGTGAAGGAAACGGCAGCCCACTCCAGTATTCTTGTCTGTAGAATCCCACGGACATGGGAACCGGGCAGGCTACAGTCCATGGGGTCACAAAGAGTCGGACACGACTGTGTGACTAGCTTTCTTTTTTCTTTATTAAAAACCCAAAACACAAGACAGATACACATATACACATATGCTTCTCTGCAAGATTTCACAGCTCCTCATGTGTTAAAACTTTGAGTAAGCGTCAAACAGCATCAAGACAGAAAGGAGCAGTGGACTCAATGGTGAGCAGGAATCTCCACTGTCTGGGATCAGGTCCCAAACAGGACATCAGCTCCCACCCTCAAGGCCCCTGTGTCCACCCTGTGACGTGAACGGTCTGGGGTGGAAAACTCAGAGGTCACCTTTACTTATTCAAGTCTACGATGTGAAATGATCAAAGACTGTTTATAGAAGTGTGTGTGTGCACATGAATAGCAAAGAAAATTAATTATACTTTTCACCACCCGCCCCCCACTTAGAGAAATCTCAAATACTACCATCCTTTTATAAGAAATCATTATAGAAACTTTCTCGAGAGATGGCTAAACACAGGAACCTCTCTCCTGGGGTTTCCATTTCCTGGAATAACACTTGTCTGAAGGACAGTGAAACCACTTCAACTCGCATAATCTTATGTGGCTTTTTTCTCTACTGAGTACCTCACCCTACCGTGAAGTATTGGGTTGGCCAAAAAGCTAGTTTGGGGTTTTCTGTGACATGTTACGGGATATAAAATATAAATATTATATGTATATAATATGAAAAGGTATTTATTTAGCATTTTCATTTCAGTTTCTATTAGCATTGAAAACAGATGCTTTAAAAGGCTCTCAGTTCAGTTCAGTTGCTCAGCTGTGTCCGACTCTTTGCAACCCCATGGACTGCAGCACACCAGGTTCCAGCTGACCTCAAAATCCTAAACTTGGTTTTTTTAAAATTTATTTGACAGCTGTCACCCCAAATGCACAGGGGGAAAAAAAATTATTATACTTTAGCATCTACTATCCTAAACTGCTCTTTGTCTAAGGTATCTTTTCCTGGAGGAGGCCTTTTTAAAAAGGGGTGATATATCCACTGGTTACTTAATGTGAAAAGAAAAGGAGATAGAAATCTCTAGTACTATAAAATAAATGATGAACCTACTAAAAAAATGCAAAAAAAAAAAAACCTGGAAGAAATTGTGTGGAGGGTTTTGGCACCGTCTGCTGTGAGTCATCTTACGCTCTGGCCGGGGCAGGAAGAAGGAGCATGGACATGCAGAAGAGGGTCTTGGGGGTGCTGGGGGGCCCCAAGGAAAGAACCGCTCTCCAGGGCCACTGCTCCTCTGAACGGCTGCTCACATGCGAGCACAGGCCGTAGGCAGCAGCCGCGAGAGCAGCCCTCGCGCCCTGACCCCTGGCCGCGGCAGATTAACCGTGGCCCGCGTCACCAGGTGACTCCGCCGAGAGCCCCGCAGCAATCACAGCCCCCACCCAGAGGTTCCTGCCGCCCCCTCCCACCGCCGTGCGCACCTGGAATCGCCTCGTGTGCCGTTAACACCACGCTGATGATGGGCTTCTTGGCCCCGGACATCTGCGGGGCCTCCTTTCCCGAGCAGACCTTCTGGATTTTCTCCGCTCTCTGTGTCCGCGGCCTCTTCGGGGCCTTTTCTCGATCATCTTCCTTATACTTCTTCTCCAGTTCAAGGTCAGATTCATTACCTAAGGAGCAAATACCAGGATGTATAAAATACCCTTTTTATACCAGTGATGGAGTCGGGGAGGGCACAGAACCATTTTTATGGGCAGACAGTAGAGGGGATATACCTGGGTGATAGAAACCCCGGTTCCTGGACTTCCCTAGTAGTGCAGTGGATAGGAATCTGCCTGCCCAATGCAGGAGACACGGTTCGCCCCTGGCCAGGGAAGATTCCACAGGCCTCAGAGCAACTAAGCCCGTGCAGCTCGACTACTGAGCCTGCGCTCCCGGAGCCCGGCGAGAAGCCACATGCTGCAGCCAAAGAGCAGCCCCATCCTCCACTGCAGAGAAAGCACACAGCAACCAAGGCCCAGCGCAGCCGAGGAGTCAGTTTACAAAAGAAACACTGATCCCCAGCGAAGTGGCCACGGTGCCACTTCAGGGGTCACCTCCGCTTCCTCGGTCTTGCCTCCAACTCAGTGAACACCATTCCCCCGGCACAGGGCCCACTGCGGACACAGCAGGCACGGGCCCTCCCCTTGCTCTCAGGAAGCCCACCGGACCTCAGAGTCATCAGCCAACCACCTGCGGGGAAGACACGGCGGTCTTCTTTACACAGCCTAAGAAGGCATGCGCGTGCTCAGCATCCAGGTATTAGATGCCTTCCATGTGCCAGGCGTGGTGGACACCAAGGCTGACGGGGCACAGACCCAGAGCCCACCCTCGAAAGCCCTGCCGTCAGGTGGGAGAGACAGACGGGGCAGTCCGCTGTGTGCCCACGGAAGCGAGAAGGCGTCTCGGATGACCAAGGGGAGCGACGAAGATTCTACCCGAGGCGTCAGACAAGCCACTCCGGGCAGGCAGCCCTTCGGTCAGTGTGAACAGCAAGCATTTCTGAAGCCGTGGACGGGGCTGTGGGGAACAGGGGCGGAGGAGGTGTGGGGGGCGGAGGGCACAGGAGACCGTGCTGTGGGGACCAGTGGTGGGCTCAGTGCTAAGGAAGGGGGCGTGAAGATGAGGAGGAATGCTTGGCTGGGCACCCTGCGGGGCTAACTTGGTGAAGAAGCTGGCAGGGAGGAACAGAACCAGGGAAGGGAGTGAAATCGAGGGCTTCAAATACCCATAGGACGTGGGGATCTGTCCTTCTACGAGCGGGGTGCGGGGTGAACGCCAATGCCCGGGGAGACCACCCAGGAGCATGGGTGAGTGAGGCTGGCCGGGGGTACAGTGGCGACACAGCACAGCTCCGGCCCTGGTCAGGGCAGAATCACAGGACACACACACGCCACGGTATCAACATATCAACAGTGGGACTCCCCACACTGCTTTGCAGTCATCTGTCTGGAAGCCTCATCCATGCCATGACCTCTGGGAGCTTGGGGCTGTGTCTTCTTTTTACTGAGCCTGAGGACCTAACCTTACAACACAAGGAAGACCTGCTCTGCGCATGAAGCAATGAACCGATGGGTAGAGATCAGCAACAGACTTCGCCAGAGGAAGAAACGTCTAGCAGTTAGAGCCACCCAGGGCCTCCCAGGTGGCTCAGTGGGTAAAGAATCCGCCTGCGGTGCAGCAGATGCAGGAGACCCAGGTTCGATCCCCAGGTCGGGAAGATCCCGTAGAGGAGGACTTGGCAAGCCACTCCAGCATTCTTGCCTGGAGAATCCCCACGGACAGAGGAGCCTGGCGGGCTACAGTCCATGGGGTCAAAAAGAGTGGGACAGGACTGAAGTGACTGAGCACGCACATAAGCAGAGCCGTCCTGGGAGGGACGGGTGGCTTCAGAGACGCGTTTCTCTGGAGGGTTTCGAGGGGCTTCACACAGCAATCGTGATGCCCTGGGAGAAACTGGACCACACGGCAGCGGGCGGGGTGGGGCGTCCAATCAGACAAACCCTGCATCTCTGGATTCTGAGACCCTCCCAACAGGGCAGTGGGCCTGCAGAAGAAAGAGGGTGGAGGACCAGGGAGACCCAACTCTGCTAGAACCCGAGACAACTTACCCCACAGGCTCTGTGGACACGCTCACTTGTATCTGCAGGATGCTTCCTGCATGTGGCTCAGAAAGGCCAGGTCCACCCGGGGCCTGGCTCCACTCCCCCTCTCCCATTCCTCTGCCTGTTTGCTCGTAACAACCCTCTCCTCCATCTGATGCAATACTCATATCAAGTACCGCTCTTCTGAAACAGAATTTCTCTCACACCAAGTTCAGCAATGATCCCCTCGTACTTAATAAAACATTCTCTTTGCAGGGTTTTTTTTCCCCTCTTGTTCTCCTATTTCCAATTTTTCTCAGGGTCCATCTTCAAACAAAACATCATTTCCACACAAAAGAAAGAAATATTTACTTGGAAATTATCCCAGCAGTGCAGAATGTATTTGTTCTTTACCGGCCACAGTTCATTCAGAAGATACGTGCAGAATGCCAGGCCCTATTCTAAGCACTTGGGACACCGCAGGGTACAAGACAGAGACCCCTGCCTCCTGGAGTTTATGTGCTGGTGGGAAAAGACAGACAATACAGCTAAAACACAGCAAGTCAGTTACATAATATATCAGAAGGTAATTTTAAAATTTCTCATTTTCCCTGTGCCCAGTGAAAGAGCACAGGCATAAACAAGTCTGATTTCTTTTTTTGAAAAGAGAACTGCTTGGGCCTCGCTGGTGGCTCAGTGGTAAAGAATCCGCCTGCCAGTGCAGGAGACACGGGTTTGATTCCTGATCCCCGAAGACCCCACATGCCTCACAGCGACTAAACTTGTGCACCACAACTACTGTGCCCGTGCTCCAGAGACTGTGCTCTGCCACTAGAGAAGCCCCGCGATGCAAAGTCCACGCCCTGCAACTAGAGCGTAGCCCCCACTCGCTGCAACGAGAGGAAAGCCGTTGCAGCAGTGAAGACCCAGCACAGTCAAAAGGCTCTAACACAGGTGCTCTTCAGGACACAAGGTGCTTGGGTGAAGTGCCCTCATCTGTCAGACTTCACATCGCGCCGCATCATCAGCCGAATCCCGTCATGATCCTCGCTGCACCAGGATGTGCTTTCCAAACATTTTTTTATTTTTTTTTTTGCAGCAGAACATTTTGAGTGAGTTCTTTAAGCAATTTCAATATACCTAATGAAAAGGCGTGGCTTCTCTGGTTAAAGAGGGTGTGGTCCAGACCAGCCCCCCCCCCCCCCACCGCCCCCACCCTACCACCTGATCCTCCCAGCCCTCCAATCCTCAGCCACAAGTATCTCCAACAGCCCTGGAAACAGCTTTAAAAGGAGTGGATAAGGATGTAGGAGGGATGGTGTCCGATACCTCCTGCAGCACAGTCACCGCTCTGAGCCGCCGTCGTAGAGTTGTGGAATGTATGAGCTACACTCCAGCCTCTGCCTTCCAGTTGGACCAGCTCTGAACTCGCTGAACCCAGGGTCCGAATCCACAAAGTGAGTGGCTGTGAGGCTCAGGTCTGGGAAGGTCGCAGAGCCCTCTGTCACGTGGGGAGTCATGCTGTCGCCTCCCCGCCCCCCCCCCCAGCGGCATGTCTGGGGTGGTGACGTCATGCCTGAAGACACACTTGTGCGGCTCAGGGCTGGGGTGGGACCACAGCTTCCGGGGGGTCCTGTCAGGTCTGTGCAAACAGGAGAGGCGCAGGGAAGGCTGCACCCCCAGCCTGGTGTGTTCCGTGGAGTCGCTGATGTTTGGGAAAGACAGTGTTTAATTTCTTGACATCTGTGCATCATTGCTCTTCAACCCCAGCACATTGGCCTAATTCTTTATATTTCATCTCCTTTTGAGAAGATGGCGTTTAAAAACCGATGACGCTGCAGCATGAAAGCAGGAGTTCCCAGGCAGATGCACAGACCCCACTCTTATGACAGTGCCTGGAGTCCTCACATGCAGGGAGGTGTCCAGATTTCAGATGGAGGCAGCACAGCTTCAGGAGCAGAGACTCGGCATAGGCCCCATTTGAAGGGTAATGAGCAAAAAATCCAGTGTCCCCATGTTCTGCAAAGTTCCCGCTTGTCCCTCCAGGCTGACCCTCATCTTTCTCCACCAGCTCCTGGAGGCTGACCTGTAATGGGTCACACGGGGGCTCCACTGCTCCTGGCTTCCCACGGGGTTTGGCCGGTGGAGTCACCAGAAGCTGGGAGGGGGGAGGTTTGGGGGACAGTGAATGAGTTAGTTCTGGTCACACAGTGAGTTTGGTAGAGTGTAGGGTTCCAAGGAGGTGTTATCCACCTGAGTGGGGGTCTGCAGGCAGGCCTTTTGTGGGTGAGGGCACAAGTGGGTGATGATGAGAGGCTGGGATGGAACAGAAGCGCACACACACACACTCCCCCCAACTCTCCCTTAACTTGGATGAGCCTGTCTGACTTTACTAAGAAAAACGAAGCTCATCTGATACAAAAGCTCTCAACTAAGCTCCTTTGATCTCAGAATCTCCCTGCTCTTCGCTCACCACCCCCTCCTGTCCTAGAGGAGCTTCTCTGGGAGGGAAGTTACTCCACTTGCCAAACCCCACACTCTCAGGAGGGGGGGGCGGGCGCGGGCAGGGAATCTGTGTCTGTGTTCACCCTCTTAACTCCTCTTGGAACCTCTCAGGGTCCCCAACATGTAATAGCATCCAGGCAAGGCGAGCTGACCTGGTAGCGGGCCGATGAAGAGTTAACGGTACCGGCAGTCATACATTTGTAGAAATTAGTTCATGCGCACTCATTTATAATTAACAACAGCGCTAATATTCTAAAGTACCTATTCCAAATTGCCCCAGAACTAATTAAATCTCAGAACACCCCAGAGAGTCAAGTGTTATCAGCCACATTAATAAAAAAAAGCCCAGAAGAGTTGTCAGAACAGCAGACTGATAAGGGATTATACTCTGGGACTCTGCCACCGATTCATTCCAGGCTGCTAATGCAGCAGTTTAACAAACTTATTAGCCCACGATTATTCTATCAAACCTGCTGAATATGCATCCCTCTTGCCTTCCCTCTTGCCCTCGGGCTTTCTCGCATCTTCCTGTCTCTCCAGCTCCAAGGGGAGGCCAGGTGAGCACCGGCTCTGAGCACTGTGTCCCCACAGAGGGGCCACGATGACCGTGAGCACACACACAGCACCAGGCAGCCAGCCTCCTCCTGACCCACACACCCACCACAGTGAACCAGCCTGCCTTTCTCACCCGATCCCCCGGCACCTGCAGGCTTTCGCAGGAACCGTGGCAAGGGAAATGCCTGTCTCGCTCCCGCCCCCGCCGGCAGCCCTGGATGGGGCGTTCACGGCCCCTGTCTCCAGGGAGCCCTCCAGGATGTTCCCGCCGCAGTGTGGTCCTGCCGTGCCCACCCTGCACCGGGCTGACCCCTGCATCATCCTGTATCTATTTGGTCCTCGTCCCCCTGGGCTCAGCTGCTCCAGAGAACAGACTTGTTTTACTTGCTTTGATCCCCAAAGTCTGGCGCAGGGCCCAGCGGCCACAGCACAGGCCCCGAAATAGGGAAAACAGAGAGGAGAGGGCTGGCCTCCATGGGGACCTCCCGAGACCTCGTCTCCAGCCGGTTCCTCAGCAGTTGGGAAGCATCAGGCACGGCAGAGAGTCTGGCTTTAAAGGCCCACAGGCCCTTCCCTGCAGCGCCTCTCAGCAGTCAGGCTGTGATGGTCAACGAGACTCCTTTTCAAGACGGGGGTCATAACGCATCAATGCCACTCATCCGAAGAGCCATCACTTGGAGCAAAGGCCCGCAGTGTCACTGGCTCCAGCCCCCTGCCACCCACCCCATCACATCCCTCCAGGCGGGATGCAGGCAGCCCCGGAACCTCTGAGAACACAATGCTATGGGGCTGCTGGCCAGCCTCCAAGACGCTGGACAGGGAAGGCCTCCTCTCAGAGTCCCAGCATAGGGCTTCCCTGGCGATCCAGCGGTTCAGATTCCGGGCTTCCAGTGCAGGGGGCATGGGTTCGACCCCTGGTTGGGGAACTGAGATCCCACATGGCATGGCCAAAACAATTTAAAAATAAAAGTCCCAACTTCAAGTCCTGCTTGGTGGGACTTAGTTAGCTCCTCTTCTCCCCTGGCCCCACCCCCTCCATGAAGAAAGGGTCGTGAGTGCCCTCTGGTTCCCCGAGAGTCACGCAGGCAGACAGCACAGGCGCACAGGGCCAGCTCCGTGTCCCAGGTCTCACGTCGGGACACTCAGTGACCAAAGGGCCCGGGGGGTTAATTCAGGTGACTCTGGGCCAGGACGGGGGGAGGATCGCATCTGAAGATGGCTGGACACCCGGGACAAAAGCTGGAGCTCGGAAATCAAAGGGACTGGGGTTCGTGTAATTACGAGCTGGCCCTCAGGCAGCCTCCTCCGTCTGGCAGAGCCTGATTCTTCATGGAACGAGGAGGGGACAGCCCCACCCCAGCTCCCAGCAGGGGGATGAGAGCAGACGCTCAGCGCCCTGATGGCAGCTGGCACTGGTGCGCGCAGGGGAAGAGGCGTCATCACCACCGGGGCCTGGGATTCCGCAGACCTACGGGACACTCTGGACCCACTCGCCTCTGGAACCCTGGGAGCAGGTAAACAAACGCCGGTCAGACTTTGCAGCCCGCGCCACACCCAGTCACCTCATCCAGGGCCTGCCGGGGATCCCAGGGGCTCAGGCTGTGGATCCCACACTCCGTGCCTTCCCGAGACAACTCTGACGAGGGAGCCCGGCATCACGCATCCGAATTTTATTCCAAGTCTCAGAAGCTACTGCAGAGAGAATGGTCACATGCAGGTGATTTTCTTCAGGGAAAGCTTACCAGGGCTGCCTGCACTGGGCGCCACGCCGGTCTCAAGGATGAGACGGAGCTGGCGGGCTGCCTTAGGGGGTGGAGGGTAGTTTTTTTGAGAAGAGATGGCTCCACAGGACAAGGAGGGGTTAGAAAGCACAGTGTCCCACGATAAGGGGGTGATCTCTCCACGAGGGGGAGAGAAGGCTCAGCAGGCATGTGGCATGTCACCATTGCATGTGACATCATTCTGTGAAGGGCGGGCTTATCGGGAGCAAGTCCAGAAGTGGAGTGGCCAGTCCACCACGCAGAGAGTCCACAGGAGAAAGGAGAAGGCCAGACCAGGGGCAGGGAGGACAGCCAGAGAGGAGACCACGGGCACCAGAGTCGTGGGAAGCAGGGCACTGGGCCGAGGGGGCCGGCAGGCTCAGGGTGAGCGGGAAGAGGACTCCAGGAGGACTCAGATTCTAGCTCCAAGGACGGCACAGCACCAGCGAAGGAGGTGAGTGCGCAGAGCAGGTCACGTGACACGGCAAAGGCCCCCAGGTTCACTGCTGCCGCCTGTCCAGCCGTCACACGGGCTCCCACTCGGCCTCTGACTCTGCGGTACTTCTTGCTTCCTTCTACCCCAGTCCTCCCATTTCAGGTTCCCACTGCCTTTCTTTTCACCTGTATCTGAGGTCTGCCTGTGAGTCACCTGACCCGGCAGCGGAGATGCAGGGCAGAATCGAAGAAACATTTAGCAGGCAAAGCCCAGCAAGTGGCCGGACGTGAGAGGTGAGGGAGAAGCCTCTGGATGAGACGCCTGGATGGGGTGGCCGGTCACCGGGACAGAGACTGTGTGTGGGGGTGGGGGAGGACATTTATAAGGAGCCTCTGGGACCCCAGACTGAGACGCAGGCCTTGAGCTCAGGACAGGGTCGGGGCAAGGAGGCCACGTGCCGGTCCCCAGACCACAGCTGTGGGCGAACCCATGGAAACGGCAGGAGCCATGCGTGTGCCCCTAGCGAGAGCCACCCGGCATGTCCAGGCCTCGCCCACCGCGGGCACAGCAGGGTCGCACGCCGTGAGGTCAGTTCTGGCCAATGAACTGCGGGGGCAGGGCGGACGGAGGCCACCTCTGGGCCGACGGTGAGCCTCGGGCCCTCCTCCCCGCCGCCCGTGACCAGACACGCTCAGGGCGGTGGCTGCCCTCCCGGCTGATCCCTGGGTGAGCAGAGCCTCCTGAGGGCCTGCGGCAGAACGAGAAGGAAAGCCGGATCTGTGAGCCCCCCGCGATGGGGGAGGCTGGCTGAGGGAGGTAACCTGGAACACACCAGCAGACCCGCCACACTGCAGGGCTTCACAGCAGGACCCGACCTCACAGGGCAGCGGGAGAGACGGGAGCAAAGTGGGGCAAGCGGAGGCGGCGGGGGCGGGAGCGTCACAGAGAGCGATCCCAACCGTCCCCAAGGCCCACGTTTCCAAGCTTGCCTCGGACCACGTACAGCTGCGGGCCACTGCACTCTGCATTTCCCTGATGAGCAGAGCTGAAGCGAGGGTTCACAAAGCAGTGAGAGGAAGCAGACCGGCCCATTCCACATCTTTCCATGGAGAAAAGGTCACGCTCAGAGGACTGACACCGCTCTGCCCTTCCACCTGCAGATTTCCAAACCCGACTCCCGCAAAGCAGTTGTCAGCCTCTGCAGCTACTGATCAAGTCAGCGCTTTTGCTAACAAAAAGATAGTAGAACACATTTGAAATACTGTTGTGTGAAATCCTCACGAAGACTGCAGGTGCATCTTAGGTAAGATCTTACAGTAAATACCTTGTCTTCTTTAGGAAGGATTTAACAAGTATAAGAGCAAATTTTTGCAGCTCTCCTTGCATAAAATGACCCCAGAAATAACAAGCTTAGAAAGGTTCAGAAGTCACTTTTGTAAACTTGACACATTGATTTCTGTAGGCTGCAAAATGTTTTTCAAAAACACCAGCTGTTCCACATAGTGGCATTAGGGAGGAAAAAAAAAAATCTCTTCCTGGTTTCTTTTACTATTCAGATGCAGAATGAAATAAATGTTGAATACATAACTAAATTGTTATTTTAACTTGCTATGGTTCAGTGTAGGGAAAAAGCTTATTTTGTTTTCTTCTAATTGTTTTAACAAGCCAAAGAGTCAAGGTCAACTGTTTGAAATGTCACTAAACTGCTCTTTACCAAGCATATATTAAAACAATTATGCAAGAATTTTCCAAATTGTAATATTATGTTTGGCAAACTGAGGAACGTGGAGCAATCATCACAGGTATGTCAGCCGCTAGGCAGCCGGGCGTTAGGTCATTTCTGCATATTTTAGAGGCTTCAGCAGTGGCCAGAAAGGGAAAATCACCAGGAGCTTCCACCTTTCCATTTGGTATTTGTTAAATTAGAGTCCACTTAGGTCATTCAAATCAATGGACTACGAGGCCATTTTCTATGCAGCTTAGCACTGGAGGAAGCTGATAATCTTATTAGGAAGGACGGTGCCTGTCTGCCGCTGCTGAAGAGACTGCCTAATTAATTACAGAACAGAAAATAAAGGTGGGGACTGCACAGGGTGGAACGTGCCTTCCGCATGAGGTTAGAGAAAAAGCTGAGAGTGGTACGCTGAAATGAACAAAGTCAACATCCACAAAGAAGAAAGACTGGCTTTAAGGCGCGAACATGGTAGAGCTGGGCCGTCTGCAGGGGAGAAGCAGGGAGTCAGGGGGTGGTACCCAGCCCACCTCCAGGGAGCTGTGCGACTCAGAGAACAGTCATTCTGCACTTCAACTTCCTCAAGTATAAAATTATGAAATTGGCTTGAAAAGGGGGGTTTCTAAGCCAATCTTAAAAGATCACACACACTGTGATGTTACTGGTGTAACATTCTCGACATGACAATCACAGGGTGGGATCAGTGGCTGTGGGGTGGGGGTGACTGTGAGGTGGAACACGGGGAGCCCTCATGGTGACGGGCAGTCCTGCCTCCTGCCACCCTACACGTGGATGAACGGTGATGAGTGATGACCTCCACACACAGTACCTCCCAGTCAGGGTTCCTGATCCTGACACCATGCTACAGCTCTGCAAGACGAGGCCGGGGAGGGCAGAGTGAAGGACCCGAGACTCTCTCTACCATCTTTGCAACTCCCTGTTATCCCACTAATTGCTTTCAGAATATGAAGTGTTTTACTTTCTCAAGGGCTGACTTGGAATCACACCCTTATTCTCTGTGGACCCTATGATTTGAAATAGTTTATCTGCAAACTGCACTTAATGAAGAACATTCCTTTGCCCGTATTTACTGATCAAATATGTATGACTGTCTTACTTCACAACTTTCACAAAAATACAATTTCCAGAGGGATCAAAAATACAGATAAAGAATGAAACCATATGAATAACAGAGGAATATATAGAAGGTTGTTTTTTATTATTTGAGGTATATAGGTAATGTTCTAAGCTACGATAAGAAGGGCATGGAATTTGACAGTAGTGACAAATGCTGATATTTAAAACTTCAGTAAAATGCAAAAGGAAAGAAAAAGAATTCTACACATGAAAAGACAAATGATAAAACTGGAAAATATCTTCAGAATATATGGCAATCCAAAAATGTAGTAAATAAAGGACATGAGCAAGGAATGCCCCAAATTACACACAAGACAAAAACCTGAATATCTGCAATGAGATTGTGCACTAGTGACCAGGCAGATAAAACTCACAGAACATTAAATTAACCATTTTAGAATGAACAGTCCAATGGCATTTAGAGCATCCATAATGTTATGTAACCACCACCTTTATCTAGATACAAAATCTTTCCTATCATTTAAAATAAAACTCATTAAACAGTCTCTCCCCATCCTCCCCTCTCCTCCAACCCCTGGTAATTACCAACTGTCCTCGGTCTCTATGGATTTATCTGTTCTGAATATACATGGAATCATAAAGTATGTGACCTAAAAGATGCCCTATTAGTCTGGGAATTACATTACTAGATATTTACCTAAGATAACAAAGGCACAAGTACAAAATATAATAATAATAGAATAAAATTGTAGGTTCAAGATTATACACCTGAGTATAGTTTTTTTTTGTTGTTTTCTTTTTTTCAATCAGGGAGAAAAATTTTAAACAGTATTCAATGTCAATCAACTGGAGACCGATGAAAGAAAACTTAAGGCCCACACACACACAGTGAAATGCTGTGCGGCCTTTAAAAGTAGCGAAAATCTACATTTACTGACTCTTTGGTCAGAAAACAGAGCATCGCAATCAAAAGCACAGACCCTGCAGCCAGACTGTGTGAGTTCAGCGTACAGCCCCGGCCCTGACGGGCAGTGTGATGCTGCCAGACTCCTGACGGCTCTGCCTCAGTTTCCTGTCTATAAAGCGGGGATGATAATAGTGTATACAGCGCCGCCACGAGAACGCATTGAGCAGAGAGTCGTAAAAGTACTGAGAACAGCATCTGCAACACAGAAAGTGCTACAGAACAGCGTGTTGAAGAAAAATACCTGACATGAGAAATTTACCCGCTCCATTAACTACATGAAAAAAGAACACAGAGCATTATGTATGACCTCAATTTCTGAAAAATGTATGTGAACATACATAGAAGTGAGAAAGGTCTCTCTTCACTCATATACAGTGTAATAGAAATTATACCTAAGCAGTGAAATTGTGCACTATTTCACTTTCTTCTTAGTATTTTTTATATCATTACACGTGTTAAAAAAGAAAACAAATGATAATACCCAATTGGTACTTTTGGACACTTCTGGAACCTTAACTGGCCTGTGCTTTCTAGGAGGGATATTGGCAAAATGTAATACACTTTCTGGCCCAGTAGTTCTACTTTCAGGCATTTATCCTATAAAAATAACAAATAATAATACACACATACACATATATACACATATAGAAATGTACACATGTACATAAGGGAATATTTATTCAAGTAATATTTATAACAGCAAAAAAAATACTAGGAAATAACCCAAATTTCATTAGATGTACCGTGGTTGGCACGAACAACGGAAAACTTATCATAGCACATGGAAAAATGATGCCACCAACCTCCAGGAAAGACATTCTCTGCGAAGCCTGTGCAGACCCAGGTGAGGAGCCGGCACTCTAGCGGGGGGAGACACCACCAGGCTGGGTCTCAGGAAGAAACCCCGGGGGCAGCACAGCCTGGGGGCTGGGCGGTGGCGGAGGGGACCCCACGGACAGGACTGAGCCTCTCAGTTACTGCTAGGCCTGAGTCCAGAGGAGGAAGGAACCGGAATGTCTGGCGTCACCAAAGAGGGAAATTCCCTGATCTCTAACCACAGCCGTGCAGAAAGCCCAGGGGTCTCCCAGAGGGGGCTGACAGGACAAGCTAGCCATGGAGAGGCACCAAATCAGAACAGATTCTCAACAGGGGCTACAGCTGGCCCCTCTGACTACAGCGTGACAACCAAGGGTCAGTGCAGGAGACGCGGCGGCGGGATGCATGGGTGTGCGCGTGAGACACACTCAGAGGGCCACGGGGGTGGGACGGCGCGGTGAGGTGACAGGACGGGGAGCCCCTCCACGACCACGTCCAGTAGGAACAAGCACGCTGCGAACCAGCAGCTCGGGTACAGTGCCTTGAGCTCCTGCCCCTCCCTCCCCGGGCTATCTCACTGCTGAATTTCTGCGTGCTTGCCAAAGCACCCAAGGCTCTGAAGCAAGACACTGCTTCCCTGAAACCACCGGGCTCCCCACCTCCACTTCCCATATGGCAGGCGCTCAGCTCTGTCTGGGCACGGCTGCCACCCCACTGCCTCATCTCGCCTGAATATGCAACAGCCCCTGCAGCCTAGTAAGACTGCATGTGGTCACCCTGAGAGCAGCTCTTTAAAGGAAAGAGCGCTTTGTGTCTTCTACAACTGGCACAGGTGTTGGCAATGAGCCTTGGCCACCAACTCGATGTCTGATGAATCTTAGGTGGTGCCTGTGAGTGTGCTAAGTTGCTTCAGTCGTTTCCGACTCTGTGCGACCCCATGGACTGTAGCCGGCCAGGCTCCTCTGTCCATGGGATTCTCCAGGCAAGCATATGGAGTGGGTTGCCATGCCCTCCTCCAGGGGATCTTCCTGACCCAGGGATTGAACCCCAGCCTCCTGCCTTGGCAGACTTTTTTACCCCTAGCGCCACCTGGGGGGCCCATTAGGTGGTGCATCCCCTCAATAATGTGCTCAGTTCAGTTCAGTTGCTCAGTCATACAACTCTTTGTGACCCCATGGACTGCAGCACACCAGGCCTCCCTGTCCATCACCAACTCCCAGAGCTTGCTCAGACTCATGGTCATTAAGTCAGTGATGTCATCCATCCATCTCATCCTCTGTCATCCCCTTCTCCTCCCGCCTTCAATCTTTCCCAGCATTAACATGCTAGGATTTTACAAACCAGGGCCTTGCATGGTTGGGAGGTGTTTCTAGGACTGAAGAACTGGGGTTCAGAGTCAGACAGTCTGGGCTCAAAGGCCAGGAGGACCCCTTTCTAACTAAAAGACCCTGGATAAGCTGCCTCACTTCTGAGTGTCTAAATGCTCTCACTGTGAAAGAGGAGGGACAGCAGGAGCACTGTGCCCATGGGACTGTGAAGAACAGTGACAGCTAACATGTACGGGGAGCTTTTGAAATGGCAGGTGTTCTTCTAAGCACTGTAGAAAGTCCTGTCTCATTGAATCCTTCAAGCAACCAAATTAGCTAGTGTTGTTTTTATTCCCATTTTACAGAGGAGGAAAACAAAGCAGAATAAAGTTAGTAAGTACTGGAGCTGCCGTTCAGATCCAGGCAGCCCAAGTCCAAAGCCCACATCCTGAACCAGAACCCATGTGATGTGTGTGTGCGCTCGGTCGCTCAGGAGTGTCCTACTCTTTGCGACTCCATGGACAGTAGCCTACCAGGCTCCTCTGTCCATGGGATTCTGCAGGCAAGAATACTGGAATGGGTTGCCATTTCCACTCCAGGGGTAAAATACTTAGCCTGGTACAAAACAGTAAGAACTTCCTACATTCTTAGACATACTTTGAAAACTTCGAAACTGGTGCAAGAATCAAACGAGGACAACAGAGCCCATGGCAGAGGCCCTTGCTGTTTCACTCCTCCTAGACAGTTGTCTAGGAGACTTTCCCGCTCACGCTCACACTCTCTTCAGCCTCTTTTAGGAGCTGCTTCAGAGCCAAAGCCTTGCTAAGTTCTTACCTGAAGGCAGCACCTGGTATCCTGTATGTTCTTCAAAGAGCGCCGGCCACAGTCAAGGCCATCAAGGTCACTCACAGGGGCTCAAGCATCCTAACCTCAGCCTCTCTGCTCACAGGGCCCCACAACATGGTTCCAGAACAAGAAGCCCCCCCACCGCAATGAGAAGCCCTCCTGCACCCGAACTAGAGAGTAGCCCCTGCTCTCCGCAGCTAGAGAAAAGCCCGCGCAGCAATGCAGACGCAGCACGGCCATAAATAAAGGAGTAAATAAAATTATTTTTAAAATATTTAAAGAAAAAAGTTCAAATGAGACAGCTAGTTTAAAAAAAGGGGGTGCAAGCCGTCGGCACTCCCTGCAGGGGTGCGCTCTTACCTGCGTCCCCCTCCGCCTCGCCCAGGTTCAGCACGATGATGCAGATGTGCTTGCGGAGCTGGCGCGGGTTGGAGAACTTGCGGCAGCACTTGCTACACTCTAGGCTGCCCCCTTCCTCGGGGGCCCGCAAGCCGTCTGCGCCGGGCAGGGCACTGCGCTCCGCCAGCTCCTCCTCGGGGCTGGGCTTCTTGGTGGACCCCTTGGGCCTGCCTCTCTTCCTCTTCATGACCGAAAATTCTGCGGAGGAAACCAGAGGGCACCGTGGGGTCACAGAAGGCGACAGGGTGGGCCATGCACTCGGTTTCCAAGCATGGAAATATGTCTGCTTCCATGGGGAGCTCACATGGAACAGAATCCACCAGCAGTGCAGGAGGCCTGGGTGCCATCCCCACGTGGGGAAGATCCCCTGGAGAAGGGGATGGCTACCCACCACCCCAGCATTCTTGCCTGGAGAATTCCATGGACAGGGATGCCTGGCTGGGCTACAGTCCATGGGGTCACCAAGAGTCGGACACAACTGAGCAACTAACACTTTCACTTCCCACATTTTATTAAAAAAAGGAAAGCTTGAAGCAGTTCCAGAAATGAGCAGCTACAAACAATCATTTAGTGCTAACATCTCTGCACCTCTGTGCTATTATATAATTGATTCTGTAACCACGTGATTTAAGAATATTAATTTATCAGAACCTGTGCACTTTGCCTGTTCCATAAAGTGGGGAGGGTTTTAAGCTGTGACTGTCAGCTCCAGTTCACAAACCAGGCTCCTTAGAAACCACCATTTCCACTGAAAACTAGTTCTCAGAAACTTGCTAAGGACTGTCTCTGCAAAGGGTTCTCAAAGGCTGCTTAACTTGTCACACTCTTAATGAGTTACACAACTATTCCGACTATTTAAGCCATCATAATTATTAGGTCCAAATTGTTCTGATGGAAAAGAGATAAAAATAATTACAATTTAAAGCCAAAGATTATAGGGCTAGAGACAATATTTTTCAAGTTTCCTGGAGACTGGAGGATTTAAATGTCATCATCAGAGCTGCTTTGGAGCAAGTTTCAAATCATTGTTCACCTCTTATCTCTTCTTAATGAGCATTCATTTTTAAGGCATTCATCTCCAAAGGAAGGTGGGAATTAAGATGGGTGAGTGGGCTGAGGGGGCCTCCTGCCATTGTGGGCAGGTGGAGTGCTGTCTCAGGTGAGTCGACATGAGGGGTGCCCTGGCTAGCACAGCCTGGCTGCCCTGCCATCTCTGGAGAGCCTTCTGTCTGGCTAAGGCATGGCATGTCAGCAGCCAGCCGTCTTTGCATCTGAACATCAGGGCAGAGGAAGGGTCCTAGGTTCGAGCACCATCTTGGGGGAACGGTCATCTGTGCAATTATGATATGTTCGGAGTCCCTCCTGCTCTCCCTGTGGTTCTGCCCAAGAAAACATCAGCCACAGTGCCCCCTGCTGTCACCATGAAGACCCTTTAAGGGGGTCACCTGGGCTCCCAAATCAGACAGGGAAGCCACAGGGGCGGGAGAGGAGGGCAGGAAGGCTCTGCAGGGGAAGCACAGTGGGACAGTGTGGGCTCTGATGGAGGCAACTGCTCGGACGTGGGGTCCCCAGGAACTCAGAGACCAGGCACCGCCAGAATGGGGAGGGGGCATTGAGAGAGGGGAGCTCTCGCAGAAGCAGGGTTTCCACTGAGCTGCAGGGCCAAGGCGGGTCCACCTTGACCTAGAGCTCCAAGCCAGAGCCTTCCATGGCTGGGGCAGCCAGCCTGATGCACCGTCACTGCTTGCCTCCATCTCGCCAGGCTTGCTGGAGAACGGGCTCCCCTGTCGGCCCCGAGATTCCAGCAGGAGGATGACAGCTGTGGGGACAGGAGGCCAAGCACTGCGGACGGGAGGCTGGGGAGGGAGGTGAGGAGGGGAACGTGCAGAGTAAGGACAAACCGTTCACCTCAGAGCCGTTAAAACTCTCCTCCTGATTATTCTTCACAACAGCAGCTACTGAAGCAGCAGTTAATACTGGAGGAGCAGGATGAGTGGAGAGGCTGTAAACCACCCACCACATGTCACATCCGCCGAGCTGGGGAACTGTGTTACAGGACAGCTTATGGGAGGGCCAGCCCAGTCTCAGCCCCGTGCCCTGCCCTGCCCTGCAGACAGAGGTCCTCCTCTGATGCGTGCTGAGGATGCAGCTGTGCAGTGGAGAGGGGGCTTCATCCGTACAGAGGTCCGGCCTCCGCCCGTGGCCATGCGGGTGACCTCAGGTCTGACCTCTGAACACAGTCTGACCTCATGGGGTAGCTGGAGATTGGGGGCCAGTCATGCAGGCGGGCATCATCAAACTCCATAAAAACTCTGGACACCAAGGACGTGGGTGAGTATCCCTGGCTGGAAACACTCCTAAGTCCTATTGTGTAATATAACCGCAAGAAGACAGAGGCATCCAGGACACCATGGGGCGTGGGGGAGGACCAAAGACCCCGCGTCTGGGACCCCGTGGGCCCCCAACCTCACCTGCCATCACTGCCTTTGGCCTGCTCTGATCTGCACCCTTTTTGTTTAGAACTGTCATCCAAGTACAGAGCGTTCCTGAGTTCTGTGAGTCATTCTAGAAGACTGGTGAACCTGAGGGAGTCCTTTGGGTCCCCCAAATTTGTACTTAACTGAAAAAGTGCAGGTGGCCCTGGGAACCCCAGATTTGCAAGGTGTCAGCAATCCTTTTCTTTGGCTGCACTGGGTCTTCATTGCTGCACAGTTTTCTCCAGTTGAGGCCAGGGCTGGGCCACACAGGCCTCTCGTGGTGGCGGCTTCGCTCATTGCAGAGCACAGGCTCTAGGCGCGCTGGCTTCAGGAGCTGCAGGTCGCAGTCTCTACAGCTCAGGCCCAGCAGTCGTGGCTCATGGGCTTTCCTTGTTCCGTGGCATGTGGAATCTTCCCAGACCAGGGATCAAACCTGCGTCCCCTGCAACGGCAGGCGGATGCCTATCCACTGTACCACCAAGGAAGCCCAGTGTCAGCAATCCAGAGCAGATGCAGAAGCCTTGCAGGAGCCGTGCCCTCCATCTCAGCTTCAGATTCAGCACTCATCACGGCAGGGGACCCAGAGTCCGCTCCATGGAGACGTGCAGAGCACGTTGCAGCCGCATCACCCATGGGTGCGACCCTCTCCCAGCGCAGTGGGAGTGCAGCCCAGCCGGCCAGACCCGAGAGTGGTCTGTATCCCCCAGCACCTGACCCGGTGTCCCACCCAGCAGGCGCCCCGCAAATCCTTGGTGAATGAACTCAACAAGCAGGGTGCAATCTGCTGTCAAAGAGTAAACATAAAATCGACCCTGAAAGCTCTGGAAAACCTCTAACATGATGGTGAGGAAGCTAATCTTACATCTGACCGCATCCATAATTTAGATTCTCAAGATCAATTAGCTAGCTAAAAATGAAATTTTCATAAATGAACTTGGAACAATTTAAGCACCGAAAATGAGCTGCTGCCACCAGCTACCCACGTGGTACAAAAGAGCAGAGAATCCTGAAAGTGGACAAGGGAAATGCTGGCACCTCTACCGGCTCACGCCGTGATGGCATCTCAGCGCGGGAAGCTTCAGCTCCTCGTCCTCCTCCCTGAATCCCTGCATTCAGGTGCCACTGAACTCTGCGGATTTTGCCCCAAAGACGCCTGCTGGCAAACCCCCTCTCGGTGCACCCAGACCCCCGCCCACCAGCTCAGCGGCCGCCTTCTGCTCTGCTCTCTCTCGGCCTCCATCCCTTGTCCCACTGCCGCCCCCTTGCTCTAGAACTTTCCATGGTTCTTGAGCAGTTTGCCCCACGACTCTCAGACCTGGCTTTTCAGGCCCCTTAGCACATGGTCCAACCCTGCACATGCACACAAGTGCGCGTGCAAACACACACACCCTCAGCATTGTGCTTGCTCCCTCTCTCCCCCCACCACCCACCCACTCAGGGCCACGTCCAAGGCCTCCCGAAATACGTGGAGGTGACACCTGTCTCTTTTTAACTTACCTGTACTGCTCCCCCTCTTGCATCCTGATCAGAATCCAACTCCTGTTGCAAATCCTAACACTTCAGGCCCCGTTCAAATCCCAGTACATCCTCTGTGAGACGGTTCACCCCCCAGGGGCCGTGTGAGGCACACACTTGTACAAACTCCCCCACACTGTTTCCTGACTGTGCTTCCCTTCCCCCACCATCGATCACACACCCTGAGGTGTGAGCTGCCTTTTCATCCTCAAGTCCCACAGGATCTGGGGCAGTGCTAGAGGCACAGCACACTCTCCACACAAGAAACACATGTTGTCAAAGCTGTGGTTTCCCAGTGGTCATGTACGGATGTGACCACTGGGCCGTAAAGAAAGCTGAGCACCAAAGAACTGATGCTTTTGAATTGTGGTGTTACAGAAGACACTTGAGAGTCCCTTGGACTGCAAGGAGATCCAACCAGTCCATCCTAAAGGAGATCAACCCTGAATATTCACTGGATGGACTGATGCTGAAGCTGAAGCTCCAATACTTTGCCCACTTGATGCGAAGAGCCAACTCATTGGAAAAGACCCTGATGCTGGGAAAGATTGAAGGCAGGAGGAGAAGGGGACGACAGAGGATGAGATCGTTAAGTACCACCATCAACTCAATGGATATGAGTCTGAGCAAACTCCAGGAGACTGTGAAGGACAGGGAAGCCTGGTGTGCTGCAGTCCATGGGGTTGAAAAGAGTTGGACACAACTGAGCTACTGAACAAAGTCATTTCATAATAGGAAAGGAAGCAGTTAGAAAACAAGTCATTTCCTACGTCCCAAGATTCCACCAGGAGGAAAGAAGTAAGCCATGGTGCACCTCGACTCCATCTCAGATCCAGTCTGGGGATAACTTCCTCACGGTCAGAAAATTACCCTTGCAGATCCAAGGCCCGAACTAGCAAGTGACAGAAAGAGTCAGCTGGAGTTGTTTAAATTTAATCAAAGGACAACATGAGAATTATGAAAAAAATCTCGACGTTATCAACCATCTTAATAACATAAGTCCTTTATTTGTACATCACTCAAGTCTGTGAGGCACTTTCCCAGCTATTATCTTGTTTTATCTTCATAAAAACCTTGAGATAGATGCAGCAAATGTAACTCCTCAATGGGAGAAGAAATCAAGGACCCAAAGGTGCAAGGGACTTGGCACATATTCCAGAACTTGCTGCTGAGGTGGGACCTGGGTTCCTTCCCTGCCCAGGTCTTTCTGCTGAGACACGTGGCCCTCAGGTCCGTTCTGGAGATGGTAACGAAACCAAGACCCGCACTGCCAAGAACAGCGGCCGGGAGTTAAGCCGACCTGGTCCAAATCCACCAGCCTCAGCTTCTCTCTTTTTTTAGTAAAGACTGTATATCTTTTATTTTAATATTTTACTTTATTTTATTTGGCTGTGCCAGGTCTCAGCTGCAGCATGTGGAATCTTTAGCTGCGGCATGTGGGATCTAGCTCCCTGACCAGTGATTGAACCCAAGGCCCCCTGCATTGGGAGGGTGGAGTCTTGTCCACTGGACCACCAGGGTGGAAACTGGCCCCCCAGCCTCAGTGCCTAACACGAAAAATAAACACGGAACCGCTATTTTATAAGAAGTCGCTATTAAATAAAAAGCAGCCCATTACAACGCCGAGCACAGCGCTCATGAAGTGAAGGATAATCAGCAACGGTTCCTTACGCCGGCTCCAGTCATGAATATGCTGACTTGGGCCGTCTCTGAAGACACTATTACCCTCCCAGCCTGTCCACTGTGAGATCCTGCGATTTCTCAACATACACACGTTCTTGTTCATTAAGGCGCATTCTCCTCGATTTCTTCATTTTAAAACATCTCACACACGGAAAAGGCCAGTACAGAACTAGGGAGTACAAATCCCACTCTGCCTGAAAACAAGGGTAAAGCCAGCCCTTCGGCTCCGGCTCTGCAGCTCCACCTCCAGTCACACCAGCTCAAGAATTTAGGAAAATCATGGGGCATTAACTCTGCCAGGCCTGACAGTCAGCCTCCCCGGGAGCCCAGGAACAAAGAGACAGTGGATGGTGTCAGCGCCCAGGCAGACAGCAGGGGCAGTTACGGGGTAGATCAAGAAGGGAGGAAGGCGGGAGAAGGAAGAGAGGGAAGGGAGAAGAGTTCCTGCTGAACATCCGAAAGGGGGAGTGACCGCAGAACCGGAATCCGGCTGTCAGGAGACCCACGTAAATTCCTCCTAGGGTAAGGCCAGTGTCCCCACCTCCACCAGGATGAACAAGCGTGCACACACACACTCATCCATCTCACAACACTCCCAGCAGACCTGCACCCACCCATCACACACACTCACCCATCACACACACTCACCCATCTCTCTCTCACACACACATACACTCATCACACACACTCACCCATCTCACACACACACACACACACACACCATCTCTCACACACACACACAAATACACTCATCACACACACTCACCCATCTCACACACACACACACACACCCATCTCTCACACACACACACAAATACACTCATCACACACACTCACCCATCTCACACACACACACACACACCCATCTCTCACACACACACACAAATACACTCATCACACACACTCACCCATCTCACACACGCACCCATCTCTCACACACACACATACACTCATCACACACACTCACCCATCACACACACACACCCCTCTCACACACACACATACACTCATCACACACTCACCATCACACACACACACCTCACACACACACACACTCACCCATCTCACACACGCACCCATCTCTCACACACACACATACACTCATCACACACACTCACCCATCACACACACACACCCCTCTCACACACACACCCCCTCACACACACACACACACACATACACTCATCACACACACTCACCCATCACACACACACACCCATCTCTCACACACACACGCATACACTCATCACACACACTCACCCATCACACACACACACCCATCTCTCACACACACACGCATACACTCATCACACACACTCACCCATCACACACACACCCATCTCTCACACACACACGCATACACTCATCACACACACTCACCCATCACACACACACCCATCTCTCACACACACACGCATACACTCATCACACACACTCACCCATCACACACACACCCATCTCTCACACACACACGCATACACTCATCACACACACACACACACACACCCATCTCTCAAACACACACGCATACACTCATCACACACACTCACCCATTACACACACACTCCCATCAGACCTGCACCCACACATCACATACACATTCACCCATCACACACTCATCTATCTCACACACACACACACACACCCCATCTCACACACACTCATCACACACACCCACACACACACACTCATCACAGACACCATCACACCTACACTTCCATCAAACCTGTACCCACCCACACACACACACTCACCCATCATACACACTCACTCATCTCTCTCTCACACACACAATCACACACACCTACCCATCACACATACACTCTCATCAGGCCAACATTCACACACTCCAATCAGATGCACACACACCTATCACATCCATCACATACATACACCTCATCACACACACTTACCCATGACACACACTCCCATCAGACCCACACCCATCCATCACATACACACATACTCATCACATACACACTCAACCCACACATTCTCTTATATACTCATACAAACACACAAGAGAAAGAATAAACTTGGTCCATTAGGGAATTTTTTTCTTGGAGCAGAGTCAGAGATTTGATTAGGAGGAAGGGAGAAAAAAATGAAAAGTTCTTTTGCAGACCACTTCCAACATAAGCAAAAGAGATTAAAAGGCTATAAAATAAACCAGAGGACTTAGGAAGCTTCATGTTATAAAGGGAGGCCAAAATAATAAATCAATTACTACCCAGTTAGAGGTTTAATTAAACCATTTCAAGCATCTCTCAACATAAAATGAATTGTGAAAGTTAAACCCGAATGAAAATCATTAGAGAGGAAACTAAGATTCTGGAAGTCTCAAATTTTATGGACTTGGACAAAGAGAGAAGGAAAGACTTGGGGCTCTTAATGAAAGACTTTTGAAAAAATGTTCTCATGTTAACAGTCTAGGTCTAATTAAAATCTTAAGAAATACTTTTTAAAATTACACAGGCAACTAACTTTCCAGTATACACACACACACACACACACACACACACACAAACAGAAAGTGTATGCAAGAAGAATTTAAGTCAAAAGTGAATTAGTAAATGAAGGAAAATAACTTCTAAAAGTTGTGGTAAGAATCTGACTATGCCCCAAGTGCCACAAGAACACCGTGGCCAGACCTCTCAGGACAGCTCTCTCCTGCTCTCTGCCCATCCCGTGCCCAACCAGCCTGCTTCGTCTACACCCTCCTAACAGGAGTGACCCTCGTTTGTAATGGGCTGGCAAAAAAGTTCATCCCAGTTTTTCCATAACAGTGAAATTTTGGGCCAGCCCAATACTTGCCCCAGGCCTCAGCTAATGATAGCTCGTCCAAGGGGTGGTGAGGGGAGCGCCCCTCTGGTTTCCCTGGTAACTAATGAGCCCACCTGACACTGATTCCCCTGTATCTGACAACACCCCCTTCCCCTGGGGAGCAAAGGCCGCCACCATGTCCGGCCCACTGTCCGCTGCACGTGGTGGGGGGTCGCTCCAGGACTCGGCTTCAGCGTGTAAGCCCCCCATCCGTTAAACCACCGAAGTCTCTGTTGCTGACCCCAGGCTCTTCATTGGGTCCTGTGCTTGTGCTTGGGTCAAGCAGGTGCAGCCCAACAACTGGCAGAACAGCCAGGAGACTGAGGAGACTCCGTGAGCACTGAGATGTCAAGATGTTGGGAAATACAGGACGGGGGATGGAAAGTCTGAGGGCCTATCCGCTACGGTGGTGCTCCAGAGTTACAGGGAGATCCCCGGGAGGCCGACCTTGCTGAATGGGGGCTGCCAGGTGCTCTGGAGAACAGTGGCCTCTTCACGGTTCTGCTATTGTATCACGGTGAGCCTTTCATTGTTGGTTAAGCTATTGACAGCATTCTGGGCTTCCCAGGTGGCCCAGTGGTAAAGCATCTGCCTGCCAGTGCAGGAGACATGAGTTTGCTCCCTGGCCCCTGGTCACAAAGGGGCTGATGTGACTGAGCACACAGCACCCAAGGCAGCTTTCTATGAGGGACTGGACCAAGCACACAGCACCCAAAGCAGCTTTCTAGGAGGGACTGGACTGAGCACTCAGCACCCAAGGCCACTTTCTAGAAGGGATGTTACTGAGCACACAGCACCCAAGGCAGCTTTCTAGAAGGGATGTGACTGAGCACAAAGCACCCAAGGCAGCTTTCTAGAAGGGATATGACTGAGTACAAGGCACCCAAGGCAGCCTTCTAGGAGGAACTGGACTGAGCACTCAGCACCCAAGGCCACTTTCTAGAAGGGATGTTACTGAGCACACAGCACCCAAGGCAGCTTTCTAGAAGGGATATGACTGAGCACAAAGCACCCAAGGCAGCTTTCTAGAAGGGATGTGACTGAGTACAAAGCACCCAAGGCAGCTTTCTAAGAGGGACTGGTATTTCCCTTGTGCCTTCAAAATGAAAATGATCCACCTGGGCTCTCTGGAACGTTAGCCTTTTGTGATCTCTAAGACTAAAGGAGAATAAGAGCTTTTAGATAAACTCTACAAATAACCATGTCTTGGGAATGAGAACTCTTGAGGATTTCATTCCCCCCTCAACCAGTTCAGAGGAGCCTATGTGGGCAACTGACCAGATTTATTTTGCAAATGGACTGGTTTTAATTGGCTGTCCTTGGTGGAGATGAGGATCATTTTAGACAGAAGACTGTTATACTTCAATGGATATTAAATTCTAATTTTGTTAATTGAGGTCTTAATACATTGTATTTATGAAAGTTATTGTTAGCCATACTTTTGTCTTGATGTGTTTTGTTTAATCACTAAGTTGTGTCTGACTCTTTGAGACCCCATAGACTGTAGTCCACCAGGCTCCTCTGTCCATGCGATTCTCCAGGCAGGAGTACTGGGGTGGGTTGCCATTTCCTACTCCAGGGGATCTTCCCGACCCAGGGATTAAACCCACGTCTCCTGTGTTGGCAGGCGGATTTTTACTACTGAGCCACCTAGGGATGGAGAGAAAATTATCTAGTGAAATTGTCAAAGAGTATAACTCCTCAAGAAGCGTGACACTGTTTCTTCAGGTCTGCTGCTAAAGGCACATGCACAATGACAGTCGAGTATAAGGAATAAAATGTAGAGCCTATAAAGAAGGGTTTCCCCGATAACATACCTCTGAGTCTATTCACGAGATCTGGCTAGCTTTTCCCCAGTGTGAATATAAAGGAGGCCTAGAACCGAGGGACCTGATCTGAACCAGGGGTGGGAGCTAGCACCCCAGCATCACAGGACGAGTATTTTTGATCATCAGTGCTCTCTATTGGAAGATTTGCAATCAAAAGGGGAAGCAATGGAAAGTCTGAATGTACTAAGGCATGAGGAAGTCATTCTCACTAATACATGGTTTAACTTCAGCTTCACGGACCAGAGCAGCCTGCTTTGTGGCCTCTCAGACTTACATTGCACACTCACTTTGGCCATTGAGGAAAGGAATGCATCAGAAAGCTAAAATGGAGTAGCGTGCTTCAGACATCCAACGTAAAAACTGGTGGCCATTGTATATGGGATTTTAGACATGTTCTATTACTGCAGGGTTTTCTGAGCTATACCGCAAACTGCGTGCTAAGTCGCTTCAGTCGTGTCCAACTCTGCAATGCTATGGAACATAGCCCACCAGGCTCCCGTGTCCATGGGGTTCTCCAGTCAGGAATACTAGAGTAGGTAACCATTTCCTCCTCCAAGGGATCTTCCCGACCCAGGGATCAAAACTGCACCTCTCAGGTCTCCTGTGTTGGCAGGTGGGTTCAGAAGCCAGAGGTGGTATTACGTCAGTCGGGGTCACTGCTTGTGTTCGCTTAATGCTCATGCCTGCACTGCACTTGCCGGTGTCTTACATTTCGTCCCTAGTCTGAGGGAGGAAGTCTATTCGAGGACCGAGCAGCTACCCGCCCCCCTGTGAAGTGAGTCTAACTGCTGGGTCTCCAGTGAGACACAATCCTCCTCCTCCTCTGGGCTTCCATGAAAAGTCAACCAGCTACTGTGCCTACGTGGAGACTACTGTCCCTGGTGGAGAAAGACCCACCACCTTGCTGTCCCATGGGCCAGTACATCAGAAGGACCCCGTCGGTGAGGGTCACCGTGTGACTGACCGCCTGTGAGCTCCCCGGGCTGGGTTGTCTGCAGCAGAATGGGATTAACTGTTTTCTGTTTGGAAAGACCAAAGGGGTGCACCTCTAATGGCACCCAACATAACACGGGCTGGCAGACCTGTCCCGTGACTGCTGACTCCTGGCGAGGCCACCAGGATGCTTCCGCTAAAACTGGGCCTCCCCCTCCCCATGGGGGTGGCTCTGGGTGTGTGAGAGGACCAGGGTGGCCTGACTTTCCTCGTAACGGCCAGGGCGCGGCAGCCATTGACCTTGTAAGCAGCCGGCTCCAGAACCTGCCCCCACGGTGACAAAGGATCGTCCTTGGCATACTAGACGCCTTCCTCTTGACACTCTGGCTGCTGCTGTCTGTACCGTTTGTGGTATCCGTATGCAGCGCCTCCAGCACACCTGACCCGGGAATATTGCAGAAGATGGACTGCCCAGGACTGTGAGGGTCGTTCCTGGTGTGGAGGGGCGCAGTGCGTGGCCAGGCCTCTCCAGGTAGCTGCTCCCTTGTTCTCTTTCCATCCCCTGCCCGACCACAGCGGCTTCATCTACACCCTCCTGGCGTCAGTGACCCTCATCTATACCCACCCCAGCTAATGAGAGCTTATCAGAGCGGCAGTGAGGGGCGTGCCACTCTACCAGTTTCCCCGGTAACTAATGAGTCCACCGACATCAACTCCCCTACTACTGGTCACCTCCCTTCCCCTCAGAAGTGAAGACTGCCCCTGAGTCCTGCCCGCTGTCCGCCACCCACAGGAACATGTCACTCCAGGGCCCTGCTTCAGACATGCAAACCCCCATCCATTAAACCACCGATGCCTCTGTTGCTGACTCCAGGCTCTTTCTTGGATCTGGAAACTGGGTGAGTACAGGGCTTGCGGGTCTATGCGGTGCGGCCCAACAAACACGCAAGCAGGACGTGCGCAAATCTCACTTTCCAACTTACTAGAGCAGCGGTTCCCAACCTTTTTGGCACCAGGGAGTGGTTTTGCAGAAGACAATTTTTCCACGAACCGGAGTCCACTGGGGAGGGTGGGAATGGTTTGGGGATGATTCAAGCTCATTACATTTATCATGCACTTTATTTCTGTTGCTATTACATCAGCTTCACCTCAGATTATCAGGAATCAGACTCTGAGGTTGGGGACCCTTGAACTAGATGACCTTGAGTATGCTGTTTTAACTCCTCTATTCTCTGAAACACACATTCCTCAATTTAAAAATCTGGGCACCAGCAAGGAAATAGAAGACATGACAATACTATAAACCAACAAAACCTAACACACACACATAGGACATGCCTAGCCATCAACAGCAGAATACAAATTCTTCTCAAGTGCACAAGGGACATTCTCCAGGTTAGATCACAATGACCAGCCATAAATCAAGTCTCAGTAAGTCTATAAGGGCTGAAATTAGAAACAGAGAAGGACTTCCCTGGTGGTCCAGTGGTTGGGAGTCTGCCTGCCCGTGCAGGGGACACAGGTTTGATCCCTGGTCTGGGAAGATTCTACATGTCACAGGGCAGCTAAGCCAAGCACCAGAACCACGAAGGCCGTGTACCTGAGAGCCTGTGCCCCGCAATAGGAGCCCGAGCACCACAGCCGGGAGCAGCCCCTACGTGCACCGGTGAAGACCCAGGGCAGCCCTAAGTAAATAAATAAATAAAAATTTAAAAAAAAAAAGAAAAGAGCAGAATGAAATTTGGGAGATTCAGAGATAAATGGAAATTAAATGGCACTCCTAAATAAATAATGAGTCAAAAAAGAAATCATAAGGGAAATTAGAAAATTCACTGAGACAGAAAAGCAGAAAAACGCAGCAGACCAACACTAATGAGATGCAGCAAAAGCAGTGCTTAGAGGCCAATTTAAAGCTGTAAGTGTTAAATAAAGAAGAAAGAGACCAGAAGCCTCCAGCTAAAAAACTAGAAAAACTAGAAGCAAACTAGATGCAACACAAGCAGAGAACAGAAATGATAAAGACAGGAGTGAAACAATGAAATAGAATACAGAACTGAAACATATACCCGGAAGACCTAAGTGCTCACTATCATTAATTACCAAGAAAATGCAAATTAGAACCACAATGTGATACTAGCCCAGATCCACAAGGATGGCTAGCATCAAACACAGGAAAAGTAACAAGTGCTGGGAAAGCTGCAGAGAAATCGGATCCCTCGTATATTAACAGGAACAGATAGTAACAGGAATGGTCCAGGGCTTCATCTGGTTGGAAAACGGTTCTGCAGCCCTCGTCTCGAAAAGTGAAACACAGAATTAGCTTATGATTCAACAATTCCACTCCGAGGTATAAACTTAATAAAAATCTGTATCTATACAAATGCTTCTACACAAATTCTTCTCCATCTACACAAGTGCTCCTACACAAGTGTTTACAGAAGCATGATTCATGAGAGTCAGAAAGAAGAAATAACCCAAGTGTCTGTCAACAAATCAATGGGTGGACAAAATGTGGCCAGTCCATACAATGAAAGTTTATTCAGCCATTAAAAAAAAAAAAAAAATGAAGCACTGATACAGACTACAACCTGGAAACATGCTAAATGAAAGAAGTCAGGCACAAATGACTACATATTACATGATTCAATTTGTATGAAACTTACAAAAAAGGCAAACCCAAAGAGTAAAAAAGTACATTAATGGTTGCCAAGGTATAGAGGAAAGGAAAACTGAAAGTGACTTTTTTTTTTGGTAATCGTACTTTTACTGAGATGTAATTCACCTACCATAAAATTCATCCTTAAGTTTAAAAGTGTGCAATTCAGTGATTTTTACACATTTGCAGAGTTGTCCAACTATCACCACTGTCTGGTTTTAGATTATTTTCATCATCCACCAAAGAAAACCCATATTTTCTAATAGTCATTCTCCATCAGCCCCTCCCCCAGCCCCTGCTAGGGCTTCCTAGGCGGCTCAGTGGTAGAGAATACACCTGTCAAAGCAGGAGACGTGGGTCCACTCTCTGGGTCAGGAAGATCCCCTGAAGAAGGAAATGGCAAACCATGGGAGCGACTTCTTAATGGGTACAGGGTTTCTGAGGTGGCTGAGATGCATTACAGTGTAAATATACTAATAACCACTGAATTATACACTTTAAAATGATGGATTTTATGTAAACCTTATCTGTAACCTTGTTTATAATGACACAAAGCTGGGGAGAAGATATATATCATCAGGAAAGAAAAGGTTATGTAAATTAAGAATTACCCATAGAATGAAATACAGACAATAAAAAGAATGGAGACATGTTAGTAGTGAAGTGGCAGGCTATTCATACAGTGCTGACAGTTCTGTTACTAAATAACAAGACAACAGAGAGTTTATATGATCATATATGCATATAGAAATGTCTAAGAACACACTTAATCATTAGCAGTGATACTGAAGCTGAGCCAGACCTATGGGGCTTCTGGGCACAAAAGTCTTTCTGTTTTCCTCTTTGCTTCATTATAGAAAATGGGCTTTGTTCCATGACCTTCCCTGAGTTCCATCAGGCAGGTTCAGACAGCTAGCTGCTAATCAGGGAAGGAAGGAGATGCACAGACAAGTGAGGAACAGTCAAAGGAAACAACAGTGCAGCCTTCCTGCAGGGTCCTGGTTCCCCTTCAAGGGATACACAGCATCACAACAGTATCTCTGAGCTGCTTTGCAGACACTAACATTCCTACCAGGTAAGAGGAGTTAACGGTACGCAGCCCACAAGCACTGCAGACCCCAGGTGGGCTGGAGTCATAAGCCTGATGATGAGGACGCCCACTTACCTCCCCACCAACCAAGCAAAAGAACGCCCACGAGCTGCTGACGTCCTTTTTGAACCACTGCTATTGAACTCAATACCCCTTCCAGGTCAAGACACCGAACGTTCAGTGCATTAGCCTGCTGTGTGCCCTTTGCCTGGCAATGCAGTAAAGCTGTTCTTTCCTACTCCACCCAAAACTCTGTCCCTGAGATTTAGTTCAGTGTTGGCGTTCAGAGGCTGGATTCAGTTTTAGTATTTCTAGGATCTCAGAGGGATGGTTAGGGAGATGTACCTTCCTCACTGTATATTGTTTTAACATTTTTCCAGCAAAGTGTTATTACTGTTTTAATTGAAAATGAAAGTATAAAGACGTGATTGCTTTGATGGGTTTACTCACACGGGGGGTGCAAGGCCCAGGAGAAGCCCAGGGGTGCGCCTGCAGGACTGCAGGGGAGCTTTACGGGAACGGGTTCCCATGCGGCACTAAGGAGAAAGGTCTGGGGTCTAGAGAATCTGTGCAGCTCTCAGGGGGCCCGGAGTATCAGAGGAGGAGGGGGAACGGGCCCCAGCGCGGCCTTCACGCCGCCCGCAACACCGCAGAGAAGGGAAGGGGGCTCGTGCCGGTCAGAAGGGTTTCCAGGTCTGATAGGTTTGAGTGAAGGCTAGCTGCTGGAGCTTCCTGAATGACAGGTAGAACGGAACACACATTGCGTGAGACAGCGGAGCAGCAAGGCTGGCGGGAGGAGAATACCCGAGGACACAGGTGACTGTTCCCATCAGGGCCCCGTGTCAGCGCCTGAGCAGGACCCGGGACAGCCCAGGCCCCTCTCCAGTGCACCCTGCCAGCACAGGACGGGACAGACAGACTGGGGCGGGGGGCGGGAGGTCGCAGGAGCCCCGAGGAGGGCCTCCCACCCAACCTGGGCCAGGCATGCGCTCCCAGGAGGAGGGAGGCACTCGGGACGGCCGCCTAGCCCACAGGGACGCCTCTCACAAACATCGGAGAGGAGAGAAGGGGTAGAAGGGACACGTACCTTCCAACACAGACACACACATATCCCTGTGGATTCTACCTGCTTTATTATTACTTATTCCTTCATTGTTTAGAAATGAAATGAATAATTCAAATTATTGGATCTCTTACATTTCATTTCAGGAGGAGGAAAACCTTTTAATGTGGCTGTGCAGCATGTGGGATCTTAGTTCCCCAACCAGGGACTGAACGGATCCCCTATGTTGGGAGCAAGCAGTCTTAACCACTGGACGGCCAGGGAAGTCCCTAGGAGGAGAACTCTTAGTAAGCAAAGCTGAATAAAAATAGAATGAAGAGCTTTGCAACAGCCTTTCTGAGTTCTTTGCATGTTAATCTGTATGACAACCATCTGCCACAGGAATTTTACAAAAAGAGATTATCTGTTTTTCTGAGTTTATACATGTTGAGGTGGGGACACACACATTTGAAGTCCTTGACTTAAAGCCGTGGTTCCATCTGCCCATGAAGCTATACTCTTTGGGAAGCGGAGGCCCCTCAACCGCTCAGCAGGGAGGTGGCAGCGGGGAAGGCAGGGCTCCTGATGGGTCAGGATGGGGGAGGACCTTGCTCACTCCCAGACCTGGGGGCACAGGGTGGGGGTCTGAGCTTTGAGTCCTGGCATCAGGCAGATTCTTTTTTTTCCCCCCAGCTTTATTGAGGCATCACTGACAAACAAAAACTGTATATATTTAGGTTGTACAATGTGATTTTTTAAGGTGTACAAGATGGTTTAATATACGTATGCATTGTGACATGCTTACCACATCAAGCTCGTGAACACAACTACCACCTCACATAAAACCACTTTGTATGTGCGGGTGAGAACAGTTAAGATCTACTCTCTCAGCAAACTTCAAGTACACAATTCAGTGTTGTCAGCTAGCATCACCGTGCTGCCTGTCAGATCCCTAGCTCTAATAGGAAAACTCACACGCGTTCACCAGCAGCTCCCCATTTCCCCCACCCCCAGGCAACCACTGATCTACTGCCTGGTTCTATGAATCCAGCTGGTTTCGATCCCACATATAAGTGAGATCATACGGTATCTGTCTGTGTCTGACTTATTTCACTTAGTATAAAGTCCTCCACTTTCATCCACATAGCAAATGGCAAGTTTTCCTTTTTCATAGCTGAATAATATTCCTGTCTGTGTGTGCATGTGCGTGTATGTATCTTATTTTCTGCATCCAGTCATCAGCTGATGAACACTTAGGCTGTTTTCATATCTCGCCTACTATGAACACAGAGGTCCCTCCTTATCCATGGGGGACACTTTCCAAGATCCCCAGCAGATGCCTGAAACCACAAACTGTGATATGAACCCTGTAAGCACCCTATAATGTACTGAACCCTATAAGTACTATGTTTCTGCCTATACATAGATATCAAAGATAAATTTAACAGACAGTGAGAGATTAATAATAATAAAATACAATTATAATATAATACATGTAGTATCTCTCTCTCTCTCAAAACATCCTACTGTACTGTATTCACCCTTCCTTTTTTTTTTGGCTACACCACGTGGCTTGCAGGATACATGATCTTAGTTCCCCAGCCAGGGACTGAACCCACGCCCCCAGCAGTGGAAGCATGGTGTCTTAACCACTGGACTGCCATAGGAGTCCCACCTCACCCTTTTTCTTATGATGATGTGAAATGAGAAATGCCTAAGTGAATGGTGTAGGCACTGTGATGGAGTGTGAGGCTGCTATAACCTTCTGACCATGTGTCAGAGGGAGGACCACATGCTCCAGGTGACCCTGGGTGGATGTCAGGATCAGATGATGTCATGTTGGTAGGTGGGGCCTCAGCATGTTGTCATGTCAGTGGGTGGGGCCTCAGGAATGCCATGTCGGTGGGTGGGACCTCAGGATGATGTCATGCCAGTGGGTGGGGGCCTCAGGAAGGAATGAGCTCATTATGCTACTCAGAAGAGTGTGCAATTTAAAACTGATGTGATTTTTATTTCTGGAATTTTCCCATTTAAGATTTCTAGACTACAGTTGACCAAGCGTAAGAGAAGGCATGGGAAGTGAAACCACAGATAAGCAGGGATTTAACACCGCAGTGGGCAGGGGACGGGGGTATCTCTGAGATCCTGACTTCATTTCCTTTGAACACAGGCCCAGCAGTGGGATCGCCGGATCACGCGGTGGTGCTATTTTTAATTGTTTAAGGAACCGCCCTACTGCTTTCCCACCAGTAGGGCAGGAGGGGTCCCTTTTCTCCACACCCTCATCGACACCTGTTACCTCTTTTCATTTTCATGACAGCCGTTCTCACGACCGGGAGGCGGGTGACAGCTCAGGTGGTGCTGATTTGCATTTCCCTGGTGATTAGTGAGGTTGAGCACTTTTTCACATACCTCATGGCCATTTGTGCATCTTCTTTGTGAAAAGGTCTCCTCAGGTTTTCTGCCCATTTTTAATCAAGTTATGGGGCAGATGCTCAGTGCCTGGCACAGACCTTCCCCCACCCCCATACTCTTCGTCCCTAAAGCAGTCAAGTGTAACCCACCCCCTCCACCCCAGCTTCCTCTGGTGGGGGGAGGTCAGACCCGTCTCCCGGGCTGGCGGGAGGGGACAAGGAACTCCTCGGACACACCACCCAGATTAGTGACAGCGACGCAGACACTTCCTGCCCCTCCTCACTTGCCTGGCTTCTCTTAGTTTCTCCTTACGCCACTAGGCGTTAAACAGAACTTCTCCTAACTTCCCAACAACTCAATCCTCTGTCAGGCAAGCTTCTCTGAGCACCCTGGGAATGGCCAGAGGGACTCGTTAACCAAAACATTTTGTGTCTGGAGTCTCTCCTTGTTAACGGTGTCAGACAGACGATCAATAAGCCAGCCCGTTCAGAGATGCCAGCCTGAATATTCCCAGGAAAGAGCAATTGGATTACTACTGTAACTAATGAATCCTGTGACGAGAAGTGTACTGCCACAGACTGAGGTTCGGCACAGGAGACCAGCCGCCCTCTCTCATCACAGAAAAAGAGTTTTGTGGGAGCTTTTTCTGACACCGGCTTGTAGCTCTTCCTCCCAGGCTATATCTTTTCTTTGTCTGCGGGGACCTAATTACAGCACCTGGATGCTTCCTCCAACCCAGCCACCTGCTGCATCTCATGCCGTTCCGTGGGAGGTCTGGACACTGCAAACCAGTGTATTTCACATCTGACACTTGACTGTGAACCTGAAGGATTCTGCGATGGGGATCCTTGCTCCAGGGACACATGGGCCATCCATATGTTTCTAAGATTACCTGTACTTATTCATTCATGACGTATGTCATCGTAACCGCTTCCCTTCTGTCTTCCCTGTTCCAGGCATCATCCGTGGTGCTATCACCGTATCTCTGACCTCATCCTCACAGCACCCCCTTGCGACAGGCAGATCTGTTTTCATTTTTCAGGTGAGCAGGGTGAGGCTCAGGGAAAACATCACCTACTTCAGGTAATGCAGGAGCTGGCGCTGGAACTGGGTTAAACCCACACTTCTCTGACAACGAGCCTGTCCTTTTTGCCCTGTTGGATGGTGCTGACTCCTTTCATCCATCCATTCATTCATTCATTCATCCCTCCATCTACCAACCAGACACTGGAGAAGCACCTACAGACACGGGATTCAGGGAACTCAGAGACACATCCTGTCTGAGCAGATCTACAAACGGAAATTACTGCGGCTTCTGGTTGGAAACTTGGGATTCTTCTGAGGCCCTACACCTGCCAGACAAAAACTCAGCACCAAAGCTGCTATTCTTATTCTTCTTGTCACTCCAGCATGCATAACTCTTTGCGACCCCATGGACTGTAGCCCACCAGGCTCCACTGTCCATGGCATTGTCCAGGCGAGACTACTGGAGTGGGTTGCCATTTCCTTCTCCAGGGGATCTTCCCAACCCAGGGATCAAACCCTCGTCTCCTGCACTGGCAAGCGGATTATCACTAGTCCACCAGGGAAGCCCTAGAACCAAAGTGTTTGAAAGCAAACGAGCAGCACCACTGCCCACAGGCACCCTTGCCTAGCACCCCAGCCCCCTTACCATCTCCGGGTTTGCCTGGGTTGGTGGGCTCAGGGGTGCTCAGAGGCCTGAGGGGAATGATGATTTCATCCGCATTAACCCCTTCCTCTGCGTGCTTCTCGGAAACGTGGGAGAGGAGTTCCGACTGACTTGGTGAGAAAAGGTTACAACATTTACACATGAAGATGGCTGGGTTTTCTGCAAGGAAAAAGAAACAAAACAAAAGCAAAATATGTTACTTCATCTTCACAAAAAACAATGGTTGCATCCAACTGCCAAAGAAAAAATACTGAAGGCTGCTCGTCTGAGCAATGGCCAGCCTCCCACAGGCTGCATCTGGCCAGGCAGCTCGCTTCTTGCTTTATGTGGCCCTGGCTGCCAGAAAATTCTTTCTTCGCTATTTCACGAGGCAGTGGGCCGACACGGCGCTGCCACAGTGAGGGTGGAGCCCAGGAGGCACCCAGGTCCCAGAAACCAAGTCCCTCTCTGCCTTCAAAGAAAGGGTTTCTCCACCAAGCAGGCGGGGTAATGACCTATGAGAATTCTTTACCAAATAACACATGAAATGGAAATTTAACAAAGCAGAACATTGCTTCATCAATGCAAGTCTCTCGTGAATACCGCCAATCAATATTTTATTTTTTCCAAGAAATGCTTCGTTCCTAAGGAACCTAAAATGCTTCCAAAACAAGAAGAGATTACAGTGATACGTTTCTTTCTTCATAAGAGGCCATGTCATTTTCAATGTGTGTCCTGCTGACCCCACAATGACCCCTACAATTTAGGCAAAGGGGGGTTAGTCATCCCTATTCCATAGCCGAGGACACTGAGGCTGTGAGAAGAAGCAACCTGCCCAGGCCAAAGCCTGGACTCTGCCGCCTGCTTCTGACATGACCTCCATTTGGCTGCAGACCATGAGCTGAGTTGCCCCCAGGTTAAAGCTAAAATGCTTATCCCTGTAGTCAACCGAATGTGAAATGAAAATCACTCCAGAGAGGAGCATAATCCCCAAACCACATACCAAGTGCTGTCGTGGTCATTTCAGCGTCTGTGAAGCCACGGCCATGGGGTGGCCCCCACGTCAGGCATCAGGGACTCGGGGATGAACTGGGCGTGGGGCCCTCCACAGATGAGCCACCAGCCCACTGGGGAGACAGACAGCCCAGAAGAACTGCATTGCAACGTTTTCACTGCATCTGTTACCCAAGTAGCCTGGACTTCCTCTTGATTCCTGCTATGCTTTCAGGAGAAAGAGAATTCTGCGACAGGTAACAGAGCAGCATTTGGGGGACGGCAGGGCTCCAGTGAGGCCCCCCAGTCCCCGCGCGCACCAAGCACTGTCTGGAGACCACCCAGGTAAAACTACGTGTGCGTCTGCACACGACCAAGTGATGGCACGGCCTGTAACTAACCTCTGCCCGGGGGCCCCCACAGCCCAAAGGCCTGGGCAGCCCGGGACGACTCCTGGCCCTGGCCACCTGTGTCAATCGGCACACTTCCCAAATGCCCACTGTGGGTCCAGTGCTGGGTCTGGGGTTCCCGGGGTGCCGGCGGAGACTGACCACACCCGACCCAGGACGATGTCACAGAGGAGAGGGTGCAGCATGGGATGGAGACAGGTGGGGAGGCAGCCCGCAGCTGCGCCAAGACCAGGGAAGCCATGCCCCAGGGAGGCCGGCCTGGCATGCCCCCTGCAAACCCATGCCCTAGATGGTGACAGGGAAACGCCTGCCACCAACCAAGGGGCCAAGAGCCCCGAAGACACTCACTGGTGACTCCTGAGCAGTGGTTCTACTTCTCGAGATCTGGCTTCATAATCATGCAAAATGCAAACAAGGGCTCTGCACAGAGATGCTCAACACGGAGGTCATTCAGGACAACAAGTTCCAGAAACCACCTGCGTGCTCCACAGCGAGCATGCCAGGACACGTCCCCCAGAGCAATTCTGCAAGCTGCTGAGAACCAAAGAGGGAAGAACCCTGGACGGCATGGAAATGCTCAGAATGAACGTTCACTTCTACAGAGTGGGACGCACCACAGCTTGACAGGTACGTGGCTTTGTTCCTAAAGGAGAGACAGATTTACGGGTGGATGGACGGGAGAACAGATGGCCAGGCAGAAAGGATCCTGCCTGCCGGACTCTTTTTTAATAGTCACTTACGGATTTCCTACAACGAGTCTATGCATGCGTTCTCAGTCGTGTCTGTTTGTGATCCCTGTGGACTGTAGCCCACCAGGCTCCTCTGTCCATGGGATTCTCCAGGCAAGAATACTGGAGTGGGTTGCTGTGTCCTCCTCCAGGGGATCTTCCTGACCCAGGGACAGAACCCAAGTCTCATGAATCTCCTGTTTACATGAGTTTAAAAATCAGGAAGGCTGAGACGCGAGGTAACAGGTACACACGGCATTCAGGTCGTGGCTCCAGGTGATGAGCGCTGAGTGGCTCGGGCAGGGCAGCCTCCTGCCAAGGCTGCTGCCTCCAGCCTGCCCGGGGTAGCTGTTCGAGGAACGTCTGAGCTGAGATGCTGCTGCAAACAGCAGACACCCTGGGCAGAGGGAAGGCAGAGATACTGGGCTAAGGTGCTAGGAAGGCTTCCCAGAGGAGGCACTGAAAGGATCTCGAAAGCGCCCCTGGGAAGGGCCCTCGGGCGCCCAAGGGCACCAGACTGGGCTCCAGGACCCGCCCCACAACACAACCTCGCGTGCTTCCCAAGCTCTTAGCTACAGGTGCAGCCCTGGGGCTCAGAGAGGCTGGCCTCAGGGGGCACCCAGCTTGACCTGGAGAAGGCAGTGGCACCCCACTCCAGTCCTCTTGCCTGGAAAATCCCGTGGGTGGAGGAGCCTGGTGGGCTGCGGTCCACAGGGTCACTAAGAGTCAGACACAACTGAGCGACTTCCCTTTCACTTTTCACTTTCATGCACTGGAGAAGGCAATGGCAACCCACTCCAGAGTTCTTGCCTGGAGAATCCCAGGGACGGGGGAGCCCTGTAGGCTGCCGTCTATGGGGTCACACAGAGTCGGACATGACTGAAGGGACTTAGCAGCAGCAGGCCCAAGCTCTACAATGTGCAACACGGCCCCTGGGGTCAGCATTGACGGGACATTGACGGGACCACACGGCCCCCGGGTCAGCACTGACAGGGACACAGCTACACAACAGCCGGCCGGACCACACGGCCCGCGGAGCCATGCTGATGGATCAGCTCGGCTCTGCCGTCCTGAGTGCCGCCCTGTCGGCGGAGCAGGCCGAGGTGTCCCCCTGGAACGGCGTCCGTGACACGCCCAGGCCTCTGACTCGGAAGGAGGCCGAGCGCTCTGCAGGGACACGCGGCAACCACAGCGCAGACAACGAGACGCCGAAACACAGGGGACGGGCTCGTCGGGCTGCAGCCCCAAACGGGAAGAACTCTTCATCTACCAAAATAACAACAAAGCCGCTCTTGTCATTTTTTCATAGTAGATGCATATGGAAAAAAAAGGATCTTATAGCCTGAAATATAAGCATAATTATGTTGTCAACTAATTCTGATGAAGATGCTATAATTTGGCTGCATTTTTAGGTTCAATTACTGTGCACTCATCCTTATCAAAAGGACTCGGGAGGGGAAATGGCATGTTCAGCACAAGGAAAGTCACAGAAGTCTAGAGCTTGAGTACACAATTTCTGTGATTTTTTGCCAGTTTGTAACCAGCTACTCTGCATGGTTAAAATGGAAAATCTTAAAATAACCGCATCAACAAGTCCTCGTTTCTGAACCCTGATTTGCAAACACTCCCAGCCTAGAAGAGCCGGGTCCTGCCTGTGACCTCTGACCCCCCACCTGCTCGCCCTGCCTGGGGACCAGAGACGAATGAGTGAGGGCCTCTGTCCACTCCTCCCAAAAGAAGGTCACAACCTGGACGGGCCTGCAGTCCGGGGGGGGGTGGTGGCCGGGAGCTCCCCTGGGCGCTGACGGGTCACGGTTACGAGCTGGCCGGGCCCCCCACCCCCGCCTTTGCAATCGGGCAGCCCCCGTGTCGGCTGGAGCGGGTTCGAGCCTGAGGGGCCCCCCCCACCTCTTGGGCCCCCAAGGAAACCGGCGAAGGAGCTGAAGTTACGGGCTCCGGCCAGCTCCCAGCACGCCCAGCCCGGCCCCCAGTCAAGGAGGACTCTGCTGCTGTCCTGAGCAAGGGCACCTCCTGTCGGGGTGCGCAGAGCATAGCAGGATGCAGGCGCTCCAGGTCTCCCAGCCCTCGGCGCCCCCTTTAAAAATCACTGCTGTTGATTATTACAGGAGTCACAGGGTGAAGCTGTGGAACAGTCCAATAACACAGAAGCATGCGGGGTAGAGACAACACCTGACCATCCCCTGGGAAGGAGAGTATCCCGGAGCATGGGGCTTCTGCTGTGCATCCGGGAGGGAAAGAGGCAGGGGCACCCCACGCACATGCCCCCGACGCCCCCTGGGGGGCTCCCAGCACCCTGGGGCCTCTTCCCTCCCTCCACCCCCAGAGGAGGGAGATGCGATATCGGGTGTTACAGACAGGGACCCCGAGCATAAACTCCGAAGTCATTGTCTCACAGAAGCAGCGTTAGCAGCAGCCCCACGTCTAAGAGGTCTCTGCGTCCCGCAGGGCTGGATTGAGGCGGCTCCCGGGTGGGGCAGCAGGGTTCAGTCCAGGCCCCTGCCCACCTCTGGAGGAGGCAGGGATCAGCCCCAGGACCCCCCACACCACCTGCCGCCGGAGCCCCGCCAGACCCAGCGTCACCCATCCTCCTCTCAGCCACGCTGCCACTAGGAACACAGGAGGGCTGGATAAACGTCAGGTGAACTGATGGCTACAAATAGCCTAAATATTTATTGATAACCATAAGGAGACAAAACGCTCATTACTAGACTATGAGATTTCTCTATTTAAAAACTATAGTTTAAAAAAAAGCTTTCTTCCTTCCTCTCCTCAATCAGTATGTCATGCTCTGGTTTTTAACCATCTTTTACTTGGATTGATCAACTTTAAATAAAGAGAGTTCAACAGACAAAACTAACATCCTATTAAACTACCGACCTCATGAAAAGTCGGATGGCAGATTGTTTGGGGGTTAGGTTTTTGTCTCCCTGTTGTTCACTTGCCCTTAAGTTATTAAATTCGTAAGAGCTGGCAGCATCCCAACAGGAGCAGAAGCATTTTAGTGACGCGCAGCCAGACCGCTGTCACATCCAGGGTAGCGGACAAACCCTCCTATTGTGCAGCTCAGTACAATCGAAAATACTTTTTCCCTTTATCTTCAGAAAAGGAGGCCCAGGTGTGATCAAAATGCTTTCCTTCCATTTAGTCTGTTTTGCACAACTTTTAAGGAGCTATGGATATGCCTAATATAACATCATCATAGCCATCGCACTTTCTGAGAACTCGCTGTAACCAAAATAAAGGAATTCAAAGAGGAAGAAGAAGAGTTGGAAGTTTAAATCAATTACACCCTCACCGTGAGGTGGCAGCACGCAAGGCTTAGGCCAGGTGTGTCTAATCTGCACGACACTCCCCTGAAATGGGTTTCATTATCGCATTCCTCAACTCTAAGACAGCATCTATCTTCAGACGCATGGATACTTTACAATACAACTAAAAGAAGACTAAAATGCTACCAAATAAACTTAGGCATGTCTTATCACATCAACTGTAGGACACCTCCTGATGTTATAGATATTAATATGTGAGTCTTTCAATCAATGAAATGCAGAGACATTCCCGGGTTCCAAAGGAGATGCAGCATGAGCTGAGGGCCTGGGAGGCTGGACTCCCGACAACCCCTGCTCATCCCCTGGAAGGCCCCACATCCCCACTCGGCACCCCCAACACACACACTTGCCTGGGGGCCCTGCCTCTGGGCTCACCTCCATGACAGCACTTCAAACTCTGCTTTCAAGAGAAGCTTGAAAAGTTGACAAAACCTTCCCTGAGGGCCACACTCCCTGTCACCTCTCATCCTGATGAGCAGGGTGGCTGCTAGCCCGCAAGGCACCTCTGTGAGAAAGGGAAAAGGGCACCATTTCCTAAAGACATTAGCTCCCCCTGTCAGACAGTGGTCACAGCGTACTGATTTTGTGAGAACAAGATACTTCACTACCACTCGCAGAAAACTGTCATAATGAATACACGACTCCACGGCATGAAATGATGCCCTTAGATGTGCTACTCTTGTGCAGTGCGCAACCTGCACAGCTGTACACAGTGGTCCCTAACGAGTTGGCCACTAAGGTATTACTCTCCCATGTTACTGATGAAGCAGCTGTAACCTGCCCCAGCATATCAAGTTCAGGCCTATATGTTTTCAAAACTACTCGGTCAACACATAAGGAACTTAAAAAAATCAGGTAGAAACACAGGTCAGGGCCGATGGGACCCTGTGAGGAACACAAGAAGCCTTGGGCCCCACCCTATATCCTGCTTTGTGGCTACAGAGACATTTTTAACAATTAAGCACAACTAAGAATAACTACACTACAAAGGGAACTTTACTCCCTGTGTGTTTATTTTGTGCAATTTACAACAGCAACTCCCTTCAGGGAGCAGAAAGCTAGGAAATGAGAATGCCAGATGCCCGGCCACCAACCCACCAGAACACACACTTAATAAACATGCCTCCACACGGCTTGGCAACAGGTCTGAAGCAGGGAACACACAACCACCACATACAGTGCATCAGTTTTCCTTGGCAAAAAAAAAAAGGTTACCAGCCCAGAGTAAACCCAGGGTCTTTAGGCCAGAGTGCGCATCATACACGCGCCAGCAGCACCCTCTGGTGGCCGGTCTGAGCACTACACCCACCATTCCTGGGATGAAGCCATTCCCAAGACCTGCAGCAAGACCCTCATGAAAACACAGCGAACACTCCCTGAGTCCTAACTCCGCCGGATGCCATCCTTGGTCCGCCACCCACTTCATGTTCACATTAACCCAGTGAGGGAGGGGCGGCTCTCCCCACTGGTAAGCGAGTACACTGAGCCCTGGGAGCGGACTCCGAGGTCACCAATAACGGGGAGCACAGTGAGCTGAGAGGCCCAAACCTGGCCCTGGACCGCCCTGGGCCCCGCAGCCCTGCGCCCGGCACGCGGACCCGACCCGCGGACCCGACCCGGCCTCCTGGGCCTCCACGCCCACACTTGCTGGGCGTCTGCTGGAGCCGCAGGGCGCTCCCAGCTCGCTGACCGACCCCTCCAAGGCACCGCCGCAACCGAAGCAGCAGGAACGGTGCCCACCTGAGTCAGGACCTGGATCCCCCGCTCCCCACCTCCACGGTGGCGGGCGGAGTCTGCCTGAGTCTCTGAGCCTTTCGAGGTCCTAGTGAGAAGTGGCCTTCGAATGGCTTAAAATGGAATCTGCTCTCCGAGCCTTACCCAGAGGCTCATTTACAGAGACACAGAGCCGCCTGGACAGAACCCAGGGTGTGTGGGCAGCCCCAGCCAGCGCCTGCTGCCCCCACGGCCTGGAGGGGCCCCAAAAGGCACTTGCATTCCCACCTGCTACCTCCACCCCCAAGAATCACCCCCAAGATGCCACCCCCAGCTCTGAGGTTCAGTGGGTGGAAGTTCCAATAAATGCATGCCCTCATTTGTGGTATTATTACCATGCAGCTCATGAAATGCTGATGAGCACGCCAACTTCCATAGACCACAAAGTTAACATTTCTATTAGATGCAAAGGAGATAGCCCCTGGGTGTTCCTTTGTTGAAAGTGGATTAACGAAATAAAATGAGAAATGCTCAGTATCAGCTATAATTAAGCCTAGGCTGAACAGTGGCATTATAATTTTATGCATACGCATTTCTTCCACGTTGAAACTTGGCATAATTTTTTTAAAGTTATTTTTAAGCACTCGCAAAGTGAGAGCCCTGGGCAATAGAGTCTACTCACATTTACCATAATCACAGCTGAAGAGCAGCCCTGGGGCCCTTTCCGTGGGAAAGCACCACAAATAATTTGATGTAAACAGGAACCGCCTCCCCATCACCCAGTTCTCTGAGTGGCGGCGCTATGCCCGCCCCAGCAGATGTGGGGGAGGCTCCAAGGAGGTGGGAGCCTGCACGGGGACCCGACATCACCACTCCCCTTATGCAAGTCACCGAGGTGGCCCCAAAACTCCCAGGCCAACCACCACGTCTCCAGGTCATTTCCACGGGGTAAACAAGATGCGCAAAGTGCTCTCCAGTTCTAGTGTATCTGTGGGCTCCGCAATGCCCATGGCCACCGCCACCAGGCCTCTGAGTTTCTGGTCAGGGGGTTTGTTGATCTAGTTTATTTGGGTTCCTTTGTTGGGCGGGGAGGGGGGGCGTCAGTCTTAACGTTGGAAGGTGACGGGCCGCCTGGAGCCTGCTTCAGCACTGGGCCTCGGGACGGAGGCTTCGGGCTCAGACCCCACTGTGGCTACTTCTGCGTGGCTGGAGGAGCTTCTCCCTTGACGAACCCACATGTCCTTGGCTGGAAACCCAGAGAGACCACTGCAGCCGCCCTGCTGACCTCACGAGGACCGACGGTGAGGGGCAGGGGTCAATCACACGGAGGAAACACCGGCAAAGGGCTGCTCCACGTGCCACAGGCGCAGAGCAGAACCGGGCAGGGCAGGGCAGACGGGCTTGCACACACAACCCAGCCGGCAGGTGGACGAGCCTCAGCACACACACCGCTCCCGGACGTGCAGATGGCCGGCGTACGGACACTGCCTCTCGTGGAGAAACACACACACGTGTGGCTCCGCGAGGGCTGCCCCTTAGACCACCAGGGCGCAAGAGGCCCAACGCCCCCAGCCAGGCCCGCGCCGTCCACAGGAATAGGACCACTGGTGTGATTTCAGGTTTTTCAAGCAGCCGCATTAAAATGAAACAAGGAAAATTAATTCTAATACTACGCTTTGTTACCCCAGTATATCCAAATATTATTCTTTCCCTTGTAATCCGTGAGATTAGAAACGGATGAGAGAGTTCAGCGCTCTTTTTTTATTGTGGTTGCTGTCTAAGTATTCCGTCTGGTGTGTGTTTTCCACTTACAAGCACGTGACAGTTTGGCCTAAAACACAAATCTACTCTCACGTTCTCTCCAGGACTCCATCCAGCAGCTTTTTCACTGCAGACTAGAGAAATGGGGCTTGCAGGGCCCACTCCCTGGCAGCCAGTGGGATGGGAGAGGGCCTCCAGCACCCCAAAATCTTTGAGGACCCACAGACTTAGGAAAATGGAGACAAGGAATTAGGAAGCTTAGACCACGCCGACCAGAACTCCTGTCCAGGCCGCTGAGAAACAGGAGCTCTGGACACGGCAAGGGAGGAGAGGGTGGGGTGAGTTGAGGAAGGAGCGTTGACGCAGACTCTCAGGACTAACGCAGACAGCTCGTGGGGGGCTGCTGCAGCGCTCGGGAGCTGACCCCGGTGAGGACCTGCAGCGGTGGGGCGGGTGTGCACACGCACGGCTGACTCACGCTGTTCTACAGCAGAAACCAACACAACGCTGTAAAGCAATTAGCCTCCAATGAAAGAAAAACAGGCTGAAGATGGGGACCTTTTCATTTATTATCATGACACAGGCCTCAGAAGCTGGCTGTCCGCTCTGGGTTCCTGAGGTCATAATCAAAGGAGATAAAATTACAACTCGACAGGAACTGTGGGAAACACACAAATTCAATGGCAAATTTGAAATACCTGCTTTACTTATCATGAAAGCCTGTGACTGGTCTCAGTTACAAAGCATTTTGAACTCGACAATTAATTCCAGAAGAAAGAACTGCCCTCTAATACTCAGATGTGTCTAAGGTCTGTTCAAATTCCAGAGCAGAGCTTTAAATTTAAGCAAGAGCCACAGGGAAAAGAATTTTCCAAACCCCACCAGCCACCCAGCTCCAGGCCACCAGAATCACCTGGTCCTTTCCGCCTGGTAACTAACACAGCAGTGTACTCTCCACTTACCTGGGTCATTCAGTTTTTTACTGGGGAAAAAAGAAATTTTCAACTTAGTCACACAATTCAGCATTTAATGAATGCCTAGTATGTACCACATACTATGTATGCTAAGCACATTTTAAAATGAGTAAGATACAAACTCCAGAAACATAAATAAATAATTCTGTTTTGTTCATGAAAACAATCTAAAATGACTGTGGTTTTTTGTTTGTGGCCCAAATTCATAGACTCCTGCTTTAGAAGGGAGAGTCCAGTCTTCCAGCCAGTGCCCTACACTCCCCTTATTAGTTGAGCAGCTACCTCTCTGTCTCCCGTCCCATCACTTCATGGCGAATAGATGGGGACACAATGGAAACAGTGACAGACTTTATTTTCTTGGACTCCAAAATCACTGAACATGGTATCTGTAGCCATGAAATTACAAGACACTTGCTCCTCAGAAGAAAAGCAATGACCAACCTAGACAGCACATTAAAAAGCAGAGACGTTACATTGCCAACAAAGGTCCATCTAGTCAAAGCTATGGTTTCTCCAGTGGTCATGGACGAATGTGAGAGCTGGACAATAAAGAAATATGAGCACCAAAGAACTGATGTCTTCAAACTGTGGTGCTGGAGAAGACTCTTGAGAGTCCCTTGGACAGCTAGGAGATCCAAGCAGTCTAACCTAAAGGAAATCAACCCTGAATATTCACTGGAAGGACTGATGCCAAAGCTGAAGCTCCAATACTGTGGCCACCTGATGTGAAGAGCTGACTCACTGGAAAAGATCCTGATGCTGGGAAAGGTTGAAGGCAGGAGGAGAAGGGGACAACAGAGGATGAGATGGCTCATCACCGACTCAATGGACATGAGTTTGAGTAAACTCCTAGAGATGGTGAAGGATCAGAAAGCCTGGCATGATGCAGTTCATGGGGTCACAAAGAGTCGGACACGACTGAGAGTCTGAACAACCACAACCACTCTGTTTACGAGGCAGGGAACTTTTAGAAGGTCAGGCAGCCGGTCCTCCACCCTGATCCGGCTCCAGCCAGTGCAGCCTCGGGGTGACCCTGGCAAGACCAGTCCCTCCCACTCATCTGACTAGGCTACCCAGTGGCCCCTGGGTCTCCTCCCCTGGAGGCCCAGCATCCCAGTCCCTCCGTCGTGCCTGACATCCACACGGGCGGCTGCCACCTCTGTAGACAAAGGTCTGTCCCGAGCTCCTGCAACAGGTCCTTTCCCACACATGACCCCGAGGGGGCGACAGAGGGCAAAGGAAAACTCGCTCTGAGCTGCCCGAAATTCTGGAGATGATCACGCTAAGTGAGGGAAGTCAGACAGAAAAAGACAAATATCATATGATAGCAATTCAGGGGGAAAAACACACAGGAACTTATTTACAAAACAGACTCACAGACTAGAGAACCGCCTCATGGTTACTAAAGGGAAAGGTCGGGGGGAAAGGGAATAAACTGGGAGTCTGGGATTGACATGTACACACCACTGTGTTTAAACAGATAACCAAACAAGGACCTGCTGGAGAGTGCAGGGAACTCTGCTCAGGGTTCTGTAATAACTAAGTGGGGAAAGAATTTGAAAGAGAATAGATACACGTACAACTAAATCGCTTTGCTGTATACCTAAAACTAACACAATGTTGTAAATCAACTATAGTCCAATATAAAAAACTTTTTTAATCATAAAAAAAATTCTGCAAAGTGGAGAGGGCTGCTTTCTGATCACCAAACTTAAAAAAAAAAAAAAATTCAGAACCTAGTTTTAGCTTTAACCTCAGTTTCTCAGACTTTTCTGAAACCCCCTTCAATACAAACTAGGTCTCCATTACTTTCTCTTGCCCACTCCCCCACCACCCTCCACTTTGAAGCAATTTCCCCAATTTGTAATCATGTATTTGGTGGTGTGTTTATTTGCTTAACCTCTGTCTCCTCTAAAAGATTATAAACTCCAAAAACATCAATGTCACTTAATTCAAAATCAGTTAAAAGCTTAAAGAAAAAAAAAGAAAAGCTTAAAGAGATCAATGAGGTTAACAAACATATTTCTAAACAGAAATGCTGCAATTCCTTTGTCAGAAGGACTAGAACATTTCCAGAATGTTCACCTTAGAACCCCTGAGAAGAACGTTAACCGAGGCACTCAAGTCCTGCACCCTAGAGAAACACCCAAGATCCAGGGTTGGGGGAGAAGGAGCGGCTCAGGGTGGGACAGCTGCCAGCCAACCCAGAACCCCCAAAACCCGCAACTTCACCGGCCCTCTGACTCCTGCCCAGGGATGGCTAAGTGTGGCCACATGGCCTCGGCCTCCTGAAAATTGTGGACCATGCCCATGTGCACGGAGCCTGGAAAGGTTCGGGTCCCCATGCCAGTTCAGTTCATCACTGTTCCTTCCTCTAAAAAGAAACACGGACGAAGACTGGCTGGTCTCTGTGGTAAAGCCCAATCAGCCATCAGTCCCACAGGCCCTGCTCTGCTCCACGTCTCTAAACCTGCCCCAACCTCCGTGCCACGGCCGCCGCTGCACCAGACAGCACCTAACACCGGGTCTCGCTCCTGCCAGCGTTTCTGCCCCTCCAAAGAACATCCTCCTGTGTATTCTTTATAAGCCCAAGAATGACTAGAAAACTACAGTAATTCAGACAGTGCAATGCGGACCGAGGATAAACAAACAGATCAATGGGACAGACCTAAGAGCTCAGAAATGGACCTACATACGCTTTCAACAAAAGGACCGAGGTGACTAAGTGGCTGGGCTAGGGGCACCTGCGCTCCACCCTCAAGCCCTCAGTTCTCAGAACTTAGTTCCATCATGCCGTCCGGCACCATCTCCCAAAGGATCCGCTTTCCACTGCTAGGACTGCACGAGGCCCTCAAGAGGAGTCGGCGAGTCACATCTGACTCTGCATTCTCGCTTCCCCGCACAAAGCTTTGCACAAACACTTGGGTGAACCAGGGAATCTGCTTAGAAGAAAGGAGGGAGGGAAGGAGAGAGGGAGGGAGGGAGTACCCTACAGAGCAAGGCAGTGGTGGTGGCCCCTGAAGGAGAGGCCTGCTGGCAGAGATGGGAAGAAAACATTCAACAGGAAGAAGAATAGGACACCCTACAGGGAGTCCTGGGGCCGACTTACAAAGCCCTCCAAGTTGCCAGGACATCCAGGACCCCCATTTTCCAGAATGCTACTCCCAAAACCCCCTGCGCCTTGGCTCCGGATGCCATAACTGATCTGGTCCTCTCAACCCCCTACACCCCCAACAAGGCCAGCAGCTGCCTCTGAAGCTGCTCCCCACCCTTCCATCCTGCCTTGGTCCTGACCCGGTGGGGGCACAAAGGTGCCGGATTCCAGAGTTAAGCAATTTGCAGCTCCATTTGTTACATGATTTAAAAGAAGAAAAGTCTGTTACCCCATTTAAAGTCTTTTTTTTTTTTCTATTAATATGCCAAGCATGATCTGCTTGTGAAAGCTGCTCAGTCGTGTCCAACTCTTTGTGATCCAGTCCACGGAATTCTCCAGGCCAGGATACTGGAGTGGGTAGCCTTTCCCTTCTCCAGGGGATCTTCCCAACCCAGGGATTGAACCCAGGTCTCCCACATTGCAGACGGATTCTTTACCAGATGAGCCACAAGGGAAACCCAAGAATACTGGAGTGGGCAGCCTATCCCTTCTCCAGCGGATCTTGCCAACCCAGGAATCAAACCGGGGTCTCCTGCAGTGCAGGCAGATTCTTTTACCAACTGAGCTCTGGGGGAAGCCCCTATCATCTGCTTATAAGCTGTGCTCCCCATGCAGAGGCCCAGGCTGGAGCTCTGGTCAGGGAACTCTATCTCACAAGCCACAACTAAGGGCCCACGTGCCACAGTGAAGATCCAAAATCGCACATGCCACAACTAAGACCCAGCACAGTCAAACGAAGGAAAATAAATTTTTTTAAGGTGACTCCACTAAAAAAAAATAAGACTGTAACTTCAAACCTGTAATAAGTTTTTAATACAGTCAACATCTGTCACACTTTTCCAACCACAATGTTTTCAAGAAGCAAGTGGGTGACAGAGCACTTGGCCGCAGGGCAGGAGACTGGGTCTGGGTGAAAGGGATGAAGAGCAGAACCACCAGCCTCCAGGGTACCGGGACCAGGTAGGCAGGACTGCGTCTCCTGCAGATGCAGGCGCGGGTCCCAAGAGTTACGTGACTCCTCTCAGGTCAGGAATCTGATGAGAGCAGAACCCAGGCCCCAGAGCATGCTTTCATTCCACCCTCCAGGCCGTTCCTGCCCTTAAAGTTGACACCTGCCCTTGAGAAATTGCAAAGACAGTGAAAGTTTAACGGGATAAACAGTAGAGAACAAAAAGAAAACTTAACTCCAGGCTAAATCCCTTCTACATAATTAAACTGGCCCCTCTCGCTGGGGAGGTTTGCAGAAGCAGCCTGCATGAAACTGTCTATAAAAGGAAATGCAATTACGGGAGAGTCTTTTTAATATATCTAATTCCTGACTGCCCTTGCCTTAGGCAGAAACTTAATTCTACTGAAGGATAGCTGTCTTTGAAAAGCTGTTAGGTAAACTGTAAGGTAACACAGGAATCACTGTTCTACCAGGACTGAGAAGGGAGCAGTGTGGTAACAGACAGATGTCCAGTTCAAGGCAGCGTCCATCATGGCGGGCCCACCACCGAGAAGCTGCCCCTTAAGAGACCAAATGCAACTCCACATTGTCCTTCATTGTACTGACTCTCCTGCTGTAACCCAACAATCAAGCAAAACAGGAGACTCTTTTCAGGAATTAGAGATGGCAAGTTCATAGCAATATATTCTAAAACATGATCTCTGTCACTTATAGCTGAAAACTCAAGGAAACTACAACAATGTCCAGGATCGTCTTTAGAAACTGTTAGGTAAACTCCAGAAGAGAAGTGGGCGGTGCATGCCATGTATCTATACTTGGGAGAAGGCAAGCACCAAAGACAGTTCTGTAGGGAAGATCAGGTCTGACTCCACAGCGGATCTGTTCCTTCTACTTCAACCTTTATATTCTATTGCTTTTGCTACCAGTTGAGAAATGTTGCCTACAGCCTGAAATATACAGGATGGCCCCTTCTCAAGGCTCTGACCTTTAAAGTACAACACTTTTCCATTCATACAGGTAAAAACCTGCAGAACAGAGAATAAATGTTTGTCTTGGAGGTTTATAGGAACATTGTGGCCAGACCTAGGAGCACAGCTGCAAGAACTAAGATTCAGACACCAAGAAGTCTGCACCAACCAACCACGCCCCCTCTCCCCTTTCAGTATAAAAGAAGCCTGAATTCTAACTCAGGTACAATAGTGCTTTGGGACACTGGTCCATCACCCTCTCAAGCTGCTGGCTTTCCAAATAAAGTCACTGTTCCCTGCCCCAGCGATTCATCTCTCGATTTACTTACCCATCGTGTGGCAAGCAGTACGGGTTTTGGACTCAGTAACATCATTAATGTCAGAAAGCATGCCTGGCATAGTTCACAGCTCCTGAGGATCTGGGTCTGCTCCATCATCACATACACACACACAAACACACACACACACACTTTACCGTACTGGCTCTCCTTATCAGAATCTGACACAATGGTACGAGGGCAGGACATACACACAGACACAGACACACACAGACACAGACACACACACACACTTTACTGTACTGGCTCTCCTTGTAAGAATCTGACACAATGGTACGAGGGCAGGACACACACACACACACACACACACACACACACACACACTTTACTGTACTGGCTCTCCTTGTCGGAATCTGACACAATGGTACAGGGAAGGACACACACACACACTCACACACACACACACACTTTACTGTACTGGCTCTCCTTGTCGGAATCTGACACAATGGTACGAGGGCAGGACCAAGGGTCCAAGGGCTCTTTACTCATCCGTGCCTGGCATGTAGAGAGTAGTATCACCAATGCTTCAACTGAAGAATCCATGAAACGTGCCCCTGGGGTTTGGGCACCAAATACCATACATAAGCTCAAATGCCTTCTGCAACACTCAGTATGGGCAACACTCATAACTGCTTCAACATGGTTATAGGCTCAGAAGTTGATACTGGAGGGGCCATTGTTGAGAGTAAGCCCTATGACACTAAGAGTTAATTGCTTAGTCATGTCCAACTATTAGGGACCCCACCGACTGTAGCCCACCAGGCTCCTCTGTCCACGGGATTTTCCAGGCAAGACTACTGGAATGGGTTGCCATTCCCTTCTCCAGGGGATCTTCCTGACGCAGGGATCGAACCCGGGTCTCCTGCACTGCCCTTCCCGACCCAGGGATCTAACCTGGGTCTCCTGTACTGTAGGCAGATTTTTCCAGTCTGAGTCACCATATGACACCAAGCTTATATCAATATTTCTTAAGTCACTGGGCTCTGCCAGGGAACCAGGCTGGAAGGGGCAGGAGGTGGTCAGTGCAGCCAGGCATTCACTCTTCCCTTCGCTAAAGGTGCCCTACAGCACCCACTGGAGGTCGGGCACTTGAACTTCCAGGAGCCAGAAGTACAAGCCGGGCAGGCACCCCGAGTCTGGATTTCATCCCAAGCTCGAGGAAGTTGATTTTTAAAGCCTCAGTTCTGCCATTTCCAAACTGTATGAAGTTGACCTCTCTGAACTTTTGTTCCTCGTCAGTAAACGACATACAAATTAGAACTGTTGGTAGAAAGTGAGCAGCAGAAAGCACGAGGTCAGTGCCCCAGTGCAGACGCTTCTTAATCCCGCAGGAAGGAGCCCCAAGCTCAGCGCCAAGGGGCTCGGGCCAGGTGTTCAGAAGATCCATCCTGCTCTAGCGTCCAGGGGCAGAAAGGCTGCGTTCCCCCGCCCGGAAAGCCAGAGACGGACGGCTGCCTAGAGGAGGTGGCATTTCAGCTTAACTTTAACGGGTGAGGACCAAAGGGCCCCCAGGGCTAGGCGGCAGGTAGACGATAAATTACAGTTTATCACAGGATGTTACAGGGTTACCGGCAGCCAGAATGCTAATAATCTCTGGCGTTTATGGCTCCCTCTTCAGGACACCACGAAACTTCCCTTCAGCAGCTCGCTGGAACCCTGTCCCTTCAACACATCCTGCCCAAGGAACGTGGGTCTGAATGAGCTACCCAATTCACAGAGGAGGAAACAGGGCAGGCAAGAAGGAGGCAGAGCGGCCAAAGAGTCGGCGGCGCGGGGATTCGAACATCCCGCCCGCCGGCACGCCTGCGCTCGGTCGCTGGCGCGCGCCCCGACCCCACCCGTTGCCCTGGAAACGGCCCCGCGCACGCGCGCGCGCACTGCCTTCCCTCGCTCGTTCTTCCGCTAGCATCCTCGTTACTTTTTTTCTCAATAAAAACCCGAGGCGGCGGGATACTGCCAGCGACCGAACGTGCCGTCGAAGGACGCCGCTACGTCCGCTCTCCGCCCGGGGCAGCGGATCCCTCCGCCGCCCAGCGGCCCGCGCGCTCCTTCTCGACTCCGAGCTCGCAACGGCTTCCCGCGCGCCGCGCCGCACCCCACCCCCACCCCTTCCCCACCCCAACCCCCAGCCCGGCTCACCTGCCGCCCGCGTCTCCATGGCAACGCCCCCGCCGCGGAGGGAAAAAAAAGCGTCGGGCTCTTCCGGGCCCCCTCCCGCGCCGACCGAGAAGGCGGGGCGCCCCGCTGATGCTTCGCTTTTTATTTTTATTTTTTTAAGAAAAGAGCCGGCGCGGTTATGGCGAATCTGCGGCATTCAACATGGCGGATGGAGTCTTCGCCCTCCTCTTCCCGGGGCGCTGACGTCGGCGTCGCGGACGTCAGGCTCGGATGACCCTCCCCCCCAGCGGCGAGAGCGCCCGGGCTGGGCCGGGCTACTGCGCATGCGCTGACTCGGCGGTCAGGCTTAGCCATCCGGTTCGGCGGATCCACGGGCTCCGCGTTTTGAGCCTCTCCTGGAAGAGGGCTCACGGGAGGCCGGGAGTGAGGACTGCAGAAGCGCGAGTCTATCCCCGGAGCCGGCGTCTGCCTGCCTGTCCCATCCTTGGACCGCACCGGGCTGGACGAGGAAGGAGAGTTTCAGCGCTCTTATCCCAGTTCTCAGCGATTTGACTTTTCTTGGCTTTCATTTATTTACTAATTTGTCAATCGGGCGGTCACAGCCGACCTCGCTCGCTCTCTTTCCAAGGTTGCACTGTTTGCAGATGCTTTCCGCTAGGAGTCAGTTCAGTTCCTCGCTCAGTCGTGTCCGACTCTGCACTGCAGCACGCCAGGCCTCCCTGTCCATCACCAACTCCCGGAGTTTACGCAAACTCCTGTCCATCGAGTCGGTGATGCCATCCAACCATCTCATCCTCTGTTGTCCCCTTCTCCTCCCGCCTTCAATCTTTCCCAGCATCAGGGTCTCTTTTCCAGTGAGTCAGTCCTTCTTATCAAGTGGCCAGAGGATTGGAGTTTCAGCTTAGATTTAGTCTTACAGATAGAATTCAGCCGCTGGAACCCCCTCAACCGAGCGCCTGCCTTCTCTCCGCGCTCCACAGTGTCTTGCAGAAAGTGTTGGCTGGCTGTGAGCCCGCCACCCCATCACTTACCGCTATCCCTGAATCTGGCTTGCAATCTTCTTTCTGCAAGTCGCAGTATCTGCTTGAGTTCTAATGACCTCGTTTTCCTTTGCGTTCTACCACTTCCTTCAGATCTCTGCTCAAATGACATATTGTAGCGGGCCCTGCTGGGCCACCCCATCCAAAGGAACCTTCCTAAGTCACTTTATGTTTTCTCCATAGGATCTATTACTGTCTGACGTTAATTTATCCCGATTTCGTCCTGGTCACCCCTTTGGCCACCAAAACTAGAAACAGCCTGACAGTGATTTATTAAATTAATGAGTTCCTATTGCTTTTATTTTAAAGGTTAGCTTCTGTTTATAGCAAATGTCTTTCATTTATGGTAGTAATCGTTTAAAGTTTTCTTTTTAAATCCAACTTGTTTACATTTTCTAAAATTAGTCGACTTTGCATGTGGTAACAGAGATAAGGTAAAATAAATGTGAAAGTGAACTTGAAGTGAGAAATTTGGGAAATACTGATTTGTTTTTCTCGTTCTCCTGAAATGCTAATCTTTGCCTGTTGTAAGCCTTTTCCTGAAATAACCTCCCCTCTTTTGTGGCTCAGTTTAAGGAATTATCTTTCAGCTCATGACTGTTCCCACTTCGCGCCTGCACCATCCCAAGCCCACTGCATTTATCTGTTTGCACAGCCCCCTCCCAATGATCTAGACCATGAACTTCTTGCACAGAAGACACACAGATTTTTTAATCTTTGTTTTCCAGCTCCTCCTGCAGTGTTACTCAGTGAACACATTTGTTCTCATTGGCACTTGTTTTCCAGCTAGTAAAACTCCCAGGAACATCCCACAACTCTGGGAGATGGTAAGGGACAGGGAAGCCTGGCGTGCTGCGTCCATGGGGTCGGGAAGAGTCGGCCACGACATGGCGACTGCAGAGCAGCACAGAGCATTGAGCTGGGGGGCAATGGTTTGATTTATAGGGAACCTTGTCTTGCTCCTTAACCCTGTTTGGGGGAAATAGAGACCCAAGATTATAAGACCCTAAGACCCCAAATTTACCCAGTCCGTTAAATATATCTTAAGAGGTATCCCCGCCCACTCCTTTTTAGCTTCACAACAATAGGAGGGCTAATTTGGACAAATAGAATATCCTTTTCAAGAAGAGAAAAATGTGCAGAGAGGTTAGGTGGCTTTCTGAGCTCACACAGCAGGTCAGTGAAATCCCAGGTGTAGAACTGGTCTCCATGCCCAGTACTCTCCCCACATCGCCTGTGGGATGTGTCCACAGTACCTACCACATCCCCAAAAGGGCCACTCCAAGGCAATCCTAGGGTTATTGCTACACACCCACCACCTCCCACAGTGCTTCCCAAGTCTCAAGATAGATGCCTGAGTGGAGCTCATCACAATCTTTGGTTTGCAAATGAACTGCTCAAAAAGCTGCATGGATGAGTGTTCCCTTTCAGATGGATAAATATTTGCAATAACCACTATTTTGCTGTAAATCGATTTCTGTCAGGAAATTAGAGTTGTTCTGAGTTGCTGACAGTATTGGTTTTGTGCTGGGTTGCCTTTCTAACAACAGCATTTAAATGTTAGTTCTTGATTAGCCAATGGGTTACTCCTGGATGTTGTGACCAGAATGAATTTTGGAAATGAAGCAATTTAAAATTTGTCTCAGAACCCAATTGCATCAGAATATTAATAGTCAAATTAAAAAAAAAAAAAAAAAGATGGATTGTGAATGACATTCCTGAATTAATGTTATGGACAGCTATGATTTTCTCTGTTATTCTCATGGTATTTTCTTCCTTCTCTGTTCAAAGAAGAATCACTGAGCCCCTATCATTACTGGCCACGGGCATGCAGAAATGACCAAGAGACAGTCCCTTTCTAAGGGACCAGATTTGCAAATGGAGAGATGAGTCCGCCCACGGCACTGCTCAGTGATTGGCATGTATTCAGTCAGCAAACATCTTTATACTTTCCATTTGCATACTGTCCCAGAATGCCTTCAATTAGTGAAGGCACATTAATAGAAGTAAATATAAATTGCTCAGAATTGTCTAAGTAATAGCATCCTGCTTCAGCGACAGTTCCTAGAGGGCGTGAGCCTCCCAGCTTGCCCTCTGGTGGCCTTCAGCCTCTCAAGACAGGCACGGGAGTGAATATGTGCCAGAAATGTATTACATGAAATGACATTTCATTATGCAATAATAAATTAACATAATTGAATATATTTGTGTCAATAGTTTTATAATTATATCTAATAGCTCTATGGCAAACATGCATTTACATGAAGCCAGAATAATTTGTATACATAATTTTATTTTCTTGAATTTGCAGGTTTTGATAAAGGATACATAAGAGGGAGCGCAAAATAATGGACCTGAAGGCACAATGCTAAAAATCAGAGGTTGGAATAATCACAGTGTTAAAAATCTGAATAGACACACTGTAGGAAAAAATTCATTTAAAATTGTATATAAAAAAGATGTTGTAATATTCAAACGATTTGAGCAACTTGAAAACAGAATTATGATCTTAGGAAGCAACGTCTTTTCTCGTTCTTTCTTTTCAGCGGCCATAGGGTGCTGTCTCCACCAGCACACACACAGTGTGCCCTCAGCACACACGTATTGATCTTAATAGCATTTTTCCTTAGCGGTACCCAGGGCTCCTTCAGAGAACCCAAATTCACGTCTGGAAGCAAAAAGAAATTGCAATGGCCTGAGACATCTTGCTGTTGCCAGAAAACCAGGCTGCTGCCAAAAGTGCTGAGCTATTGCTGAAAGGACAAAGAAATCAGGTGAAAGGGAAAGAGGGTCCCTCAGGTCAGGTTTTAACAACTTAGATATAACAAAGAGTAACTAGGTCTACAGTTGCTGATTTACAAGAACAAGTTGAGTCTGTGAAAAGCCATGAGTCCTTAGAGATCAAAAAGGAAAAGTTAATATTATTTGTAATGACAAAGCTAGTTATAACTCAAAGTATAAAAACAGCATTTTGGTAAGTAGGTAAGTTTGGCATATATGGAACTGTTTCTTACTTGAAGTTTGGTATGTCTGTTTGGGAAACAGTGTATCTGTGTAAGTTGAGAAAAACAGATAACTTTACTATAAGTCAAAGATTTCCAAAAAGAGTAAGAACTGTACCAAAACCAGGAAGGGTAGGTCAAGACCAGCAGCCTCCAAAATAACCGGGTAGACGGAATGTTCATAATTGGTGCTGTGAGTTAATGAATTAGCCAGATGTCCTAGCAGAATGGTTGATGGATTAAACTGCTGTATGGTCCTGCTGATTATAATGAATGCTAATGAGGCATAATCGAGTTAATTGTAAACTGAGGTAAAACATCATGTACTCAAAATTCAATGGACATGGAGATTGCAAGAACTTACTTCTAAGTCCTGTTGACTTAGCAGTTGAACCTGGTCGGAGGGCGTCCCAACCGGCAAATGCCTGCTGCTGCTTGAGTCACCTTGAAAGGTTCAGTGTTCCCACGAAGAATCCATCAATCATTGACACAGAGGCTGTGATTTCTGTGTTCCTGGGAAGGAGATGATCGTCCTGTCTTGTATCTGATCTTGCAATCCTGGAGAACTACAAAAATGCATCTTCTGTAGCTAACACATTGGTTGAATCAATAGTTCTTATTTTTACAAATAAGTTTAAGTATGGGTACAGTAAAAACTTTTGTGTTGTTAAGGTGGTTGAAGCTTTCAGGAGAAGTTATGTTAGACTCATAGTGAAATAGGGCAATTTGACTCAGTGGATAAATGTTTAAGGAAATTTGATTCACAAAGTTTTAAGTTTATCAGCTGTGTTTAAATAGTTTACCCAAGAAAAGTTAATAGATTTATAAGTGTAATAAATATTCTGTAAAGCAACCACAAGCGGTAGTAACTGGGCAATGTAAAAAAAAATTAAATTTTAAAAAGGGAGGAGTGGCCTTGGATCTCAGCAGCAAGGAGGGTAAAACAGGAGGGCTGTCAGAGACTAGGCGTGTACCAGACCCAACACGGAGGCCCAGGAAACTGATGGAAGGAAGGGAGAGGGTTGGAAGGATGGAGGCTGGATCAGGGGATGAACACTGGGGAGAGCCTGTGTGTGCAAGCTGGCTGGGACCTCTAAAGACTGCAGCAGCTCTGCTTCCTGTGGCTTCCAGCTTCCTCCTGGGACAACCCGTTAGCCTAGGGATGCCCTTCTCACGGTGATGGCAGGAGCCAAAAAGAGCAAGTAGAAATGGCAAGTGCTTTTTCAAGTCTCTTCTACCAGCGCACTGCCAGTGCAAGTTACATGACCAAACTCGGAATCAGCCAGAAGAAAAATGTACTCACCTTTTTGGTAAGGGAAGAGAATTTTCCAGCACAAAGAGTGTCTCCTTAGGGTAGAGTGAAGAGATGGAACCATTAATATAACCTACCACTCCTTCCTGGAGAAGGAAGTGGCAACCTGCTCCAATATTCTTTGGTGGAAAATCCCATGGGTTTTCCCTGTCAGGCTCCTCTGACCACGGGGTCACAAAGAGTCCTCCGACAGGACTAAGCGACTAAACAACAGCAACAACCACTCATTCCATCATGAACCCACAGGGAAAAGTCATAAGCGTGTACTCAGGGGAATTCCCTGGAAGTCCAGTGGTTAGAACTCTGTGCTTCCAATGCCAGGGGTCCAGGGTTTGATACCTGGTTGGGGAACTAAGATCCCACAAGCCACATGGTAAGACCAGAAAAGCAAATTAATTACTTTTTAAAGAAGGGTACCCAGTAATTTATTTTCTAAAGAGCCAGCCGACCATGTGTTTGGATGAATAGAAGAAAAGATTTGGTCATTCAGGATTTGGTATAAACAAGGGATATATATTTAATCTTGAGTTTCTATATACGATCGATTTGAGTTCAGGGTTGATTCTGCCATTTGTTGCCTGTGTGACCTTGGACAAGTGACACTCAGTCCATGGTGAATGTTCATTCTCCTGGTCTGCCTTCTCCCAGCGACAGCATCCACCTTTCCTCCAGGAACTTCCTTGCCCTGGTGGAGTGATTTTTTTTTTTTATATCACTATTATTGATGGTATAATTGACACTACTGAGCTCTGTGACCCTGAGGCCCCCATTCATGGGCCCATCAGTAAAACTGGGGGAGAGTTAGATTAAGCGGGATTTCATCAACTCACCACTGCAACACCAGTTAGCCAAGCTGCCAAGCCTCCAGTCCTGACATGCTTGCAAGTCCTGAAGGTTTGCTTGCAAGCATGAAGCCCTGCCACTGCGCTTGTTAAAGGATTGTGATAAAGAGCAATGTCTGTAAGGCAAGACAACTAGGCGCCCTGTGCAAGTTTTAAAACATTGTCCCAGTTTCCCCATTCAGAAAACAAGGCTGATCATCTCCACTGCAAGGGCTTAAATTGTGAGGCTTAAATGAATTAACACACAACAGCTAGGTTTTCTTTTACAAATTCAAAGCAGTGATCCTATGAGACTATGGAATTTGATATCACAAAAACCTAATTTGTACTTTCATTTTCTCCACCCTGCCTTCACATTTTGGCAGTGTTTGGGTCAGTTAAATTATGCTGGTCTCTGCAGAATTCAAATATCAGAGGGGCCTGCCATCCAGGCTTGCTGACTGGTTCTTTGGTCCTTACACACCACTGACACTAATGTCAGGGAGGAAGCCAAGAGCAGTCTGGCCTGGAAGTCATTTGCTGCAAATGAAATGAATCCTGAGAAGAGTGAGGGTGAAACCAGCCCTCCCCAGTCTCTAGAGGGAGCAATGCCTCAGGCCACCTCCTCCAGGGAACAGACTCAGACAACCATCAGCTCCTCTGACCCCCCAGTCACCCCCCAGCCTCGGGTGACGTCCGTCAGTGCCGACATTTCCCAGGACTCTCGCTTTCTACAATGCATTCCATGGACCATACTGGGGCCGTCAGGTACACAGTCCACCTCACCCCCTGCTGAAGCTGTGTGTCTACCAGGAGAAACCCAGATCAGTCTTACCTTCCTGAGCACCTTCTGCCTCACCAGGCTCTCAGAAACTATTGTCCATTTGTTGGAAGGAAGAGAAATGGAGTGAATAAATGTCTTCACTTTCTACTCTCAGCAGATAAACATTAACAGGAATATCTGGGGACGGGAGTTCCCTGTTTAGACATGCATGTGGGCATCTCTACGGGGGCTCCCAACTTAAGGTTTAACACAGAATATTGGGGTTAAAATGACTTTAAAGATCTTTACATCAAACCTCCTTATTTTCAGATGGTTAAACTGAGGCCCAGAGATGCGAAGCCTGTGGTTCACCCGGCAACCAGGATTGTGAAAGCATACAAACCATGTGCTACAAGCCATTTTCGAGAAGTTGGAGATGTTTAGCATTCCTTTCCTGGGAGAAGACAGCATTCAGTGGGTAAACGTATGTTGATCTTTAAATATCCAAAAGGCGACTCTATGAAGAGCTCCTTAAGAAAACAAAGTGTAGGGACTTCTCTGGTGATTCAGTGGTTAAGACTCCACGCTTCCACTGCAGGGTGCTGCTGCTGCTAAGTTGCTTCAGTCTTGTCCGACTCTGTGCAACCCCAAGGTACATGGGTTCAATTTCTGGTCGGGCCCAGCAATCCCACTGCTGGGCATACACACCAAGGAAACCAGAATTGAAAGAGACATGTGTACCCCAATGTTCATTGCAGCACTATTTATAATAGCCAGGACATGGAAGCAACCTAGATGCCCATCAGCAGACGAATGGATAAGAAAGCTGTGGTACATACACACAATGGAATATTACTCAGCCATTAAAAAGAATGCATTTGAATTAGTTCTAATGAGGTGGATGAAACTGGAGCCCATTATACAGAGTGAAGTAAGCCAGAAAGAAAATCACCAATATAGTATACTAATGCATATATATGGAATTTAGAAAGATGGTAACGATGACCCTATATGCGAGATGGCAAAAGAGACACAGATGCAAAGAGAGAATAGCAGTGAAACATGTATATTATCATATATGAAACAGATTGCCAGTCCAGCTTCAATGAATGAGACAGGGTGCTCAGGGCTGGTGCCCTGGGATGACCCTGAGAGGTGGGATGGGGAGGGAGGCGGGAGGGGGATTCAGGAGGGGGGACACATGTACACCCATGGCTGATTCATGTCAGTGTATGGCAAAAACCACTACAATATTGTAAAGTAATTAGCCTCCAATTAAACTAAATAAATTAATATTTTAAAAATTTCTGGTCGGGAAACTAAAATCCTGCATGCTGCGTGGCATGGCCAAAAACAAGAAAGAAAGGAAAAAGAAAACAAAAGATTAAACAGTCGCCACTAGACTCAGTGAATGCTCTTAACCCTGTAAATGCCCAACCATGAAACTGAGAAATAAATTATAAAGAGAAGAATCAAAACAGGGGTAGGGAAAATGCTAAAGACAAATACCAGTGGGACAGGATATGGAGCAGCTGGAGTTCTCAGATACTGCTTGTGGGACAAGTCATGGCACAACCACTTCGGAAAACAAGTTGATGGCTTTTGACAAGGCTAAACTTAGATCTGCCCTGTAATCTAACAAGTTCACCCCGAGGAACAGACACAACAGAAATGCACCTGCTTGTTTCACCAAAAGACGTACAAGTTCTTCGCACATCACTCTTCAGAGCCCCAACTTGGAAACTACAAAACTGCTCATTAACAGTAAAATGAGCAAATGAATTTCAGTCTATTCACATGACGGAATACTATATAGAAGTCAAAAACCTTTTTGTAAAGAGGCAGATAGCATCTCCAGCTTTGTGGACCATATGGTCTTCCCAGCTCTTGTCACTGTAGTACGGTGTAGAATGCAGCCCTAGACATGTACAGAACTGAACCGGCATGACTATGCTTCAAAAAAACTTTACGAAACCAGATGGAAGGCTGAATTTGGGCCACCAGCCCTAGAATGCCAATGTCACAAAGCAGTAGTAAAAATGGACAATGCACAGCTATATCCAACGATATGGAAGAATCTCACAAACATCGTATTGGGCAAAATAGGTCAGGCCCAAGAGCACGTTCTGCGTGATGCCAGTTTTATAAGGTCCAAGCACAGGCAGAGCTGCTGTGGAGGGCGTTGGAGGTCAGGATGGTAGCTGTGCCCTTACAGGTTGAGCCTATGGAAGCGAGGATGAGGAGGCTCTCAGGATGCTTTTTCCCATCTGGGCTCTGAGTACATAGAGTGTTCAGGTTTTCAAAATTCATCAGTGTGCAGAGTTATGTGCAATGTTCATGTACTTTCTTTATTTTTGGCTGTGCTGGGGAGGCTCTTGGGATCTCAGTTCCCCAACCAGGGATTAAACCTTGACCATGGCAGTGAAAGTGCTGAATCCCAAACACTAGACCACCAGGGAACTCCCTGCTATGTGTACTCTCTGAATGTATATAAAATATTTTCAATTAAAAAAAAGATTTCCCCCTGACTAGAAAAGATGCATGCATCGCAATTGTTATAGCAGCATTATTTACAATACCCAAGATATGGGAGCAACCTAAGTGTCCACCAACAGATGAATGAATAAAGAGGTGGTATATGTATATTTAACTATCCCTGGTGGCTTAGATGGTAAAGAGTACATAGATATATATTTTCATTAGAAGAACTGATACTGAGCTGAAACCCTCTAATACTTTGGCCACCTGATGTGAAGAACTGACTCATTGGAAAAGACCCTGATGCTTGGAAAGATTGAAGGCAGGAGGAAAAGGGGATGACAGAGGATGAGATGGTTGGATGGCATCACCAACTCGATGGACATGAGTTTGAGCAAGCCCTGGTGATGAATAGAGAAGCCTGGCGTGCTGCAGTCCATGGGAGCACAAAGAGTCAGACACAACTGAGTGACTGAACTGAACTTATATATCTGTGTATATATACACACACACACACATATATGTATACACACACACAAATACACACAATAGAATACTACTCAGTCATAAAAAGAAACAAAGTTTTGCCATTTGCAGCAATGTAGATTGAGTTGGAGGGCATTATGCTAAGTGAAATAAGTCAGAGAAAGACAAATACTTAATGATATCACTTACATGTGGAATCTAAAAAATGCAACAAACTAGTGAATATAACAAATAATCAGACTCACAGAAATAGAGAACAAACTAGTGGTTACCACTGGGGAGAGGGAAGGGGGAAGGGCAAGATAGAGGTAGGGAAGTGAGAGATACAAACTATTAGGTACAAACTGAGCTACAAGAATTCCCATGTGGCGCAGTGGTAAAGAATCTGCCTGCAAATTCAGGAGTCGCAAGAGACACAGGTTCAATCCTTGGGTCGGAAAGATTCCCTGGAGGAGGAAATGGCAAGCCACTCTAGTATTCTTGCCTGGAAAATTCCATGGACAGAGGAGCTTCATGGGCTTCTGTCCATGGGATCGCAAAGAGTTGGACACAACTGAGTGACTGAGCACACACACAAGGATATATTGTACAACACAGGGAATATTGCCAATATTTTACAATAACTCTAAATTGAGTATAACCTTTAAAAATTGTGACTCACTATATTGTACACCTGTAATGCATAATATCATGCAGCAACTGTACTTCAATTACTAGTGTAAAAAATAAAGAAGGTTTTCAATAAAAAGTTTAAAAATAAATAGGAGCAGGGCAACTGTTGGCTTGTGTGTCTGATTTATGACTAATCCCTGGTCACAAAGTTGGACAATAACAAAGCTGGAACTGAAATGCAGGTCTCCAGCTCCCAGTAAGGAGCAGGCAAGGACTGAACATTTCTGTATGCAAGCCACCTGTAACATTCAATCTTCCTAATAACTCTTAGAGAAGGAATTATTGGGCTCATTTTTGCAGTTGAGAACACTGGGGCCCAGAGAGGGTTTGGATTTAGCTAGTTAGAGGTACCAGAAATGTCATCTGAGCCCTGGACAGTCTGATTTCCGACCCCCTGTTCTTCAACTGCTCCTCAGGTTTTAAATGCTAACATGGTTCTCCTTATATGAGCATTGTATGAGCATAAAAGTAAACTGTAAGCCCCATGTTAAGAAATATTATCCAGTTATCACTGACTTTGACTGCGGGCAGCCAGGCCTGCTCAGTCTTATTAGGGGATGGCTATGCTGGCTGCTTCTGGACAAACCCTGGCCACAGTCACAGCCGGGAGGAAAGATGTAGACCAGATCTCCATGGGCATTTTCACTGCGCTTTCTCTCTCGAATCAAGCAGAGCGCGTGGGAGTGAGGGAGAAAGAGTGAGAACAAGGTGGATACTGGAGGAGGCAGGCACGCTGACCTTGGAGGGGCTCATCCCAAACTGAGCAAGCTTGAACCTGAAACCAGAAACCAAATTGGAAACTGGAAGCCGTCCTTCCTTCAGGAGCCATTTCTCTCTCATGGCTTCCACGTCTGAGACGACTCTCCCCGTCTCCCCGATCCCCTGCCTCCAACACTGGTTGAGGGCAGTAAAGAATCTCTGTATGATGCTGTGCTGGTAGATACATGTCACTGTGCATTTGTCAAAACCCATAGAATTGGGACTTCCCCTGTGGTGTAGTGGGTAAGAATCTGCCTACCAAAGCAGGGCAGATGGCTTCCATCCTGGTCTGGGAAGATCCCACAGGCCACGGGGCAACTGGGGCCATGTCCCACAACTACTGAGTCCGCGCCCTGCAACAAGAGAAGCCTCCACAGCTAGACGTCCAGCACCACAACTGGAGAGCAGCCCCTGCTTGCTGAAGCTAAAGAAAACCTGAGAAAGTCCACGCCAAAAAAAAAATCAATGAAGACTCAGTGCATCCAAAAATAAATAAATAAGTATTTATTTAAAAACCCATAGAATGTATAACACTTAATGTATCAATGTTGGTTCACCAGTTGCAACCAGTGTACCACAATAATGCAAGATGTTAGTAAGTGGAGAACTGGAGTGAGGGTCAGGAAGAGAGAATATGCCAACTCCCTATATTTTCCATGCTTTTTTTTTTTTTTTTTTGGTAACCAAAAGCTGCTCTAGAAAATAGCCTATTAATTTTAAAAAATTCCTATGAGTTCATGGGAAAATCTGGATTTCTGGCTTCCCTGGGAAAACCTGGTCTGTGAACACAGAGCCTGGGGCATTCCTAGGTCTACCAGACTCCAGCAATAATCAATCCCATGGAAGAAGCACAGAGCTTCTCCTTTACTAACTTCTCCCTCTACTAGGACATGAGATGGTTGGATGGCATCACTGACTCAATGGACATGAGTTTGAGCAGGCTCTGGGAGTTGGTGATGGACAGGGAAGCCTGGCATGCTGCACTCCATGGGGTCACAAAGAGTTGGACACGACTGAGCAACTGAACTGAACTGAACTGCTAAGACACCCCGATTTTGTACAGCCAAAGCAAGACAATGTCACTTTTTTGTTTTCCGTCTGGACCTTGGGGTCTTTGGAGTTTGGAATGCCTGGGGCAAGACCATAATTTAGTGCAAGAGGTTTCAAACTGGGTTCCTCAAAGACCTTCCTGCCTCCAGGGGTATCGGGTCTGGGGAGGAGACAAGGTGTGAGCCCCTCACGGCTGCTTCTCCTTTATCTGCTGGACCTGTTGGGCTTAACTGTATAAGATGCATTCTAAGAAAGTGGTCTGTGGGTAAATACATGTGCTGGACTAGCCAATGACCAATGACCAATGACCAGGGGAGCTGACGCTGCAGAGGGCGGTGTCCAAAGGACTGCAGGGGACTGCTCAGAGGCGGAGGTGGGGCTACGTCTCTCTCATTTATTTGTGGCTGCACTGGGTCTTGGTTGCTGCGAGGGCTTTTCTCTAGTTGCGATGAGCAGGGATGACGCTCTAGTTGTGGTGTGCGGGCTTCTTATTGCAGTGGCCTCAGTAGCTGAGACTCCCAGGCTTGCCAGCGCAGGCTCAGTAGTTGTGGCGCGTGGGCTCAGCTGCTCTGAGACCTGTGGAATCTTCCAGGACCAGGGATCAAACCCATGTCCCCTGCATTGGCAGGCAGATTCTCATCCACTGGACCACCAGGGAAGCCTGGTGCTCCGCCTTTTGACTGACCCTCTGAAGTCGCCACCATCAGACCCCTCTGTTGCTGTTTGTGTCTCGTCACTGGCGGTTCATCGTGGCATCACCCGTTTCTGATGTGACTTGTTCTGAAGACCACTGCCTGCTGATGGAGCATCCCTTCCCGTCTGTTCAGGTCTGCTTGTGTGCTGGACCAGCTTCGTCCTCCTACCACACCACTCCTCCCAGACCCTTTCAGTTCAGAGCTAAGGCCCAGGGATTTAATTAAAAGAAAACAATTCTTGTAGGCCTGATACACAGAAGGTCTGTGAGATGCACTAGGAAAACGAGATCCCTGTACGAAAACTTCCACAGGGCTCACTCTTGGTGCAGAGCATGGAGAAGTCCTTCTTACTCCAAGAAGCCTTTAGGGTTTCTGAAAAGATGCTGGAAGGGTCCAGACTCCAGGCTCCAAGCCTCTGGCCTGCCAGCTGCACCACCTGTGTCAGCTTTGAGCTGCTCATATATCACTCGGCTCCTTCTGCATCAGGCTGCTCTTACACACCTTTGTGATTAGTAGCCTTTACTTTTAGGAAAGAAGCCTCATGAACTTGGTGCTTCTCCAGGGTGTCTGTCTCCTGCATGTATCCTGTACCGTGTTGGTTGTTTCCTTTTTGTATACATAGTTTTATTTTCGGCTGTGCTGGGTCTTTGCTGCAGCCCAGGGTTTTTCTCTGGTTGCAGAGAAGAGGGGCCACCCTCGAGCTGTGGTGTGCACACTTCTCATTGCAGGAGCTTCTCTTATTGTGGTCCACTGGTTTAGTTGTCCTGCGGCACGTGGGATCTTCTCAGATCAGGGATCAAACCGGAGTCTCCTGCATTGGCAGGCGAATTCTTTACTGCTGAGTCGCCAGGGAAGCCCCTGGTCACTTTCTTTTCATTAGCTGACCATTTATTTATCAGTGGTAGTATCCCAGAAACTTTCAAGAATTTTTTTTTGCCACACAGCGGGCTTGCAGGATCTCAGCTCCTTGGTCAGGGATAGAATCCCGGTACTTGGCATTGCAAGCTCAGAGTCCTAACCCCTGGACCATCAGGGAAGTCCCAGGCAGACATGTTTACAAAGTAACTGTTCCGTGCCAACGGCTGTGTAGCAAGCTGGTCTTGGTCCTCAGGAATCTCATCCTCTTGATCAGGAAGATAATCACATGAAAGAATAACTGCAGTAGGAGTCGCGCGTGGACGGCGCAGTGAGTGCCGGGAGAGAGGGGTGGGCATGGGGCCAGGAGAGCTCAGGCCGGAGCTGCTGAACCCATCGCAGGAACCAGGGCAACCGCTCAGAGGTGAAACTTGAGCCGGCCTTGAAGCGCGAGCGTGTACTTGACGGGAGGGCGGGCCGTCGCGCACAGAGGGCGCAGCCTGGGCAAAGGTGTACAGAGCACCGTGTGTTCGGGAATGGCTGGTGGCTCTGGAAGTGGGCACGCAGCGACTGCCCCGACAGAGACACATTTTCCGTCCGAGAAAGAGCTGCGCCTGGGCAGCTGCTTAGTTCGAGGGCATTAGGGCTGGTGGGAGGGGTGCCGAAACCTAATCTTCTTATCAGATCAGCTCAGCCCGGTTCTGCCTCCCCGGCGGTAGCCTCGTCCTTCCCACTGTGTCAGCAGCTCGCCAGGGGGCGGGTGAGCCACACCTGCCGCTTGTCCCGTGCTGGCACGGGCTGGCAGAAGTGAAGCCACGTGGGTACAAGCCTGCTTGTCACCTGTTCCACTTCTATGATTTATGAGGGTCGGCTCTCCAATTTGTGCTTCTCCATATATCAACTTCATCGTCATCTTCCACTGTTGGTGCTGGAAAGATTTCAGAGCAGGAGTTTTTGTCCATGTTTTGGGGACATGAACATCCTGAAATTATACACAAAATTCCATTCGTAGGGGCCTTCTTTTTCCTAGGGAAAGGCTCCCTAGGTTTATCCAAGCCTTAAAGTGTTCGGAAACCCCTTACACTAGAGGGACAACCAAAAAAACCTATGCTTTCTCCCAAGAGCATAAGTATGGGGAGAAGCAGCTCTGAGATCAGCACTGAAGGTGGACAGAGGGTGTAGTCGATCCTATTCCAATCAAATAAACAGGTACATCAAAAAACGCTTAGTAGCAGTAGTGTTAGTCGCTCAGTCGTGTCTGACTCTTTGCGACCCGATGGACTGTAGCCCTCAGGCTCCTCTGTCCATGGGATTCTCTAGGCAAGAATACTGGAGAGGGTTGCCATTTCCTTCTCTAGAATATCATCCCGACCCAGGGATCGAACCCGGGTCTCCTGCATTGCAGGCAGATTCTTTACTGTTTGGACTACAGGGAAGACTAAAATACTTAATTTACTAAAATACTTAAGTTACTAAAATTCAAAATAAAGCAAATATTGTGATCTTTTTTCATTTTTTAAAAAAGATTTTTTATGCGGGCCGTTTATTTCATATATCATATTATTTATGTGTTTGTTTTGGCTGTGCAGGGTCTTCACTGTGGGCACAGGCTTTTCTCCTGCTGTGGCGACTGGCGGCTCTCTAGCTGTGGTTCGCGGGCTTCTCTTGCAGAGCACGGGCTTAGGGCACAGGAGCGCTTCCGCACTTGCGGCCTCCAGGCTCCTCTAGAGCACAAGCTCAATAGCTGGGTCACACAGGCTTAGTTTCTCTGCAGTATGTGGGATCTTCCTGGCCCAGGGATCAAACCCACATCTCCTGCACTGGCAGGCGGATTCTTTACCCCTGAGCCATCAGGGAAGCCCTGATATGGACCATTTTTTAAGTCTTTTTGAATTTTTACAATATTGCTTCCGCTTTAAAGTTTTTTGTTTTCTGGACCCAAGGCATGTGGAATCTTAACTCCCCAGCCAGCGATCGAACTTGTACCCCGCTGCTTTGGAAGGGAAAATCTTAACCACTGGGCCTCCAGGCAAGTCCCAAAGTTGTAATCTTTGACAGCGCTCGACTGCTTAGTGCAACCATTGTCATAGGAGTTCTAATTGACTTTTTGTGTTTGTGTGTTTTTCATATTTTATTATCTTTTTACTTATTAAGGGGTTTCTTCTGGTGCCCTAATCTGCACATGAAATACTGAGGGGTCACAGCAACCTGAGAGTGTGGGGCTTTGTTTGTTCATTTGCTCTAAAATGAGATCAATAAACCCCTCATGAGGTCTGAAAGAGAGATTAAATGCATATGAATGACTATGACATGTCATGCCGTTACCGTTAAAGCTGACCTCATGATCCCAAGAGGGTGAAACATGTTTTTCACTGATTTCAGGGTCAGGCAAAATAGAACATGAGTCAGAATTTTTAAAAAGTTAAAAAATGGCAAATGATATTGAATGCCAACTCTAAGTCTGTCCCTGATTCATGTACTTTTTAACCATTCAAGAGGCGGGGCACTGACTCCAAGGCGGTGGGCAGAGATGGATAAGGTCCAGCCTCCAGTTTTATTTGGAAGTTGGAGTCTCAGGCAGTTGAGACACAGACTGGGGAGCCAGGACCAGGGCTCTGTTGACCCCAGATGTTAGAACGGAAACCCATTAACAGGGTCATGGCGGTGAGAGAAGACCATGGCCACAGAACCCCAGTTATTAAAGTGGGAACATGGGACTTCCCTAGCAATCCAGTGGTAAAGACTCCACTTGCAATGCAAGGGGTGTGGTTTCAATCCCTGGTTGCGGAACCAGGGTCCACATGCCATGTGTCACAACCAAGCAAATTTAAAGTAATCATAATAAATGGGAACCTGTCAGGTAGGGAGAGAAGAGGGGTGTGGGTTGAGAATTTAAAATGACCACACCCTGGCCACCTACTGCAGGTGCCTTTGCTTGTATGTTCTTTTCCATCACTAATGGGTCCTTTCTCATGAATTATATATGACCCTCATGACCACTATTCATGTGCAAAAGCAGACACGTTCACACTTCAGAAGTTTTAAGGACCACATATGAACATTTCAGGGCAGGACAAGGGTGCCCTGTCTGCCATCTGAACTCAGTTCAACAGAGTAGACGTTGTTTCTGAAATTTGCTGCAGGTGGACTCAAGTGATTATTTGAGAGTGATAGTGTTGCCACTGCTTCTAGGGTTGGATTGGCCCTTGCTGGCCTCCAGGTCTCTTGAAACGCCCAGCACAAGCTGTTGTGCCCACGTAGAGTACCCCTGTGAGACAACGCTTGTGGGGCTTTCCTGATGGCTCAGAGGTTAAGACTCTGTGCTTCCAGTGCAGGGGTCTTGAGTTTGACCCGTGGTCAAGGAACTAAGATCCCATATGCTGGGGAGTGAGGCCACAAAATAAAAAATAATTAAATATAAGTGAAAGTGAAAGTCGCTCAGTCGTGTCCTACTCTTTGTGACCCCGTGAGCTTTACAGTCCATGGAATTCTCCAGGCCAGAATACTGGAGTGGGTAGGGTAGCCTTTTCCCTTCTCCAAGGGGTCTTACCAACCCAGGGATCGAACCCAGGTCTCCTACACTGCAGGCGGATTCTTTACCAGCTGAGCCACAAGGGAAGTCCAAGAGTAATAGAGTGGGTAGCCTATCCTTTCTCTAGTGGATCTTCCTGGCCGGGGAATCTAACCGGGGTCTCCTGCATTGTAGGCGGATTCTTTACCAACTGAGCTATGAGGGAAGCCCAATTAAATAAAAGGTATCACTTAAAAGAAAAAGAGAACTTTTGCTGTTAGAACTTTTTTGTTAATTTAAAAATAGTTCTATTGATCTTTAGAACTATTTGATCAATAGTTCTATTGATCTTTCTGTAATTTTTATTCCATGAAGATCAGTGGAATAAGGCACTGAAAGCAGTGACACTCATAGTAAGCAGGTCAAAAGCGGCATTTTGCTGGGACTTCCCTGGTGGTTGAGTGGCTAAGACTCCATGCTCCTGATGCAGAGAGTCCAGGTTCGATACCTGATCAGGGAACTAGCTCCCACATCCTGCAACTAAATCCTGGTGCAGTCAAATAAATCAAATTAAATAAGTACTTTAAAAAAAAAGCAGACAAATAGGGACAACTCTTCAGACTTAAGCTGGGGTGCTCTGTGTTCTGTCCTTGGGGATAAACAAAGTTAAACAGATACAAACTCTGGGCTCAAAGCAGTGTCAAAGATCTTGTCTACAAAGTAACGAATCATTAAGGAAACAGTCTCATTTCTGGCAGGTGGTTTTTAGCCCTTAACCTTCAGGCATATTTTTGTGTATGCAAGTTGGGACTGCACATCTCAGGCAGGGGTGGAGGTGGGGATAAACCTGAGCCGGGTAGTGAGGGGCTGGGGCTGTTCAGTTCATTTGAATTTCCAGTCAGAATGGGTCTGGGAAAGGGGCAGCTGATACACCAAAGGTGATGAGTGGTGGATGCAGGGACCAGCACCTCCCGTATTGGAAGGTGAAGGCTTAACCACTGGACCTCCAGGGAAGTCTCCAAACTTTCACCAATTTTTGTGCAAGGAAATCAGTCTGCAATGTGCTGATCTTCGGGTCTCTTGGTAGAACTGCTAGCATAAACCCCTGGCACCCCACTTCATTCATTCCCATGACAGTCCAAGGTTGAGCAGCAGTTTGTCGTGATCTCCACTTCTCCTGTCTAGTGCTGCTTGTATCTCAGCTTCCTATCAACACAGAGATAGGATCATCTCAGGAGCATCGACAAAGAAAACAAACAGGTAGAACTCATATTTCCCTAGATGACTCCGCCCAGCCTCCTTCCCCAAGGTCCCCGAGGTGTTGAAACCAGGCAGCTGCCAATCCAAATGCTGAGCTGTCAGGCTGAAAAGCTATTTGGGCTTGGACAAACCCAAGCCTTCTGAGTTTCTGTCTCCTTATCTATAAAATGAGATTAATAATAGTTATCTTGGGAGGAGCTGGTGAGGATTAGCTTTTAATTTGATCATTAATCCCTTCATGCGTTTCAAACATCTGAGCACCAGCTCGCTGGAGATGAAGTGCTGAGCGAAACCCAGACACCGTTCCTTCTTCCCAGGGAATTTAGACCCTAAAAGGGGAAGTTGTCCTGCCCACAAATGATGCCAATAAATAGGGTCCATTTTAGAAAAAAACTTTTTATGGTTGTGCCGGATCTTTGCTGCTGCGCGGGCTTTCTCTCTAGTCGCAGGGAGCGGGGGCTGTTCTCTCGTTGCGGTGCTCAGGCCTCTCATTGCAGTGGCTTCTCTTGCAGCGCCTGGGCTCTAGGCATGCAGGCTTCAGTATTTGTGGCACACAGGCTTATTTGCTCCACAGCACGTGAGATTGTCCCAGATCAGGGATGGAACCTGTGGAAAGTGGATTCTTTACCACTGAGCCACCAAGGAAGCCCAAGAGTGTCCATTTTTGCTCTGGAATAATGGCTAAGAGGCAAGTGGCATTTTAAGAGTTCCAGGTAGGTGGTTCGAGAGCTCATTTGGGTGTTTGGAGTAGGGGAGACAGGGAGGCCGAGCAAGAGTTCTTCCCTCGGGAAGACGCCTGAGCTGATGAGTGAGGGGCAGGAGAGAGAGGACGATGAGGACAAAGGGGAAGGAGTTAGGCAGAAGCAACCGGACAGAAACTGCCTGCAATGCAGGAGACCTGGGCTTGATCCCTGGGTCAGGAAGACCCCCTGGAGAAGGAAATGACAATCCACTCCAATACTCTTGCCTGGAGAGCTTCATGGACAGAGGAGCCTGGCAGGCTACAGTCCATGAGGTCGCAAAGAGTCAGACTCCACCAAGCAGGCAACACTTTCACTTTCAAGGGGATTGCATTCCAGACAGAGCGAGCAGCATGTGCAAAGGCCCTGGGGTGGGGACATTAAGACAGTGGTTGAGGAATTCACAGAAGCCCCGTGTGGCAGTGTTCCAGGGAAGAACAAAATCTGACTCCATGTTGGATTTATTCCTTTTACTTTAGTGCTTGCTTCCTGTTGCTTTCATTCACTAAGAGGATACTGTCTGTACAGAATGACCTGTCTGGGGAACCCTGACCCTCTGCCTGAAGGTTAAACCAAAGTGCCTTTGTTCAGGGAAACATCCAGACCCTGTCCACCTGTGAATGGCTTCAAGAAAGAAGAAACACTCCCCAGCCCCAACCCAGGGCAGAGTTATGGAGTTAAGTCTGCAAGACTTACAGACTTCCTCACCTCCTCCTCCTTCTTCCTTCTATAAAAGAGACTGGCATCCAGACCCCAATAAGATGGTTATTTTGAGACATTAGTCTGCCATCTTTTCAGTCTGCTGGCTTTCCAGATAAAGTCATCATTCTTTGCCTCAACACCTTGTCTCCTGACTTACTGGCCTGTCATGCAGTGAGCAGAGCAGTCTTGAACTTGGCAACAGCAGGAGAGCAGAGGGATGGACATAGCGGTGGGAACAGCCACAGGGCCTGAGCTCAGAAGCAAGCTTCAGAAGCCCTTCTAGAAAAACAGCCAAGGGGCAGGCACAGCTGAGCCTGCTAAGAGTCGCTGAAACCAGCAACACCTTCAGGAGATACAGGGTGGGTATGACTCTGGTGATAGTTCTCAGTGGGCCTGAGGGGGCCACAGCTGAAGGCACTGCCCTTTCCTGTAGACTATGAAGTCCATTGGGGGCCATTCTGCACAGCCTCAGGATGGACAGCTCCATAGATCCCAGCCAGGTTTGCAACTTGTAAGTATCTATCGGAATATTCTTGTTAGCTGTACATATACATATATGGCTTAGTCCCTTCACCATTCACCTGAAACTATCACAATATTGTTAATGGGTTATACCCCAATACAAAAGAAAAAGTTCAAAAAATTATAAAATATCAGGTCCCTCCCCCCTCCCCCCAAAAAAGATACACGAGTTCACATAGGAAAATTAAGGAGTCACAAGATGATTTTTTAATATGTTGATTATCTTATAAAATATTTATTGTCATTGCTTTATAACACATAAAAAAATTTCCAGAAAAACCAAGAAAAAAAAGAAAAGATAAACTAAGAATGCTCTCATTGGGCTTCCCTGGTGATCCAGTGGTTAAGAGTCCCCCCTGCAGTGGGGGACACAGCTTAGACTCCTGCTCCAGATGCCACACGCCACGGGGCAACGAAGCCTCGTGCCTACAGCTCGAGCTCTGCAACCAGAGGGCAGCCTCTGCTCTCTCCAACTAGAGAAACCCCGGGTGCTGCCACGAAGACCCAGAGCAGCCAAAAATAAATATTTTTTAAAAATTTTAAAAAGAATATTCTTGTTACCTAAACACTGGGTTCCCTTCTTGTTGGGTGTCAAGCTAAAAGACACAGCCAAGTCCAAGAGTAGCATAAGGAATGATTTATTACTTGCAGCAAGTAAGGACAATATAGGGGAACTTAAAATACAGGGGAGCTTAAAACTGAACCAAATTGGGGGAGTTTTAAGCTAAGGGTATCTGCATGTTCACAAAGGAGCTTGGGCAATTGACAGTCAGAGCTTTAGTTGACTGGACTCTTGTGGGTCAGAAAAAGTCAACATCAGCATCTCTCAGGTTCCAGTTAATCTGGTGGTTGAGTGCTTCAGGCTGATCTTTACTACTGAGACAGACTGAGAGTCTTCACAACTGATACTTTATCTTTGCTATTGTTACTTCTCTGGCCAGGTAACAATGGTCTGTTCCTGCATTCTGTTGTTCCCTTCAGATCATTAATTACTGAGACCCATTCCAGCACAAGCCTTGTGGCCAGGCTTACATCACAAAACGGCTTAGGTCAAAAATAGCTTCTCTTCTGTTAAGAAAGCCATGCTTAGTTTCAAAAAAGGTATCAAGTATGTACAGATTGGAAGTCAATGGTGTGTTCAGCGTGGGGGTAAGGAATGGAGATGAAAATTTCTAGACAGCTATAATTAGACGAGAAGAACCTGATTTTGGAACTGGGAGATCTGAGTCTGCTACTGGTTACCTGCATAGTCTAGTGCAGGTGACAGTCCTCAGAGCCTGGGTTTCTTCAGTCGTAAAATGAGGATAAGCATTTCCACCCTGGAGTTCTTGAGGGCCAGAGTCACGCATTCTTCATCTTCTGGGTACTAGAGACCACACCCTACAATGAGGTTCAGAGATCAGGCCCCAGCCTCTGCCTTAAGGGAGCTCATAATCTAGGTCCTAGATGCTAAGAAAGAAACAAGGAAATAGATAACAACATACAGTGTGATGGGCACTGAGCAAAAGAAAGAGGCAGGCATGGTGGGACTGTGTATAAGAGGCTGCATGTATAGCAGAGGCTGCTGACTCCCTGCCCTTGTCCAGCTGTTCCAGCTACAGCTCCTGCATATCCATGCCTGGAGGTTCTCTCCACCCACTGGAGCCTGCAGGCAGGAAATGAGGAGGGATAACCACCTTCCCCAGCAGCTCTCAACCTATGCATGGATGGCAGTGGTGCATCAGCACCAAACCTTGTGCCCTAAGTAGGCCAACTTTGAGGTGAGTGTCTCCTGATTGCAGAACTTTCCCCAGCAGGACCCAGGTCAACTGCCCCCATGATGACTTGTTTATCACTACCCTGTTAGTGACTCCTTCCTTGAATCATTTCACTTTCCCAATCTCTCTCTTTTTCAACATATCCTTTTAAAAAATATTTTTCTTTCTTTATTATTTATTTTATAGTTTCTTTATAAATTAATGCATTATTGATTTATTATAATTAATAAATGTATAATGACAATGAATATATGGGTCTTCCCTGCTGCTCGGGGGCTTTCTCTAATTGCTAGGAACTACAGGGGCTACTCTTCCTTGCTGTGCACGGCTTCTCATCGCAGCGGCTTCTCTTGCTACGGAGCACAGTCTCTAGATCGCAGGTTCAGTGGTTCTGATGCTCTGGCCTAGCTGCCGCTTGGCATGTGGGATCCTCCCGGACCAGGGATCAAACGTGTGTCCCCTGCATTAGTAGGCAGAGTCTTAACCACTGGACCACCAGGGAAGCCCCTCACTCTCCAATAACCTAATAATACTTTCTATGATCACTTACCAATAGTTCCCCAGCACTCGAATCCTTATCTGGGAACCTGTTTCTTGGGAAACCCACTGGAAGAAGGGGGAGACAGAGTCTCTGGAATGAAACCTCTGACCTGAGCTCTTGGGTCTCTGAAGGGAAGCGCAGTTGGCCACCCCTAACCTCCAGACACAAGTAAGGCATCCGATTCAACATGTTTATTAAAAGAAAAAACTGACCAAAGCCTGGTCTTTGATCCAGGGCAGGTCCACGAACAATGTGTTACAGGTCCAATGACAGGAAGTGTGAGTAAGCCTTCGTCTGCATCAAGAAATTGAACAGAATGAACCTTTATTACAGTTCGTCGAGAAGCCCAAGTTTAGGATGCCCGGTTCCTTTCTTAACCGTTTGTTTCTCTTTCTTGTGTCCACAAGCTAACAACGGTGCTTTGTCCCAAGTCTTTCCCAGGATAGGTCAACCCAGAGAAGAAATAAAGCACAAAGGCCCCTCACACGGAATTTAGCCTCAGGCTTCCGGAACCATGGGGTGCTCTGGCCTTTGGAAGGACCCCCTTCTGGCCCCCAGGTTTCCAAGGGCTCCAGCTCACATGCTGCCCCTCCGGAGGGCTGGGAGCCACATCAGCCGAGCCTGGCAATCACCCTTGGCACAGCCAAGCAAGCAGCTCCGGGAGAAGCCAATTAGTGGAACAATGTCTAGAAGTGTGCGTGTGTGTGCACGCTCGGTCATGTCCGACTGCGACCCCATGGACTGTAGCCCTCCAGACTCCCCCGTCCATGGGATTTTCCAGGCAAGAATACTGGAGTGGGTTGCCACGTCCTCCTCCAGGGGATCTTCCTGACCCAGGGGTTGAATCTGTGTCTCCTGCATCTCCTGCATTGACAGGCGATTCTTCACCACTGAGCCATATGGGAAACCTATAAGGTCTAGAAGACTGAGTACCAGACATCAGAGGCAAGGGCTGATGGCGCCTGCTCTACCAGGGCCAACCAGTGAGCACAGCTTTGAAGATGTTTCTGAGAACAGGCTGGAAAGTTATCAAACTAGGTACACAACCTTTCTCTGCCACTCCCTCACGACAGTCACCAATAGAGCTGGGGCTGCACATACGGTAGGTGCTCGAGAAAGTTTTTAAAAACATAAGAGAAAAATATGCTCTGATTTTTTTCATTTGATCTCCATCTTAGTGAAGACCTTCTCTCTGATTTCACATAATGTAGTTGGATGAGGGGGTAAGCACCTTGATTTCATTCAGATTGCCACCCAGGTTTTTGTTTTTTGTTTTTGTGGGTTTTTTTTTGAGGAATTAAAAGCTACTCTACTATCTTACCGGAGAAGGCAATGGCAACCCACTCCAGTACTCTTGCCTGGAGAATCCCATGGACGGAGGAGCCTGGTGGGCTGCAGTCCATGGGGTCGCTAAGAGTGGGACACGACTGAGTGACTTCACTTTCACTTTTCATTTTCATGCACTGGAGAAGGAAATGGCAACCCACTCCAGTATTCTTGCCTGGAGAACCCCAGGACAGGAGCCTGGTGGGCTGGCATCTATGGGGTCGCACAGAGTCGGACACGACTGACGTGACTTAGCAGCAGCAGCAACTACTATCTTACAAATCAAGTCTTTACAAGAACAGAAATGTAGCTATAGAAACAATGGAAAGCCTACCTACTCCTTTACCAATCCCAAATTCTCCCGTATCATCTCAAAAAGCTTGCAGATATTGTAGAAGACCTGGGCTTAGGGAACGAAAGTCCTTCATGGTGGAAGGTCTCCTCCATCCATATCGACTTCTTCCCCAAAGAATTCAAACCAAGTTCTTTCTCTTCAACACACAATCTCTCACCATCCTCCTCCTGTCTCTCCCCACCCCACACAAAGTTCCTGAAAGAATGATCCTCTATCTTTACTCTGAATTGTATTTTTAAATTTCTTTTTATTTATTTAATTTATTTGGCTACACCAGTTCTTAGTTGTGGCCTGTGGGATCTAGTTCCCTGCCCAGGGATGGAACATGGGCCCCCTGCCTCGGGAACATGGAATCAGCCATTGCACCACCAGGGAAGTCCCCCAAATTGCTTTTTCTTTCAATTTAATTTCAGCTTTTTTTCATATTTTTTAATGTTACCTATTATTTAGTTGCACCCAGTATTAGTTGTGGCACTCTGAGGCTTCTCTCTGCTGCTTGCAGTCTCATGGGCTTAGCTGCCTCCAGGCAGGCAGGATCTTAGTTCCCTGACTGGGTATCAAACCTGTGTCCTCTGCATTGGAAGGTGGATTCTTAACCACTAAACCACCAGGGAAGTCCCTAATTTCAGCTGTATTTATTTATCTATTTTTTAATTAGAATTTTTTGTTGTTTGGTTGTGCTGGGTCTTCGTAGCTGTGAGCAGGCTCTCTCGTTGCGGAGAGCGGGGACTGCCCTCCTCCAGCCGTGTGCAGGCTTCTTGCTGTGGAGGCTTCTCTTGTTGCAGAGCCGGGGCCCTAGGAGCACAGGCTTCAGTCATTGTGGCGCCTGGGCTTAGTGGCTTGGTGACTCCGAGGCACGTGGGGTCTTCCTGGACCAGGGATTGAACCCGAGTCCCTGCACTGGCAGGGGGACCCCCATCCACTGCACCGCCAGTGTACCCCCCCAGTCACCACCTCTGGCCCCTGCCCAGGGCTCCTCTGAAACTGCTCTGGTCAAGGGCCCATCGACCTGAACGTGAATAAGCCCTTCCCAGGTCTGCATCGACCGCGCCTCTCCGGCGTGGCTGGGCACTCTCCTTTCTCCCCTCCTCTGTTCCTCGGCTTTGTGACATCACACCCTCCCATCTCAGGCGTACGGCTCCACCCCAGGTGACTTTGCCAGTCTGCTCTTTTCTGGCTGCTTCTTAAATGGAGGTGTTTTCCAAGACTCTTTCCCACATCTGTTCTCGCCGTTCACACTCTTCCTGGTGATGGAAACATTTCCTGGAATCTGGTTACCGCCCCTAGGCATAAGATTTCTAAAGCCATATCCAGCCTGGATCGCTCTTCTTAGCATAAGATCCAGAAGCTTCCAGATCTAGACTCGTAGGTAGGGATATGGGACTGGACCTCAGAGCCTGCTTCTCCTTCTTGGCCTCCCCAGGATGGTGAAGACAGTAGAACTTGCTACCAGCCTTTTTCTACTTGTCAGGCACCTGGGGAGATACATCCCCACCTGGGCCTGCCAGAATGCAGACTGCCTTTCCCTTCTGAGCAGAGAAAGACATTGGCTTTGTGGGGAGGTGGGGATGGGTGGGGGTGGGGCTTCCCTGGCAGCTCAGTGGTGAAGAATCCACCTGAGCCATGGGTTCAATCCCTGGTTCAGGAAGATCCCACATGCCATGGGCCTGTGCACCACAGCTACTGAGGCTGAGCTCTGGCGCTCACAAGCTGCAAGTACTGAGTCTGCATGCCACAGCTACTGAAACCCGAGCCTAGAACCATGCTCTGCTACAAGAGGAGCCACTGCAATAAGAAGCCAGCACACTGCAGCTAGAGAAAGCCTGAGCAGCAGTGAAGACCAAGTGCAGCCAAAAATAAATTAATTTTAAGAAGAAGGGCACTGGTTTTTTATTGTGATGCTGCAGAGAATGCAGGCTCTCAAGAGAAAATGACACGGATGGGCCAAGTGGGTTTCTCGCTCTTGCACACATTTTCTATTGCATGTAGTTATTACAAAACATATTACCACAAGTTTAGAAAAACTTAAAGCTGTACACATCTATTATTTCACACCTTCCATGGGTCAGAAGTCTGGACATGGGTTCAGTGGGTTCTCGGGTCAGGGTTTCACCAGGCTACAATCAAGGTGTCATCTGGGTTGGGGTTCCATCCGAGACTTGGGGGTCTTATGCTAAGCTCACAGGTGTTGGCAGAATTCTTTCCTCATGACTGTTTGGCAGAGATTCCCTTTTTCTTGCTGGCTATTGACTGAGGCCCTGGCTCAGACAGTAAAGACTCTACCTCCAAGGCAGAAGACCTGGGTTCGATCCCTGGGATGGGAAGATCTCCTGGAGAAGAAAATGGCAATCTACTTCAGAATTTTTGCCTGGAGAATCCCATGGACAGAGGAGCCTGGTGGGCTACAGTTCATGGGGTCACAAAGAGTTGGTCACAACTGAGTGACTTTCACTTCACTTCACTCTCAAGGCCTACAGTTCTTGCTACATTGCTCCCTCTTTAGGCCGGCCCATGTGGCAGGTTACTTCTTCAAAGCCTGCAGGAGAGGGACTTCCCTGGTGGTCCAGTGGCTAAAACTCTGCACTCCCAATGCAGGGGGGCCCGGTTTGATCCCTTGTCAGGGAACTAGATCCCACAGGCTGCGACTAAGAGTTTGCAAGCCACAGCTGATGACCCTGCATACCACGACACAGCCAAATAATTTTTTTTTTTTGAAGCCAGCAGGAGAATCTTTAGTGCTTTAAATCTCTTCTTTATTAAAGACCCAGGTGTCTTTAAAGTGTTCACCTGATGTGGTCAGACTCATTCAGGATAAACATCCTTTGGAGTAACTCAAAGTCAACTAATTTGGGACCCTCACTGTATCTACAAAACTTCTTCCTCATTGTACCCAACTACCAGAATGAAATCCATCATAGTCATGGTCCACCCCATACTCCAGGGAAGTGGACTGTGCAAGAATATACACCAGGGGTCAAGAGTCTAGCACCACCTTGAAATTCTGCCAGCACATCTCCCTGTTTGAATTCCTCATGCCATGCCGTGCCAAGCCGTCACGTGCATTGCCCGTGTACTCTGCTGCAGGGGGTGGCGCAGCCTGCCAAGCTTGCCTGGCTATGAAGATGGGTGCAGAAAGATTCTGCCCCGGGTCTACAGCTGAATGAATATTCCAGCAGGGAGAGTGTTGAGATAAGTGTGAAAGACGGCTGTGAACCTTACTACTGTCTCCGTGACAGAAATGGCAAAAATGGGGGCTGATGATAACTTGAAATCACAACTTTCTTTTGCCTAATGTGGATAATGAGTGTGCCATGTACGCCCAATTTTTGTAGAAAAATTCATCATAGGCAAACGTGTTTTCTAGGCAAAGGAGATTTTGTCAGGGGATAAAAATTTTTCTGTCTTGCAGGTTTGAGATCTAAGATTCCATGGAAGGCAATTCCTCAAGGGTTATCAATAGGAGTATTGTTTTATTTAATTGTCAAAAAAGCTCTGTGAGATGGTTATATTTCCATTATTTTTCCCATTTTATAAATAAGGAAACCAAAGCTCAGAGAGGTTAAGTAACTTGCGCAAAGTTGCAGAGCTATTAAGCATAGAAAGATATGACTGATAGCAGGTCTGTCTGGCTCCAAGGCCCTTGCTGGTTACCATTTGTGAGGCGTTGTCTCTCTTTCTCACCCGGTCACTGCTTCCATCTTCCCTCTAAGATGAAATCTCCCCAGGTCTTCTCACGTGGCTTGATTTCCATAATATCCCTAACCCCACCTGTCCTCTGGCCAACTGCTTGGTTCATCATTTCCCTCTCAAAATGAGATACTCCAAATCAAAGAGCCTTTCTGCTCCATCTAGTGAGTCTAGAACACTGTGAGATCATCACCCACTTTGATGTGGACACTATGCTTGTATTAATATTGGGCTGGCCAAAATGTTCATTTGGGTTTTTCGATAACATCATATGGAAAAACCCGTATGAACTTTTCAGCCAACCCAATACATCCTAAAATCATATTAGCTTTTCAAGTGGCCTCATCACATCGGTGGCTCAAATGTATAAAGTACTGTGCTACGCTTGGTCGCTCAGTCGTGTCCAACTCTTTGTGACCCCATGGACTGCAACCTGCCAGGCTCCTCGATCCATGGGGATTTTCCAGGCAAGAATTCTGGAACGGGTTGCCGTGCCCTCCTCTATTCTTTTTTTTTCCATTTATTTTTATTAGTTGGAGGCTAATTACTTTACATTATCCCAGTGGTTTTTGTCATACATTGAAATGAATTAGCCATGGATTTACATTCCCCATCCCGGTCCCCCCTCCCACCTCCCTCTCCACCCAATCCCTCTGGGTCTTCCCAGTGCACCAGGCCCGAGCACTTGTCTCATGCACCCCACCTGGGCTGGTGATCTGTTACACCCTTGATAATATACATGTTTCGATGCTGTTCTCTTGAAACATCCCACCCTCGCCTTCTCCCAGAGTCCACAAGTCTGTTCTATACATCTGAGTCTCTTTTTCTGTTTTGCATATAGGGTTATTGAATTCCATATATATGTGTTAGTATACTGTAATGGTCTTTATCTTTCTGGCTTACTTCGCTCTGTACAATGGGCTCCAGTTTCATCCATCTCATTAGAACTGATTCAAATGAATTCTTTTTAATGGCTGAGTAATATTCCATGGTGTATATGTACCACAGCTTCCTCATCCATTCGTCTGCGGATGGGTATCTAGGTTGCTTCCATGTCCTGGCTATTATAAACAGTGCTGCGATGAACATTGGGGTGCACGTGTCTCTTTCAGATCTGGTTTCCTCGGTGTGTATGCCCAGAAGTGGGATTGCTGGGTCATATGGCAGTTCTATTTCCAGCTTTTTAAGAAATCTCCACACTGTTTTCCATAGTGGCTGTGCTAATTTGCATTCCCACCAACAGTGTAAGAGGGTTCCCTTTTCTCCACACCCTCTCCAGCATTTATTGCTTGTGGACTTTTGGATAGCAGCCATACTGACTGGCGTATAATGGTACCTCATTGTGGTTTTGATTTGCATTTCTCTGATAATGAGTGATGTAGAGCATCTTTTCATGTGTTTTTTAGCCATCTGTATGTCTTCCTTAGAGAAATGTCTGTTTAGTTCTTTGGCCCATTTTTTGATTGGGTCATTTATTTTTCTGGAGTTGAGCTGGAGGAGTTGCTTGTATATTTTTGAGATTAATCCTTTGTCTGTTGCTTCATTTGCTATTATTTTCTCCCAATCTGAGGCCATGCCCTCCTCTAAATGTAGACTACACTTGGCTAAAACCTTGGGTCTTTCCCAACTACACTACGTCAGGTCAGATCATCTCAATCCTGACCTTGTGTGGCTGAACTTTTTCTACTGTTTTTCAGTAGTTTCAATCCTCTTTTGAAACATGTTTAAACTCTTCTCCATGTGAGTCTGCAATGCAAGGTATAAAGCCTTCGTCCAGTTTTGGGTCACCTGTACAGTTGATAAGTACATTTTCTTCCTCTCAAGCCAGATGTTAATCGAGTTGTATAAGGGACAGGTTGAAGAACTGAATTCTTAGAGGTTGGCATGACAATTTTATTAACCCGACAGCTTTAAAAAAACTTTAACTTCTTCACTGAACCATCACCAATGCCTTGTGAACATTGAGATGAGGTATGTCAGTGACATGCTCTTTACCCATGAACCTAGTAACTCTCTTAAAAGTGAAATAAAATTAATGAGAAAAACTGTCCCTAGAAAAACTGTGCTGATTCTTAATCATTACTAATGATCACAACCCATTTGTTAACATTCATAGCCCACTGCTTTTGGGAAATCGATGCTATTATAATCTGGTCCTGGAGTATACCTTCTTCACTTTTCTAAACATCATTAGACTGATTGGAAACTTGTTTAAGCATATTTTCTGAAATTGCATATTTTCTGAAACTTCATTTGTTTAAATGATCAGTGTATATGAATATTTTTTCCTAATAGATTTTCTAAAAAATTCAACACTTCTCTCCAAAATACCAAATTGACAAAGTCTTTATAAGTTTTCTGAGTGCTATTATTTATAACTCACATACCTCCAAAAGACAGCTAAATATATCATGCTTTTATGTATATGTATGCTTTATATATATATATATATATATACACACACACACCATGCTTTTGAAATAAATTTATGGAACTTGTAACTGTGAAGAATGAAACAGGTAATTCACAGCCTCCAGTTGGCAGGGATGGAATGAATCTAGGCCACTTGTATTTCTTCTTATTTCAAGTTTAATCTTTTCCTGACTCTTTCTGGGGACCTTGAATTTTGTGTTTCTAATTATTATTTTTTTTAATCATAATGAAGGCATCATCACTGTATTAAGTTCTGAGTAGACCAAAGGAGACATAAATTAGTCTGAAGCATCCCTGGTCTCTGATGCTGGTTGAAAGCCACTTGGGCTACCACCTTGATGAAGTCCAGAATTAATGAAAGTTGGAAAACAATGGTCAAAGTTTATTTCTGATAAGGAATGTACCTAGTGTGTTTGGGTTAGTTAAGTTTGTCCATTTTACTATAATACCATATTTCATTTCATCTTAGAAATATCTGGGGTTTGGGGGATAGTTTTTAAAAAAAGCAGTTTAAAGTTTAAAGCATATTGTGTAGACAAAGCATAAATGTCCATATAGAGTTGAATAAATCGTTGTAAAGTGAACACCTGTGCAGTCTTCTCTGGACCAAGAGGAAGACATGTCTGACTCCAAGAGTCCCCTCTGTCTTCTACTCGTGGCCATGTCCCTCCTGTGTCCTCACATGATGCAGGGACAGCGGGGAGAGTTCTTCTTTCTCTCCTTATAAGGATACCATCTGGCAGCCCAGTGGTTAAGACTGTGCTCCCACTGCAGTGGGCACAGGTTCCATCTCTGATGGGGAACTAAGATCTCACATGTCGCATGGTGCAGGAAAAAAAGAGGCAAAATAAGGTATTCTGCACATAAAAATCTATCTATATTTTGTTTGGGTGAAAGTGAGAGAAATGGAAAGTTGAGGAGTGTGAGAAATGAGAGAGAGAGAGACAGGCAAAAGTCAGTTCAGATTTTATCTCCTGAATGACTGGGATCATGGAAAAATAGATTCAATGATACAGTCATGGGCTTTCCAGGTGGTGCTAGTGGTAAAGAACCTGCCTGGCGATGCAAGAGATATGAGACGCAGGTTTGATCCCTGGGTTGAGAAGATCCCCTGGAGAAGGAAATAGCATATTCTTGCCTGGAGAATCCCACGGACAGAGGAGCCTGGGAGGCTACAGTCCATGGGGTCGCAAAGAGACATGACTTAACGACTAAGCAACAATAACAAAAGTAGAGTTGTAGAATTTCTGAGCCAGGAAAGGTGTTAGGTGATTAAGCCGAGGTCACACAGTTGGTATATGGCACTGAAATAGAAGCAGCCTTCAGAGTCACAGAAATCCACCTGCAATGCGGGAGACTTGGGTTCGATCCCTGGGTTGGGAAGATCCCCTGGAGAAGGGAACGGCTACCCACTCCAGTATTCTGGCCTGGAGAATTCCATGGACTGTATAGTCTATGGGGTCACAAAGAGTCGGACACGACTGAGCGACTTTCACTTCACTTCACTTCAGAGTCACAGGGACCAAGTTTCAAACCCTGGAAGCTTCACTTCCTAGCAATGTCTCAGTCATGGGTTCCCTCAAACCATGACCCCACTGCCATATGCCCAGGGCTGTCAGCCTCCCCCGACCACTGGGGAAGGGTCTTCAGTGCCAGCTGGCCAGTGAGTGGTCTGTGTCTAAAACCCCATTCCATTTTTAATGAAGTAAGTTGATTTACAATGTCGTGTTAGTTTCTGTTGTACAGCCAAGTGATTCAGTTATGTACATATTTTTTCAGATTCTTTTCCATTATAGTTTACTACAAGATATTGAAAACAGTGTCCTGGGCTATGCAATAGGTCCTTGTTTATCTACTTTACATATGTGCGTGCTCATTCACTCAATCGTGTTCAACTCTTCCTGACTCCATGGACTGTAGCCTGCCAGACTTCTCTTTCCATGGGACTTTCCAGCAAGAAGACGAGTAGGTTGCCATTTTCTCCTCCAGGGGATCTTCCTGACTCAGGGATTGAACCATCATCTCCTGAGTCTCCTGCACTGGCAGGATATGATATTTGTCTTTCTCTGACTCACTTCACTTAGTATGATCATCCCTATGTCCACCTCTGTTGCTGGAAATGGCATTATTTCATTCTCTTCTATGGCTGAGTAATTAAAATCCATTTCAGAGTTGACTTCCCAGGGCCACTTCTAGTACCAACTGCCTTAGACTGATACCCTGGCAGACAGACTCGGAGATGGGGAGTTAAGTGCTGAAAGTCAGAAAGAGTTTTCAGGAGACACGTGCGTAAGGAAAGGAGGAAGGGAGAAGCTGGCAAAACTGCCACTGGCCGTGAACTGGGATGGGGTACCAGCGACGGAGGACAGCCTCCTGGTGTAATATTCCTGGCACTAGAGAGGCGTGAGGAAAATGGGAGCTAGAAAGAGTGGCATTAACGGCTATTGCAGAGCCCCACTGATCTGATGGAAAGAGAAGACGGGCTCAGGATGAGAGAAGGGAAGGGCCCCTGCTGTTCGGAGTGACTTTCAGTGGACAGGTTGTGGGGCTGGAGCTGCCATGGCTGCTTCCTGGTTGTGCTGGGTCCCCCTTCACCAGGAAACTGGCACGGGGGGTGGGCTCTGGAGCCGGCAGCCCCCTGGGCAGGACAGGTCAGCAATGTTGTGACTTTGGTTATTGCTCCTGGAAGCTCAAGCCAGAGCTATGTCTCCAGCCCTCCCAAGGATTCTGCAGCCGAATGCTGGTCAATTCCAGCCCAAGTCTGTCTGATTTCAAAACCCATGTTCTGTCTCTACATCCATGTGGTGACTGGGAAGACTGAGCTGTTAGGACCTAAAATGAACTGCATCAGGGGAAGGACACGTAGTTGGAGGGAGCTGGAGGAGGAAATGTGGTGAGCTGGGGGAGTAAGACAGGATCATCCGTGGTACCATCCAGCAGAAATCTGTGGATGAGGGACTGGCTTTTTATTGGAGAGCCTGGGACTAACAATGTAGATTTTTAATTCCCTCCTGGAAGAGATGGTTGACAGCATGGTCCTGGATATGACTGCCTAGCAAGTGTGTAGGAAGAGTGGAGAGCTGAGAGGAAGGCTGTAGATAAGGAAAAGGAGGCAGTGGAAAAAATAAAAGCAGCCAATTGGGAATAAAATAACCTGGATTCAAGTCCCTGCTCTACATCATACTAGTTGTATGATGTTGGGGAAGTTACTTGCCCTCTGTCCTTGGTTTAGGAGTGAGCTCTGAGCACCTCAGGCTCCTGGAGCCAATTTTTGGTTCTGTTCAGTGGAGAGTAGAGAAGCTGCTTGCTGCCTCATGTTTGCAAGATGGCTTTTCACAGCTCTGGCTGTTGAGTCCTCACATAACCATGTTCAAGATAGGAAGATGAAAGAGATGGAGTGGAAAGAGAGCCCTTATTTAATCTGGAGTCAGCTTCACTCCAGGCACCCTTCAGTGAATGTGTTTTCAGGTCTCATTGGTCAGGATCGGGTTACAAGGTCACCCTTGGTTGCACGGGAGGCTGGGAACAAGCCAAGTTTATTGCTGTCTTGGAGCTTTTTCTTGCTGATCTCTGTCCTTAGAACGTTCTTCCTCCAGACACTGGAATGGCTTGCTCCTTCATTTCACACAGTTCTCTGCTCATATCTTATATTTGACCTCTTTAACCTTCTCCACCATTCTCTTTGCTCTTAGAACTTTTTTTTTTTTACGGTGCTCATTGATTGATATATCTATTTATTTAGCTACTCAAATATACATTTACTAGGATGTAAGCTCCACAGATTCAGGAGTTTTGATAAACTCACAGGTGCACCTTTGTGCCTGGCACAAAGAAGGTGCCTCTTGTGGAAGGAATACAAAGATGGATGAATGATCTTTCAACAGCCGTATGAATCATGTGCGTGTATGAGGTACTGCCCCTTTTATGATGGAGGGAACAGCACCTTGGAAATGTCCAGCAGCTTGTCTGCACTTTATAGCTAGCTAATCAATCATCCAGCAGATTTCCTGGAGTTCCCGTCTATCTGATTCTGTCAAACCACACCCAGTCTAAGAGTTAGGAAATCAGGCTTCCTATCCTGGCTCTATGCACAGTTTTGTGTGATCTTGGGCAAATTAGAAAAGCTGAATTTTCTAAACCCTGTTATTCTAAAGGCAAGACTTTTGTTGTTTTGTTTTTAATCTCCAAGGTCTTTACCAGATTTATCTTTATTTAAATATCAAATAATTCACACTTACAAGTTAATCATTGTTACCATCTTTGCTTCCGGCCTTGGAACAGAGAATGCAGGGGAGAGTATTCGAATGTGGGTATGCAGTTAGTGATCCCACCCTCACCTCCAAAGTCCACCTGGGCCTCTCTTGCTCTGCCTGGCAGGGGACCCAGTCACTCCTGGGTTTGCCAGGCGGCTGTGGCCCTTGCTCTTGCTAGTTCTCTCCTCTTGCGCAAGACATGTGTCTTCTCTAAGCTTCAAATCTTTCCTGGGAAGGTTAAGTGGGGTGATATACATAAGCCAGGGTTAAAATTGCTTGTGGCTCAGTAGCGGTTACAATGAAAACTGGCCACAGACAGACAAACGGGCTGTGATACTGTTATGCTTTGACAACTGCTGTGTGTCGTTCCTACCACTGAAAATATTGCTGGGGCTTCCCTGGTGGTGCAGTGGCTAAGATTCCAGGCTATCGATGCAGCAAGCTCGGGCTCCGTTAGACCCCTGGTCACGGAACTAGATCCCACATGCCACAACAAAGATCAAAGATCCTGGGAGCCACAACTAAGACCCCTCGCAGCCAAACAAATATTTTTTTTAAAAGAAAATATTGCTGAACTGTGGAAATGTAGTAAACACAGGATCCATGTATTTTTCTGGCAAAGAATCATTTAAAGGCGCAGCTTTGCACAGCTCATTAAAGGCAAGAAGACTACAGCCTAGAACCTGGCTCATAAAGTCAGCATGGCTTTCTCTATGACCAGGGTGAGGGAAGAGATGAAGTGGCAAGTACCATGCCAGACACCTGTAGACATGTGATCCCACATAATGCCCTAAAAAAAAAAAAAAATGTGTTTATTTGACTGTGCTAGATCTTAGCTGCAGCATACAGGATCTAGCTCCCTGATCAGGGATTGAACCAGAGCCCCCCTGCATTGGGAGCATGGAATCTTAGCCACTAACCACCAGCGGAGTCCCTTATATGCACTTTATTTGTATGTTCTCAAAAGTCTGTTGTTTTGTAGGCACTGGGCTTCCTTGGTGGCTCAGATGGTAAAGAATCTGCATGCAGTGCAGGAGAAGAGAGCTCATTCCCGGGGTCGGGGAGATCCCTGGAGGAGGAACCCGCTCCAGTCCTCTTGCCCGGAGAGTCCCAGGGACAGAGGAGCCTGGCGGGCTACAGTCCATGGGGTTGCAGAGTTGGACACGACTGAGCTATAAACACTTTCACTTTCAAATAAATAGTACAGTTTTACGGATCTCCTGTTTTACCGTTTATCTCTAAGCACTCTGCTTCTGCAACGGGTCCATGTGCCAGGACAGATGTTCTGATTGCTGTGTGGTGTTCCTCATCTCACACTGATGTACCTTGTGAGGGGGACTTGGAAGCCCTTGGGCTCCCGGGGGGAGGGCGGGTAAGCCGCGATGGCCCTTCTGGAGAACCTGCCAGAATGCTGGGTCACAGGCCAGCCATACATCCTGCGCCAGATACCAGGGAGAGACCTGCTCATCATCCAGGCCCTAGAGGTGACGACACCTACCGTGTGGTGGGAATACTGTGTAATATTCTACTCCACAGGCCATCTAGTCCCCTCTGTGTTCAGGGCCATCACACCGGCAGCTTGAAATAGGCCATCGCGGGAATAATTACACCATGAAAATTAGCAAACGTTAAACTCAGGATTTTTTTGTTTTCTGCCCCGAGAACCAGTTGTTAGCCATTCACCAGTTCACTGGAGACTGAGGAGTTATCTCTCCTTTCCAAACGAGGAAAATGAGGCTCGGGCAGATTGTGAAACTTGCCCTCAGCCACACAACTTTTGAGTAGGAGAAACTAGATTCAGATCCAGGTCTGTCTCAGACCTTGTATATTTGATAAAAATTAGAAGTGAATTACATCATTTAAACTTAACAATTCTTACCTTACCACCAGCAGTGCATTTATGTTTCCTGTTTATTTTTTAATTTTTTGGCTGCACTGTGCAGCTTGCTTGCTTACTTCCTTGACCGGGGATTGAACCCATGCCACCCGTATCAGAAACGTGGAGTCTTAACCACTTGACCACCTGGCCCCTTTTGTAAGGGCATCATTCCCATTTGTGAGGGCTCTGCTCTCACATCCTAATCACCTCTCCAAGGCCCCACTTCCAGTTATCATCACCTTGGCAGTTAGGATTTCAACATAAAATTTTGGGGAGGAGAGCACAAACATTCAGACCCTAGAATTACTAATTTTATAGTCTAAACTGAACCTCAAGATAGTACTGGGTCTCCGTGGCCAAAGGAATGGTAACTGGGCTCTGCGCCGAAGAAACAAGTGCAGACACATTCCGCTCGAGTGAGGTCAGTCCTGCAGGGCTTACACTGCGCGTTCATCAACTAAGTGAGGGAAGGCGGACAGTGCAGAGAGTCTCAGGAGAGCGTTGTTCAAGTTCTCACTCTGCGGCTTCCTTTCTGTGATCCTCAGCAGGAAGAAATCCCTGCTATTAATACCTGAGCCTCAAACTCTTATCTCAAGTATTAGTTAGAGAGAGGGCTAGGTTGTTATAACAAAGATCCAGTAGCTTCAAAAAAATAGAAATCTACTTCTCTCTCCAGTAACAGTCTGGCCAATCAGTTAGCAGAGTAACTGCTCTGTGAGGTCACTCAGAGACGTAGGTGTCTCCACATGCTGTTCTGATGTTCCTGAGAGTGTTGCCTTGTTTGCGTGTTTGGAGAAGAGTTGCAGGCGTGTCCGTGCTCAGGCTGTACGGAGAAGCGCACACACCCTTTCTGCCTCCATTCCATTGGATACATGACATACCGGGGTGTCCGGGAGACTCTGGGTGCTCCAGGCCCAAGAAAAGGGAAAGAAAGCACTTTGAGGGGAGCGAGCACTCAGCCACAACTTGAGAACAGAAAGTCGAGCAAAGTATTTCTAACATGACTCAGCTCAACATTTTTAACCATCACATGTTCTCTAAAATGTGAATATGAGTTGAACAGTACTTTTTTTTTTTTTACCATTACATCACATTACATTTTTTACCATTACATCTGGGAGTTCTCAACCTCCCAGACCAGTAAATGGTTAAATACAACAATGACAGAAAACAAAACAATAGGCTATTTTTTTAATGCATTTTTCATAAAGAAAAATTTTGAAGGTATGCCAAGGTACAGAAGACAGTATTAACAAATCCCCATGTACCTACTGCTAAACCTTAACCATTTTCAACTCACAACCCATCATGTTTCATGTACTACACCTCCCGCCATGATGTCTGGGCATTTCATTTATCCAGTTTATATGTACCTTATCTTAAGCATCTCCTCTATTCTAGATACTGTGTGCTACATACATAATTCCATCAAAGCAAGCAGGCTTTCCAGTTCTCCTGTAGTACGGCCACCATTCATCTCGTTAAGCCATTTAATCCTAACAATCTTATGGAACAGATACTACCATTTTGCAGATGAAAGAACTAAAATACATTCCCCAGTGGGTTAAGCACAAGAGCAGGGTTTCAAATGCAGGCAATTTGGTTTTGGAGGCCATGCCTTTACCCAGATACCACTAAGTATCACACAGGAATTTTCATTGCTCCACTGGACACTGAACTGCTTATCCAGAGCTTCTGCATTAAAACTGTTCCCACCCTGCTTTTCCCAAGATCAATGAATAGAGCCATCTTCAAAAGACTTCTGGGGGACTTCTCTGGAGGTCCAGTTGTAAGACTCCATGTTTCTAATGCAGGGGCATGGGTTTGATCCCTGGTCTTTTGGGCACTAGGATCCCATATGCTTTGGGGGATGGCCAAAAAGTTAGGGAAAAAAAAAAGACTCTGAGTGGTCCAACTTCCCCCAAACAAAATAACTTACCAAAGCCATGTTCTAATATATTTGTAATTTTGAAATATCAGCTTCCTTTTCTTCTTCTTTCCTTTTTTTTTTACCCATTTTTTACCCATTCAGGTTTCATGAATCTTAGAATTGAGTTTCTCCTAGGGCATGCTATTAAAATAAAACTTTAAAAGTTTTCTAAACAAGATTATGAATTTAAAGTGTTCTGCATGAGTGCCAAGTCACTTAAGTTGTATCTGACTCTTTGTGACCCTATGGACTATTGCCCACCAGGCTCCTCTGTCCATGGCATTCTCCAGTCACGAATACTAGAGTGGGTTGCTGTGCCTTCCTCCAAAGGATCTTCCCAACCCAGAGATCGAACTCATGTCTCTTACGTCTCCTACATTGGCAGGTGGGTTCTTTACCACGAACACCACTTGAGAAGCCCCAAAAGTTTTTACACTTACCCAATTATATCCTAATGAAATAATGTATGCAATGTGCCTAATACAGTGCCTGGCAGAGTTCACTACAGATATGAATATCTTCATTTACTGTAATAATCATATAAAGTAGGTTGGACAGGCACTATTAATCAGATGTGACAGATGAAGAAACTGAAATATAAAGAGGTCCTATTTATCAGCATTTCATTAAGACCAATGCCAACATGAAGTTTCTCGATTCATGAGGTCTCCCAGTTCACATGAGTGTATATTAACCAAACCTTGCAGTTCTTTGGGTCTACACAGTATTTCTTCCTAGAGAAGGAGTTGGATCGCCTTTCTTGGGCTGTGACCTGATTCTGCTAATCTGAAGGAAAAAAGGGAGACAGAAGCAGAGCTAAGGACAAACACCATCTCATGTGGCTCCTGCCTTTGGTGGTGTCTGCAGGCAGGAAAGACCACCGTCCTCTATGAAGAAGGAGGGCACTGCTTCTGGGGTTAAAGGTGCTCAGGTTTGTCCATTCAAATACCCCCATGGCAGGTCTGAAGGTCTACCGTTTGCTTATCTGGGTCCTGACACTGACACTAGAGATTGTTAAGGCTGTGTTTGTTCTCTGTGGTAGCTGTATTGTGCTCACAATTAAACCCTGGGACTGAATTTCAGCCATCTTCCTGTGGCTGTGGGCAGGAAGGGGACCATCTCTGAGCTGCCGGAGGAGCATTCCCAGTTTCACAGCATTCCTTGAGGTTGATAGTTGGCTAACCAATCCTTTCCTTTTACAAGACTTCTAAAGACCAGCAACCAAAGTCAGCCAGTTCTACATTCCTGGTCACGAACACTGACCATACATTTATTTTTAATGTGTTTTGACTCATAAAAGATGCTTAATCTTCCATCTTCATGATTCCAATTCACTGCTGGTGAAAATCTCAGTGACTGTGATATTGCTGCATACCAGGGGTTAAGATCACCCCACTTATCAATAAAGATGGGATCCTTATCACCGTCCAATTGGTTCAAGTCTAGAATCCACCTGGAATGTCTGTTTGTGGAGCTGCTTGTGGTACCAAGTATTTTAACCTGGGTTCCCAAAGAAACAAGCTTGAGAAAAGTACTTGCAGTCAAGAGTTTATTTTGGAATATGATTTCAAGGAAAAAGAATGGGATCTGGGGAGGATAAAACAAAGAGGATAATCCTATTCAAAGGGTGCTTTATTGAGTTGATTACTGCCGAGAGGAATTGGAGCTTTTTCTGAGGACTGAGGATTCATGTAGAATCAGCCAATTGAGGGTGACTTGAATATTTTTCTACCGTTTCTCATCTCCTAGCAGGTAAGGTTGCCCCCTGCGATCTTACTGTGTTAAAATCTCTCATGATGATTGTGGATTTATATATTTCTCCTTGTAGATGTATTGATTTTTGCTTCATGTGTTTTGAAATCATATTAAATAGAAGCTAGAATTAGTGTATTTTGCTGGTGATTTGAATTTTTACCATATAAACTTCTAAGTGATGCTTTTTGCCTTAAATTTTATTTTATGTAATAATAGCTACCATGATGTAACTTAATTCCATTATTTCAATCTAGTAGTATTCATATGTCGTACATGTGTCTCTTGTAATAGTGTGCAGTTGGACTTTTTAGTTTCACAAATCTTGTATTTTAATTGGAACATTTACTCCATTTACTTTTAATCTTAATGACAAATTTAGATTTAAACCCACTCTTACTGAGTTTCCTGTCTATCATGCCTCTGTCCCACCACCCTCAAGATGTTTGTCTTTTTCAGTCATTCTATTTTGGATTCACTGTTAGTGAAAGTAACACATTTTCATTCTTTTAGTGGTCTCACAAAGCAAAATATGGGCTTCCCTGGTGGCTCGGTGGTAAAGAATCTGCCTGCCAAGTCAGACATGGGTTTGATCCCTGGGTTGGGAAGATCCCCTGGAGAAGGAAGCAGCAAACCATTCCAGTATTCTTGCCTAGACAATCCCATGGACAAAGGAGCCTGGAGGGCTACAGTCCATGGGGTCAAAACGAGTTGGATAAGACTTAGTAACTAAACAACAAAAGCAAAACGTCCATTGTTGACTTACCAGAGTCTGATGTGAACTGATACCTTTACTCTCTTCTCAGGCAACGTGAGCACTTTAGTGCACCTGAACTGCATTCACCTGCTTCATGATCTGTATGCTAGTGTTAGAGTGTATTTTAGTCCTCTCTAAATATTTTTAACTACACATTTATCACTTTCTTTACTCTCTAACCATTCCTGCCTCACTGAACTTGGATCAGCTCGAGGATTACCATTAGAATCTCCTTTGTGCAGGCTTATTGGTGATAAAGTATGATTTTATCGTCTGAAAATGTCTTTATTTATTTGGCTACACTGCACAGCATTCAGGGTCTTAGTCCCCCGACCAGGGACAGAACCTGAGCCCTGGCAGTGAAAGCCCAAGCGCTGTAGTGCAGAGAACTCCGACTCTGAGCTTCCTTGAGCACATTTCTTCCCTGTCTTCGGCGTCTCCTTTTGCTGCTGAGAAGTTTAATTCTCACTTTTTAAAAGGTAAGTGTCCTCCCCCACTTGTTTAGCTTGCCCTTAAGATTTTTCTCATTGTCTTTAGCTTTCTACAGTTTCATTACATTGTGGATTTCCATGTCTTTATCTTGCTTGACATTTGTATGGTCTGTTGAATCTGTGGACTAATGCTTTTCTCTGTTTCTGGAAAATTCTCAGGTATCATCCCACACAAGACTGACTCCTCCCTATTCTCTCCTGTCCTGCTGGGACTCCAAGTAAACAGGTGGTAGGTCTTCTCACTGTATTCCTCACGACACTTACTCTCTCCTGTTTATTTCCCGCTCCCAGCTGTATGTCTCTCCAGTCTTCATCCTGTAGATTCTTTCTAATCTATCTTCTCACTCATGAGCTCTCTTTAACTGTGTCTTCTGCTGTCTCATTGGGGCTAAATCCCTCCAGTGAATTCCAGCATTCTACTTTGAGCATAGCTCACTTGTATTTTTCGTGTTTGGGGATACTAATATTTGAAGCCTCTGTGGGCTTGTTTTGTGTTTCTGACTGTATGCAGTGTATTGTAATTGAAAATTTATTTATAGAAATAATTTGAAGCATAAGAGGATTTTTGTTTGCTTTTCGTAGGCACATGGTCAGGGGGAGCACTTACAGATTTCAAGGTTTTCTATGTTCTCAGTGACCCATGTGACAGGAAGCCTGGTTACATAGATTGATGACTGGCTTAGTTCTGGTTTGCTCTGGTTCCAGACCCAAATGATGATTTTAGGTAAGTCCTAACCATTGACTTTGTTCCTGTAGCCCAAATGCCAGGAATGTGCAGCTGTGACTCTCAGCTTCCTCCCTAGTTTGGCAAATTCTCTTGAGACAGAAATGTTGGTGGGGAGTTCCCGGGCAGTCTAGAGTTTAGGACACTGTGCTTGCACTGCAAGGGACACAGGTTCCCTAAGATCATGCAGGCCATGCAGCAAGGCGTGGCCAAAAAAACAAACCAAAAAAATTGACTGTGGATGCTGCTGGCAGTTCTTCACTATAGTAGTTCTTTGACTTAAAAGATTATTTGGTCCAGGCTTTTTGGTTGTCTTCTGTGGGAGGACTGGTATAAATTATTGAATATTCTATTACCAGAAGAAAATCCCCCTGTTATCTTTACTTCCTCCCAAAGCCCATGATGGTTAAAGCTCTTTGACAGGATAAAGAACTGTTTTTCTCTATTCTAGTAACACATCAAAACATTCGTCTTCAATGTTGAGAATAACAAAGAGAAGTGAAAGGGAGATTTGCGATTCACCTCATTTTGCCTTCTTTATCATCATAATAAAATTGGAAAAGCTGTGATGTGAATAAAGCATTATGGTTAACAAATATTTTCTCGTGTTTACTTCAAAGTCCGATATTCCAAACAACTAACAAATATTTTCCAATAAAAATGGCAACCCCTAAAGCACCCCTAGGCTTTATTAACTGTGTCTCCCTTCTTTGCTATGGATAGGTCAAAATCATACCTTCCTGATATTATTTATATACATGCTGTTACCAGCTATTTTTTCAAATTGTTACCCCTAAGTCTTTTCATGTATAAACACAAATTCCTCTATCCACATATCATCTGACTTCAGAAGCTCAACAGCATTGTGTGGCTTTATAATACTCATTTTATAGACATCGAAAGTGAGGTATTAAGAAGCAGACTGCTCTAATTCCAGCTCCTGGGTCCAAATATAGGGTTCTTCCCATCCTGTCATTTTACCTGTTCACTGTGGGTAAATCAGCTCAAGGCCATCCCTCCTCCTCGTTTTCTTAAAGTCAGATATGAAGGGACTTCTCTAGTGGTCTACTGGTTAAGACTTGAGGGTTGAGTTTGATCCCTGGCCAGGGCAGGAAGATCCCACATGCCTCCCAGATGCCTCCAGGACAAAAAATAAAAACAGAAGCAATATTGTAACAACTTCAATAAAGACCTTAAAAACGTCCACAGCAAAAAAAAAAAAAAAGAAAGAAATCTTTAAAGTAAAATGTGAAGGTGAGACCATACAACCAGTACCGTCCCCCTTTTATTCTGACATCTTCTGGGCTTGTTTAGCTGGGGGATTTTATAGCAGTTACGTAAGAAGTCACAGGCAGAGTTGTGGGCTGGACTTTCTTTCAGTGGGCGGAATTCTAATCTGAGCCTTCCCTGCCAAGGCCCGCCTTCATATCATTTGGAATAAATAATGATGGTTTAACCATTTGCATGTTCTTTGCTACGCCCATTTGCGGAATGTTTTGACATTTTTTGACAGAGAGTTAGTGTCTGCACATCCAGATAATGACAGCAGGATATGGAGCAGTTTGTCAGTGAGGTTTGTTATGCGGCTAATACATTTCATGTCTTAGAAAGATAAGTTTTTCTTAAGATAAGAGAAGAAACAAGTGGAGCCCTGGAGAGTGAAATCTTTCTCATCCTTAGAAAAAACTCACACACGTTCTCATTGAAGGAGGTGGTGGAAAGAGTATCTGGCATCAGGAATTCTGGATTGAGTTAAAATCTTCTGCTATTAATTAGCTATGTGACTTTGGGAAAGTCACAAATTTATTTGGAATTTAATTTTCTCTCTTGCACAATGAGGATGAAATGAGATGTTGCAGATTCTTTGTAAATTCCTGGAATACCATTCAAATGTAAATTATCAGCTTTTTATAACATCAATCTAGACACTGAATAGATTAGTGGTGGGGGTGGTGGTGGGGGGGGGGGAGGCGTACCAGGGATGCAGATTTGCTCATCTCCAAAGGAAGGAAAGAAGAGGTAGAGAGATGAACATAGATGCAAAAATCCTTAACAAAATTCTAGCAAACAGAATCCAACAACATATTAAAAAAATCATACACCATGACCAAGTGGGCTTTATCCCAGGAATGCAAGGATTCTTTAATATCTGCAAATCAATCAATATAATACACCACATTAACAAATTGAAAGATAAAAACCATATGATTATCTCAATAGATGCAGAGAAAGCCTTTGACAAAATTCAACATCCATTTATGATTAAAACTCTCCAGAAAGCAGGAATAGAAGGAACATACCTCAACATAATAAAAGCTATATACGACAAACCCACAGCAAGCATCACCCTCAATGGTGAAAAATTGAAAGCATTTCCCCTGAAATCAGGAACAAGACAAGGGTGCCCACTCTCACCACTACTATTCAACATAGTTTTGGAAGTGCTGGCCACAGCAATCAGGGCAGAAGAAGAAGTAAAAGGAATCCAGATAGGAAAAGAAGAAGTGAAACTCTCGCTGTTTGCAGATGACATGATCCTCTACATAGAAAACCCTAAAGACTCCCCCAGAAAATTACTAGAGCTAATCAATGAATACAGTAAAGTTGCAGGATATAAAATTAACACACAGAAATCTCTTGCATTCCTATACACTAACAATGAGAAAACAGAAAGAGAAATTAAGGAATCGATACCATTCACCATTGCAACAAAAAGAATAAAATACTTAGGAGTATATCTACCTAAAGAAACAAAAGACCTATACATAGAAAACTATAAAACACTGATGAAAGAAATCAAAGAGGACACAAACAGATGTAGAAATATACCGTGTTCATGGATTGGAAGAATCAATATTGTCAAAATGGCTATTCTACCCAAAGCAATCTATAGATTCAATGCAATCCCTATCAAACTACCAACGGTATTTTTCACAGAACTAGAACAAATAATTTCACAGTTTGTATGGAAATACAAAAAACCTCGAATAGCCAAAGTAACCTTGAGAAAGAAGAATGGAACTGGAGGAATCAACCTGCCTGACTTCGGACTATACTACAAAGCCACAGTCATCAAGACAGTATGGTACTGGCACAAAGACAGAAATATAGATCAATGGAACAGAATAGAAAGCCCAGAGACAAATCCACGAACCTATGGTCACCTTATCTTCGACAAAGGAGGCAAGGATATACAATGGAAAAAAGACAACCTCTTTAACAAGTGGTGCTGGGAAAACTGGTCAACCACCTGTAAAAGAATGAAACTAGAACACTTTCTAACACCATACACAAAAATAAACTCAAAATGGATTAAAGATCTAAATGTAAGACCAGAAACTATAAAACTCCTAGAGGAGAACATAGGCAAAACACTCTCTGACATAAATCACAGCAGGATCCTCTATGACCCACACCCCAGAATTTTAGAAACAAAAGCAAAAATAAACAAATGGGACCTAATGAAACTTAAAAGCTTTTGCACAACAAAGGATACTATAAGTAAGGTGAAAAGACAGCCCTCAGATTGGGAGAAAATAATAGCAAATGAAGCAACAGACAAAGGATTAATCTCAAAAATATACAAGCAACTCCTCCAGCTCAACTCCAGAAAAATAAATGACCCAATCAAAAAATGGGCCAAAGAACTAAACAGACATTTCTCCAAGGAAGACATACGGATGGCAAAAAAACACATGAAAAGATGCTCAACATCACTCATTATCAGAGAAATGCAAATCAAAACCATAATGAGGTACCATTATACACCAGTCAGGATGGCTGCTATCCAAAAGTCTACAAGCAATAAATGCTGGAGAGGGTGTGGAGAAAAGGGAACCCTCTTACACTGTTGGTGGGAATGCAAATTAGTACAGCCACTATGGAAAACAGTGTGGAGATTCCTTAAAAAGCTGGAAATAGATCTGCCATATGACCCAGCAATCCCACTTCTAGGCATACACACTGAGGAAACCAGATCCGAAAGAGACACGTGCACCCCAGTGTTCATCGCAGCACTGTTTATGATAGCCAGGTCATGGAAGCAACCTAGATGCCCATCAGCAGACGAATGGATGAGGAAGCTGTGGTACATATACACCATGGAATATTACTCAGCCATCAAAAAGAATTCATTTGAATCAGTTCTAATGAGATGGGTGAAACTGGAACCCATTATACAGAGCGAAGTAAGCCAGAAAGATAAAGACCATTACAGTATACTAACACACATATATGGAATCTAGAAAGATGGTAACGATAACCTTATATGCAAAAAAAGAAAAAAGAGACTCAGATGTATAGAACAGACTTGTGGACTCTGTGGGAGAAGGCGAGGGTGGGATGTTTCAAGAGAACAGCATCGAAACATGTATATCTAGGGTGAAACAGATCACCAGCCCAGGTTGGATGCATGAGACAAGTGCTCAGGCCTGGTGCACTGGGAAGACCCAGAGGGATGGGGTGGAGAGGGAGGTGGGAGGGGGGACCGGGATGGGGAATACATGTAAATCCATGGGTAATTCATTTCAGTGTATGACAAAAACCACTGCAATGTTGTAAAGTAATTAGCCTCCAACAAATAAAAATAAATAAAAAAAAAAAAAAGAAGAAGAAGAGGTAGAGAAAGGAAATTAACGGTTTCGGGCACTTTTGCTCCCTGTAATAGGCTTACCAGGCGGTGCAGTGGTAAAGATTCTGTCTGCCAGTGCAGGAGACACAAGAGACTTGGGTTCCATCCCTGGGTCGGGAAGATACCCTGGAGGAGGGCATGGCAACCCATTCCAGGATTCTGGCCTGGAGAATCCCATGGACAGAAGAGCCTGAGGGGCTATAGTCCTTGGGGTCACAAAGAATCAGACACGACTGAGTGACTTAGCGTGCATGCTCCGGCCTGATCAGCTCTATCTGCGCCACAGGCACAGACAGAGAAAACTTCCTAAGCTGCACTCCTTTTTGGGGTAATAGTGAAGATTTCCTGAGATACCTCACAAAAAAGTTGAGTATTTTGGATATTGTAGATGCTCAATAAATGCAAGTTCCATTCTTTCCTTCCAAGAAGGGAATTGCTGCATTTATGAATTTAATTTTGTTAATCTTTTATCGAGGGTTCATTGATGGAATTCCATATGGAAAGGGAAAACTTAAGGAGAAAATCTCTCCAGGACTTTTTGCTCTGTGATAATCAGCTAGGGAAAGTAATGTGCCAATTAGGCTAAGAGGACAGTGAAACTTAAATATTATCTGAGTAATTTGAAAACTGTTTTGAACACAGCTTCCAGTTTGTTTCAGTCTCTCTTCATCCTTGAGCACTCGAATATAAAACATTCTTCCTTTCAAGGATATGGTTTGTTGTTTAAGACCAAAAAAAATTAAAAAGGCAAGCAAAATGATGTGTCACTGGCCTTCTTTCTGCCAGCTTCAAATTACCCCCATTTAACCCTAGAAGAACAATCCAAAGAGCAGCATCCTTCAGCTGAAATTTCAGCTTAAATGTTTTGATAGCCTCCCAGCTGAATTGTCATTCGTAAGCCTTTTAAAAATTAATTATTAAAACCATTTCCATTAGTCTTTTGCTTGGCCTTCATGCAACCATTTTTCTTGCGCTGTTTAACAAGTGACAAACCACCAGCATTAGCTATAAATACACGGCACCAGATATGGGAGAGAGGGCATATGACTCACGCTGGACTGTTCCCCAGGGCCACCCCAGTGATGACTAGATTCTGGGAAGTGGTGTCAGGTCCACTCCTGACCTACAGGCAAATTCCAAGGCAGCCGGCCCTCTGGAGAGAATTCTCTTCTTTCTTTGTTCCTTCTGCTCCCCTGCTGGGTTCAAGGTATTGGGACACTTCATTCACCTGGTCTGTTGGTAAAGTCCTTCTTTTATCTGTCCATCTTCCTGTCCATCCACCCATCCATCCATCAAGTAGACATTATTCATCACTTTACCAACCACATGCCTAACGCAGGAAGCAGAATATCAAATAGCAATGTGTTTCTGCCCTTAAAACTGCAAAACAGAAGGACTCTCTGCAGAGGCAGACAAGGTTAGGTAGGAATGGCTCGACTGGAGAGTTCATTGAGGCCAGTGGCCAAAGACGAGGAGGGTAAGGAAGGCAGCCTTGTGTTAGCGGCAGTCAAGTCAGGCTCCTCCCATGCTTCCAGGGATTAGATTCGGGGAGCAGCCTAGCAATTGGGCTCACAGGTGTGTGACTTATGTTGGGCTTTGATGAAAGATGTCTATTTCATTTATTTTTTGGCCAGGTGGCATGCAGGATCTTAACTCCCTGACCAAGGATGGAACCTGCGCCAGGGGCAGTGGGAGTGTGGAAACGTAACCACTAGACCACCAGGGAAGTCCCTGAAAGTTTCCTTTTTTTGTTTGTCTGTTTGCTTTTAATTGGAGGATAATTGCTTTATAATATTGTGTTGGTTTCTGCCACACATCAACATGAATCAGCCACAGGTACACTTTATGTCCCCTTCCTCTTGAACCTCCCTCCCACCTCCCTCACCATCCCACCCCTCTAGGCTGAGACGGGGCACAGGGTTTGACCTCCAAGTGCATACAGCAAATCCCCAGTGGCTATCTGTTTTACATATGGTGATGTGTATGTTTCAATGTTACAAGATTTCTTTTTTAAAGGATATGTTCCCTTACAAGAAATGTTTGAAAACCACTGGCCTAGACAACAAAGCATCTTGTGCTAAATCGAGGGGCACGACCCTTGTCCTCCAGTGTCCAGAGGCTGAGTGATGAAGACTGTCTCCTTTCTGCCTCGTCTTCCACAGGACAGTGATTCTCAACAGGAGGAGTGGGTCTCAACAGAAGTTTAGATCAGGAAAAACCCATGGGCTGTTTTAACAATACACACTACAAGAACTGAAGTCTGACAAAACTGGCTGGTGGAAAAAGCAAACAACAACAACAATAAATCAGACACGCAAAGAAAACTGGCTGATAGAATATGAGTTAAAATGTTACAAAGCACTGCTGGACAGGTAGGCGCCATGCAGGATACAAGGTAGGTGCAGGAATCCACCTGTTTGTTAGCTCTCGTGCCCTCCTGACTCCAGTAACCAGCAGAGAATGCACAGCACAGGGGAATTTACCATCTGTACTTTCATTAGTCTTATGAAAAACATGAAAATTGAGCAGTTACAACACTCACAGTGACTAATGTCCAGAATGAGGTTTCCCTTGGCTCAGAGTACCACTCTTATTTGGAAAGTTGGGCTACCAGAACATGATTTAGTTCTCTTTAAAAACCATTGCTGAAAGAAATGAGAAATATACAGATACCTATTTTTACAAGTATTATACATTTTGGCGGGGGGTGGGGAAGCCTGTAAAACCATATAAGAGTACATGTTATGATAAACTCCCTATTTTCAACTTTATTTCAGCTTTACAGTAGGAATGATGTTGCTGCTGCTGAAACATAAAACTCATCATCTACATCAGTCTTTACATTTTTCAAAGTATTCTCACATTGGTTATTTTATACCCATAACCCAAAAGGTAAGACAGATATAACTGAGGTTCAGTACACTCATGCAATTTAAGAATGCAATACAATTTAATTGGACTTTGCTGGTGGTCCGGTGGTTAAGAATCAGAGGACACGGGTTCAATCCCTGGTCCAGGGAGTCCCATGTGCTGCAGGGGAAATAAGCCTGTGTGCCACAAATATTAAGCCCGTGTTCTAGAGCCTGAGTGCCACATCTGCTCAGCCTGTGTGTTGCAGCTAATGAAGTCTGTATGCTTAGAGTCCATGCTCTGCAACGAGAAGCCACTGCAGTGAGAGGCCTGTGCACCCCAACAAAGAGTAGCTCCCACTTGCTGCAACCAGAGAAAGCTCGAGAGCAACAACAAAAACTCAGCACAGCCAAAACTAAAAATAAAATTAAAAAATAAAAATGCTTAAGTGCATATACAGTGCATTGTGTTAAGGGAAGAGGTTTACAGAATTCTACCCTGCACCCAGGTCTACTGAATTCTACCTCCGTGTTTCAAAACCCCAACCCCTCTCCACCTTACATCAACAGCTACTTCATAAAGGATTTTTCAGAAGGTACAAGCTTCTTGTTATAAGGTGAACAAACACTGAGGACATAATGTGCAGCATGCAGACTATAGCTAACACTGCTGTATGGTATATTTGAAAGTTGCTAAGACTGAGCGACTAAACTGAACTGAACTGAAAACCATAGATCCTAAAAGTTCTGATCACAAGGAAAAATATTTATTGCATCTATATGATATGACAGATATTAAACAAACTGATTGTGGTTGTCATTTCACAGTATATGTTAGTCACTATGCTGTACATTGGGCTTCCCTGGTGGCTCAGTAGTAAAGAATCCGCCTGCCGTGCAGGGGGCGCAAGAGTCACAGGTTGGTCCCTGGGTTGGGAAGATCCCCTGGAGAAGGAAATGGCAACCCATTCCAGTATTCTTGCCTGGAAATCCCACAAACGGAGGAGCCTGGTGGACTACAGTCCATGGGGTCGTAAGAACTGGACTCAACTTGGGGACTGAACAGCAACAAATGTCAATTGTATCTCAATAAAACTGGAAGGGGAAAAAAATGACAAAAGCAAACACACAAGTTGGTTGCCATTCCCATGGTGCTCTGATGTGGTATGTTGACCAAATGATGAGTGTTAGAGTGCAGGCTCTCTCCTGACCTTAGGCAAATGAGAAGGATCTCCCATCTTCACTTCCTGCTTCCTCAGTAACTTCCCCATCTACCTATGCCCATTTCTTGTCCTGGGACCAGCTGACCACAGAGGCAGCACACCTAGTGTGTGTTCTCATCCCCAAGACCCACAATGCTGGGCTCCACCTGGTAGGGAACCTGGTAACTGGTAACTACAGTTACCACCTTCCCTTGCTGATAACGTTCATCCTTCATCTTCTTAATTCCAGCTATCCTCCAGGGCCTCCTAAAAGTCCTGCCTGGTTCCAGAAGCCTCCCTGGACTGCTCCCCTGCCCCCGACACCAGTGTCTTCTTTCTCTTACCTCCTCTATTGTTGCTTCCCTTCACCAGACTGCTTAACATTTGGATCCTAGCTTTCTTGTATTGTGGGTGATTTTTGGAAGCATGTGTTTTGAAGCCAGAAACAACGGGTTTGAAAGCTAGCTCTGGATCCATCCAATTTTGTTACTTCGCTTCCCTGGGCTTCAGTTTCCATGTGAAAAACAAGGAGAACACCTCGTTAGGCAAATATGAGGACAATTAACACATTAAGTTCTCAGCTCTCTGACCCCCACACCTTACATGCAGTAGGTGCTCAGTAAATGTTGAGAAAATGGCATGAGCTGTGTTGTACTCTTTCATCTCTCATGTAACCTCGTGTGGATGACAAAGGAAAAGCGAAGTGAGTGTTCATTACTTTTCCTTATTCAGAGCTGACAGCTCACCTCTGGTCTCAGGAACCAAGAAAGCATGTTTTTCTTTCTTTTCCCTTCACAATTAAAATTAGCCCTCATGAGTGTCATCACAGTAATGATGGTAGTACTTTTTAGGACTCATTTACATAGCATTTTAACATTTATAAAATATTTCTTCTTTTTTTTCTTTTTAAATGTTTATTATCTCATTTGATTCTCCCAGTAACTCCCTGAATGTTGGTAGGGAAGGTATCATTAAATTTTATACACTAGAAGTCTGAATTCAGTATGATTCACATTAGTACCACTTCACCCTAATTTAGTTTACAAAGCATTTTAAAAACCATTTGCTTGTTTGATGAGTACTTAAGATCCTACTAGTATTTAACTTTTAATACCTTTAAAATCATCTAGGTATCAGCAGACAATAAACTTGGCATGATCTCTATAACTGCTTCAAAGAACAAAAATTTTTTTTAAAGAAAACACAAATTATGTACATTGCTTCAATTGTAAACCTAAATGGGTTTAGAATCCTGCTCCCAGCGTAAAGGAAATTAACCCTTGAGAAGGACATGGCTTACTGTTTGTAAAAGAGCTGATTTTATGAATCCTCAGAATGTATGCTCCTCTCTCCCCTTACTCACCTAATCTCTCAATGTTCTTTAATTTATACGTTGACAAAATTGAAAGAGAACTTGGTATGTCTCTGGAATGTATACCACAGCCCTCATATCTTTATGAGAATCAGTTTTCAAGTTTCCACAGTTCAAAATAACTGACCCTACCAGCAAGACCATACTCCCCACAGAGGGCCGGTTAAACAAGAATTCAGCATGACCCTGGGCAATTCACCTAACAAGGCCTATTTCTTAACTGAGGACTTGAGGAATTTGAAGCAGCTGAAGTCTTTAGCATAACCATTCTAAAATTCCAAGATAAGCAGATTTGGTGAAATAAGATTATATATATATATATATATATATATATATATATATATAAAGTATCAATAAAGTAAAACCTTTTCATTTGTTTTACAAGACTCAGTCCTAGTCTATACCATGCCACCATGAATGCGCCTGATCCTACCTGATCTCGGAAGCTAAACAGGGTTGGGTCTGATGAGCACTTGGATGGGAGACACCCATTCCCCCACACCCCCACCACTCCGAATCTTTCCTTTTTTTTTTTTTTTCCCCCGAATCTCTCCTTTTAAGAATGAAAATCTGACAAATGGATCTTATCTTCTATTCCATTTGTTCCCCAGAGCTCCCCACAATCCTTAAGTTTGAGATATCCTCCTTAATCTTTTAGGTAATCCTTTAGGTTTTACCTGCACATTTGGGCTTCCCAGGTGGCTCAGTAGTAAAGAATCCGCTTGCCAATGCAGGTGACATGGGTTTCATCCCTGGGTTGGGAAGATGCCCTGGAGGAGGAAATGGCAACCCACTCCAATATTCTTGCCTGGAGAATCCCCATGAACAGAGGAGCTTGATGGGCTACAGTCTGTGGAGTCGCAAGAGTGGGACATGGCTTAGCAATTAAACAACAAGCTGTACATTTACTGATGTGTGTGTGTTAGTTGCCATTTCCTTCTCCAGGGGATCTTCCTGACGCAGGGATGGAACCCAGGTCTCCTGCATTGCAGGCAGATTCTTTACCATCTGAGCTATAAGGAAGTCTTCATAGCTTAAGTTACACCAATAGTATCATACTGTTTTATTCTTCTGTTACTTTTTTCACTTAAAACAGTTGGAGCTTTATTTATATCTCTATTCATCCCTTTTAACTGATCTGATTTCAATGTATGAAAATAACATAGGTTATTTATTTGCTACATTTCTGCATGAGTTGGCAAAAGTTTTCTGTATAGGGCCAGACAGAAAATATTTTAAGCTTCACAGGACATGTATGGTTTCTACTGTGTGTTCTTAAAAAAAATATTTTTTTCTTTAAATATATGTTGTGTCAGGGTCCCCAAGATCACCCTCTAGGTGATAAAACTCAGAAAAGTGGTTGACTGTTACGATCTATAGCAAAAAGACAGTTTAAAATCAGTGAATGTAAAAGGCACATAAGGGAGAGCTCAGAAAACCAGGTACAAGCTTCCAGGTGTCCTCTCTAAAGTTGCATGGACAGCGTTTAATTCTCCCCAAAGTGACGTAAAAGGGCACACATACAGACTGGTCAACTGGAAGCCTGCCTAAGACTTCATGTCCAGGGCTGTCATCGAGGTTCAGTTCTCACAGGCATGGAGCGCCCACATGGCTGACCTTAAGTCACGAAGTTCCTAAATCCTCCGGAGATCAAACTGATCCTGTGGTTCACAAGGCTCCGCCTGCCAGAAACCACTATTAGGATAAACTATCTGATGTGATTCAGGCCACAGGTAGACACAGGCACTCAGGGAAGGTGGGTTATTTCAAGAGCTTAAAGGTTATCTCCCAGGGAGGCCGGCCAAGGGGTGGACTTGCCTTCGGAATGTGCAGGATTGAGTAAGTCAGACTCACTAAGTCCTCCACTGCACACCTGTAAAACCATTCTTAGATTAGGGCTACAGCCTGGATTTGACTGGAGGTTCTAGTGCTAGCATATAAGTCACCTATTTTTGCCCCTGTTATTTCAAACATTGCTGTAAGAAACGTCCCTGCAGATGTCTTAAAGAATGAAAAAAAAAAAAAAAGGGAAAGTGTTAGTCGCTCAGTCGTGTCCTACTCTTTGCGATCTCATGGACTGTAGCCTGCCAGGCTCCTGTCCATGGGATTCTCCAGGCAAGAATACTGGAGTGGGTAGCCATTCCCTTCTCCAGGGGATTTTGCCCACCCAGGGATCAAACCAACCTGGGTCTCCTGCATTGGTAGGTGATTCGTTACCATCTGAGCCACCAGGGAAGCCCAAATAAGCACACAATATATTGTGAGAACAATGACATAAGTAACTTCTTCCAGAAATAAAAATATGAAGTTAGAAATATGTGACTCTCTTTAGAAATCAATCTATAACACTAATCACTAGGATTTTAAAATTATGTATTTATACATAGGACTATAAAATCTCAGCCTCTCTTTATAAGGAAAGCGATTTTACAATTAGTGAACTAAATATAAAATCTGTTAGATAGTAAGAGATTAATGCAAAGGTCTCAAAGAGGTATTAAATTTGAGTCTATGTATTTATCATAAGCAACAAGTTGCTCTGCTGTGTTTTTATGTGTGTGTATAAACTATTTTGTTATTTTATTACATCTATTTTCTTTTTAAAAATTATTTGTTTGCATAGGTGCAACGTGAGGGCTGTCTTCCCAAAGCAGGTGGAATCTTAGTTCCCCAACTGGGGGATTGAACTCATGTGGGATTGCTGGGTCATATGGTGGTTTTATCGCTAGTTGGTTTTTTTGCTTATTTTTCTTTTTCTCCTTAGTTTTTAAAGGAATCTCTTCCATGGATGGTGGCTGTACCAAGTGGCAGTACCAATTTACATTCCCACCAACAGTGCAAGAGGGTTCTCTCTTCTCCACACCCTCTCCAGCATTTACTGTTTGTAGATTTTTTGATGATGGTCATTCTGACCAGTTTGTGGTGATACCTCATTGTAGTTTTGATTTTCATTTCTCTAATAATGAGCGATGTTGAGCATCTTTTCATGTGCTTGTTAGCCATCTGTATGTCTTCTTTGGAGAAATGTCTGTTTAGGTCTTTCCCCCACTTTCTGATTGGGTTGTTTGTTTTTCTGGTATTGAGATGTATGAGCTGTTTGTATATTTTGGAAATTAATCCTTTGTCACTTGTTTCATTTGCTAATATTTTTTCCCATTCTGAGGGTTGTTTCACCTTGTTTATAGTTTCCTTTGCTGTGCAGAAGCTTTTATGTTTAATTAGGTCCCACTTGTTTACTTTTATTTCCATTACTCTAGGAGATGGGTCATAAAGGATCTTGCTTTATGTCATCGAGTGTTCTACCTATGTTTTCCTCTAAGAGTTTTATAGTTTCTGGTCTTACACTTAGAGACCTAAAATTTTTGTGTTAACTGACCTTTTGGGTCTTTCATGTATTATTTTTTTCCCCTTAATTCATCCTTTCTATAATCTGGACACTTCCTTTGTCAGTTACTGGTAGATACATTGCAAGTTCACTGCAAGTTTGTGGGTTGCCTTTTCATATTTAGTGTCTTTTGCACTATCCAAGTTTCTAAGTTTAATACAAACAGATGCATTTTTCTTTTTATGGATCGCTTTGTGTCATATTCAACTACTTCTTTGCACTAGGTCATGATATATTTCTATGTCCTTCTCTGTCTTTCCGAAATATTTTTAAAATGTCCTCAATCTACCAAATTTTTTTGTATATGGTGTGATGTGAAAAAGTACATAATTTTTTCCCACATGGACATGCAATTGTCCTAATGCCATTTATCAAAAACTTCTTTAAAACTAGTGAGTCTGCATGCGTAGTGCTCTGTGACAAGAGAAGCCACTGCAGTGAGCCTACTCCCCTTAATTAGAAAGTAGCCCCCACTCAGAGGAACTAGAGAAAGCTCGTGTGCAGTAGGGAAGACCCAGCAAATAAAGCCAAAAGAACTTTACTTCCCCACTTTCTGTCATAGCAAGTTCTCATATATCTGGACCTTTATTCTATACAATAGATCTATACATCCCAAACTTGCACCACTAGGGCTGTTTAATCACCATAACTTTTTAAGTCCTGTTGTCTTGCCTAAGATATAGGTGCCCCTCCCCTCTTATGATTCTCTTAAAAAAACTGTCTTGGCTCTCTGTCTTTCCATATTAAGTTAGGTAGGTTTATTGTAGTCCATGAAAAATTTTGTTGAGAATTTGTTTGGAACTTCAGTGAATTTCAAGATGACTTTGGCACGAACTGACACTTTAATATGTTAGCTTTTCCCATCCTGAAACATGGAATATTGCTTCATTTATTTTGGTTCTGCTTTTATATAATTCTTGCACATTTTTTACTAGGTGTTTTATTAGGTGTCTTATAGTTTTTATTGTGAATGAAACTTTTAAATATTACTTTTAAATAGAGCACTACTGTTTCTTGTATATTGCATATTCTAGCCCCAAACCCTCAACTTTCGTATTAGTTACAGTACTTTGCAATTTCCCTAGGACTTTCAAATAAACAATTATATTGCTCATTAATAATTGTTTCTTACTTTACAATCCTTATATCTATTTCTTCTTCTAATCTTACTGTGCTGGCCAGGCTCTCAGCGCAATGTGGAACAAGATGCACAATAGTCATCTCTGTCCTACTGCTGAGGTATCTAGTTACTAGTTACACCATCAACTCATCATGTTATTGTGGCACATGGGATCAAGTTCCCCGATCAGGGATCGGACCCAGGCCCCTGCTTTGGTAGTGCCGCAGTCTTTACCACTGGACCACCAAGGAAGTCCCAAACCATGTTTTCTTTGTTTTTTCATGTGTGTGTGTATATTAACTAACTTGTATCCAACTCTTTGCGACTCTATGGACTGTACTTGGAATGGGTTGCCATTTCCCTCTCCAGCGGATTTTCCTGACCCAGGGACTGAACCCTTGTCTCCTTCATCTCATGCATCGCAGGCAGATTGCCCACTGAGCCAGTTACCATTTACCATGTTAAGGAAGTGAAGGGAAAGTTGCTCAGCTGTGTCCAACTCTTCATCACCCCATACACTATACAGTCCATGGAATTCTCCAGGCCAGAATACTGGAGTGGGTAACCTTTCCCTTCTCCAGGGGATCTTCCCAACTCAGAGATCGAACCCAGGTCTCCCAAATTGCCAGCGGATTCTTTACCAGCTGGGGCCATGAGGGAAGCCCATATCAAAACCATACTAAGGAAGCTTCTGTGTATTCATAATCCATCAAGAGAATGTTTTGTCTGGCTGATCTTTCCCCCTATTTTTTGGTCACATCAAATGGCATTTGGGATCTTAGTTTCCCAGTCAAGGATCCAACGTGTGCTCCCTGCAGTGGAAGCATTTAGCCATGGGAATGCCAGGGAAGTCCCTCATTTTGTTGATTTTTAAAATGAGTGGTGCATTTTGTTTCCTCTTGCATTCATTGAGATAATATTTCTCTTTATAAATGTGGCATGTTACATGGAAAGATTTCTCCAGTGTATATCATTCTTCCATTTTGGCCATCAATTTTACTTTGCCACAATGAGTGTATTGTAACTGGTGAAAGTGAAATTCTACAATTTATATTAGTTTAACCATGTTCATGAGAGACTGGACTATATTATTTTCCCTTCACATATCCCATTTAACTTCAGAGTCACAGTTGAGTTTCCCTCTCCTTTTAAAAAAATCTTCTACTACAGTATTTATAAAGACTGTTTCTTGAATGTTTGACAGACCATATCATAAGCCATCCAGATCTGGTGGATTACTTGGGAGATTTTAAAAAACAGATTCAGTGTTATTTTACATACAACGATCCACATTTTAAAAAATATCTAAAACTTCAAATTTACCTGCAGATTCACAATAGCTTTGTCATGAAAAGAAAAGAACCAAACACCTTAACTGTGCGCGTGCGCTCAGTCACTGTAGCCGCGTCTGACTCTGACTACAGGCTGCAGCACACCAAGCTACTCAGCAGGGGTTCTGCAGGCAAGAACACTGGAGTGGGCTGCCATGCCCACCTCCAGGTCTTCCCAACCCAGGGACCGAACCCGCATCTCCCGCGTCTCCTACTTTGCAGGCAAATTCTCCAACAGCTGAGCCACCAGGGAAGCCCTTATCTGTATAACAACCTTAACTATATCCTTATTCATATCTTTTTATGATATCAACTTGATTTTTCAATTCAAAATTTGCCAGTATAAACTGTCACCACTGTTTTTAGTCTACAAGTTGTGTCCAACTCTTGTGGCCCCATGGACGGCAGCCTGCCAGCCTTCTTTGTCCACGGGATTTGGTTAGCTTCAAGCTTTTCCCCACGTTACGTGGCCCGTCAAATCTTTAAGAAACTTTCCTAAGTGCTGTTGAGTTTCTCCTGACCAACATATAATGCTTTGTTAATTTATATACTAAATGTCAGAAGTTTTAATTGGTGAAATCAGCGGCCTGTTAACTAAAGTGAGGAACTTAAAAAATTGGTCTCTGATGGTTAAAGGTTTCCAAGATTACATGGATTGGCCAAGAGTGGAGTTGCACATCCACCCTGCAAGAACAGGCCAAAGAATCCAGCTTAGTCTGAACCCTCACCCTTTGGGAAGATGTCATAATACAGGCCCCTGGAAGGTCCTCTGTCCAGCCATGAACAACGTTTTGTTAAGGGTAACAGAATTCTGCTTCTTGAAGAGGATTTTTAGGCAAGGCAGTAGTTAGGGCATCTTAAAGGCAGAGAACAACTTCCTTAAGCCTGCAGAAGAGGCAGTAAGAACTGTTTTAATTAAGCTGTATTGGTGACATAAATTGCTAAGAAACTGTCTTCCTTATGACCTGGCTGTTAGGGGCTGATGGGAGGGCAGGAGAGGGTGTGTGTGGGGAGTGAGTGGGCTTTCAGTGGGTGCTATTATCTACCAAGGGTGGTACATGAATACACAAGTTCAGGGCTGTTCACAACTGCCACACCCATTTTTTAATTTTTTCCTGCTTAAAACCCCTAAAATACATATGTGCACTGGATCTTCCTTGTGTGAATAATTTTTCCCCATCTCTTTTACACTTACTCTATCTTATTCCTGCCATTTCAAAGACTATCAAGTGTGTCTGATCCGTACAACAGTAAATTTCTTTCCAGTGGCATAGGAAGAGCGGCCCCCAAGGGGGCAGACATTTGTTTTCTTCGGTGCTTGGCCACCAGCACCCCACTGCACCCACACATTAAGGAGGCGCTCACAGTAATTCCTGAGCTGAGCTTTAGCTCTTCTCACGGGACCATTCCTTTCCCCCCACCCTGTCTCAGGTTCAGAGGCCGCTGTGCGGAGCTCTGCACCCCGCTCCCCGAGGCTGCAGCGCCAGCGGGGGGCTCGGGCCCCTCCCCGGAACTGTCAGGCTCTGTCTCGCTGTAAAAGTCCCACAGTTCAAGGGCGAGGCTCTCAGCCAAGACGACGACCCCGAAGGCCAGTGTCTCTTCCGGTTCCTCCCTGTGCTGCTCTGCTCTCTCACTTCCGGCAGCTGGGACTTCCTTTCCTTCCTTTTGCTGTTGGCTGCGTACAGGTTATGTTTTATTTGACATCTGAGTTTGGAGTTATGGGATGGTTATCTTAGTTCAGTCGGCCCTTCCATGGAGATTCCTGGAAACAAACTACGTAAGAGGGTAGAACCGTAAACCAGCATCTTAAGCCAGAGTTAGGCAGTTTTCTATTACACTGCAGTACAATTCACTCACTCACTGATGCACTTTGAAAAGCAGAACAAATGAAGAAAACAAAAACTGAAGAGTTGGGAGAAAATGTTTATTTAGTAAAACGGTATGAGGTTCAAAACCAGTAAAACAGGGAACGGAGAACTTACCAGTGGGGGATTTTGAGGGGTTCCTTTAAAACGACAGCAACTGGGAAGGGACTTGGACGAAAATTTCATAGGTGACAAAGGTTCAGATACCATATGCACTATGCTGAAAGGCATCTAATAGTTTTATTTGTACCAATAGTACTAAGAATAACTTTCCCTACACTGCCATCTTTTCTAAGGAACATGCAATCAATGAAGACCTAGTTGGCTTTAACGCTTTGTGTGTGTCTCAAGTTACCAAACTTAACTGTAAGAGTTACAGGATGAAGCAGAGACCCATATGTTTGTGTTGAGAAAATATTAACCTTTAATCGTACAACTTAATTCTGAGGTATGCCTTTGCTGTTCATTCTTCCCTACAACACTGGCACGATGGAAGTATAATCACTTGGTCACCACTTACATCTTAGTTCTGTTTTTCAACATGGAACCGAGGGTGCAATTAATTTGAATACCTTTAACAATAAAAAATTGTGTATTCGGTAAAATAAATAGGCTCCCCCCCGCCCCCAAATTTCAAGGGTATGGTATGAGTTGAACTAACTCCACTCAGGAAGTAACTGTGTTCTAGCAAGCAGGTCCAGTGCTGGCACTACATGAATATCACCTCCTCCTAAGTTATAAGAACTTAGAGAAGGCTTTCGAGACCAGAGCACCACCAGCCCTTCACAGCCTGGAGTCTGTATTTCTACCGTTACAAGTCCCAGGAAGCATGCCCACTTTGTAGAGTCAGACAGATACGATAATTCGATCACCGTCATATGGCGAGAAAGTAGTACCGTGAACCCAGGGCCTTGATTCCAGGAGCAACTCTTTTGTGCTGCCATTGTGATGTCTTTATTCTCCATCAGGCAGTCATTCTCTTACTTTAGTTTTTTAAATAAGGAAAACACTGTGAAGAAGCAAAGTAAAAAAATGATTGAATTCTTGGGAGTACAGTGGCAATTAAATAACTTAAAAAAAGAAAGAAAGAAAGAAAGGTGTTGGGAGAATACGCCCAACATTTTTTTTTTTTTTTTAATTTTGCTGTGCTGGGTCTTAGCAGCAGCATGTGAGAACTTTAGTCATGGCACGGGAACTCTTAATTCCCTGAGCAGGGATCGAACCCAAGCCCCCTGCACTGGAAGCATGGAGTCTTAACCCTTGGACCGCCAGAGAAGGCCCCATGCCCAGGATTTTTGAGAATATTTCTACTGGACACCTTTGCTCCAACATTATCTTCTTCTGAGAGAGGAGGGGACCTTATTTAAAAACAGGAATAAACTTTTCTTCCTCCAACAAAATTTATCATGCCAGACACTGAATTTATGAAGACAAATAAGCTTGTTTCTGTCCTCAAGGAGCTCATAATCTAAGTGGAGCACTACACATGTAGATAAACTGGTGATAATTTTAGTACCAGTGCTAAATAGCACTGCTAGCACCCATAACATGGTGCTAAACGAGAAGACAACAGAAGACATATTCATGGCACAATGAGAAGAACTCTCCCTCCCTTTTACCTGGGACGTCCAAGATTCAGGTAATATTGAGACATTTGAACAGAGTTTTGAAGAGCAAGTTATTTCCTGAGGGCTTAGTATGGGCCAGATACTGTGTTAAGGGACTATCTGGATTATCTAATTAAATTATTGCTACAATTTTGGAGACAGGTAACCTTGTTTTACAGATGAATTCAGGTGGTTTAATCTAGGATTCAGTCTGCTAAATATTAACACTGTGAGCTACTGACATACACGAATGCACAGTAAAACAGATCACTGGATGGAGTCAGAGGGATAAAGGGGTGTATACATCCAAATGTTCTCATTTACACAAAAGGCTATGAAGTCAGGATGCTGCAGGAATTAGCCAAAGGTCACATAACACAGACAGAGATAATCCTTTATCCTCTCAGGGGCTCGTCCCACGGTATGATCACGTTTTCCTGGAAATGTTACTTTCTTCCTGCCTTTCCCTTTAGCTCCTTCCCTTTAGACACTCCATCACCAAAGGCCACCTCAAACCACGTGCCAACTTACCGAAGGGCGAAGCTGTTGAAGGACACACGGTTGGATGAGGCTGGCCTACATCTAAAAGAAGATATTTACTGTAAATACCAGTGTTTCATAAGCAATGATCTGTAAAGTTAAGAAACAAGCTAAACAGGTTTGCCAACTTTTATGAACACTGCTGCTCACACACTCAACCTGTTACACACAGGAATAATTACAAGACTATCTGGATTACAATCCCAGATAGCCACAAAACTTGAGAAGAGACTTGCACTCTGTCTACCCAGAGCTCTGCCTCCAGCCCTTATAGCTACAAATCCCTGTATGGCATGGCAACAGCAGGTTTTCTAGGCACTTGAGTTAGTGTTCCTAACGTGAGCCCCGGGACTCTTCTACCTGCCCTGTCCGAGATGCCTGCGATCTGTTCAATCAGTTTTTATACACAAGCAAACAGTACGGACTGTTCATTCTGTTTGTTCAGTTTGAAACGAAAACTTTAAATGCTTGTGTGGAAATAAAAAGCTTAAATAACTTCCTTAGGGTCATAATAAAACTCTGTCATTCTTATTATGTATGCAGTTTTAAAAATATACTTTAAAGGTTCAAGGAGGATGACTATTGAGACTGACTGTGATTCAAATGCAATGACTTTGCTCATGCCAGTGTGCAGTTCTCACCTCCTGTTCTGGTTTAGGTTTAACATACAGATGGAGAGAGAGTGGTTATGCAACATTTCTGGTACCACTGCATTTACTTCCCACATTAAAGGGAAGATCCAGTTATAAATCCTATTGATTTGAGAACTATAACAATAAAAAAACTGACAAGAGCCAGAGTATCAGCAAGCTTATTAATAAGAGAAGGGCAAAAGTGAAACTTTATCTGGAGGCACTGGTTCCGAAAGGTATGAAAATTAGAATCATACACTTAATCACACACTTTACGTGCTCCATTCTAGGCTGACTGTATACCTGAGGGTCAATCTCCCATGTACTTAGTTTTCCAATCTCTACAAACAGCTCAGACCCACAGCCTCACCTCTGAACCACTTACGTACGGTACCCAGGGTGCTTGCTCTGAGCTCAGGAATCTTCACCACTTTAACTGTTTGTGATTATAAGCAACTTAACTTTTCTGAGTCCCAGTTTCCTCAACTGTAAAGTACACTAATAACACTTATCTTAAAGGGCTGCTGCAAGGGTTAGATGAGAACATTATGAAAGTATCTAATAAAGTACTTGTATCATAAAAGGTGTTCCATATACATTATTACTGTCTGATGAATACTCAGACAGTAATAATGAAAGCTGTATTAAAATGAGGGACATATTGAGGGGAACACCCGAGGTCTGAGGATTGCTGATGCAAAGATAAAGAACTGACAGAACAGACGTTCCTTTTTATAAGAGTTTAAACAAAACTGATCAGAATAAATGTCTTAGAAGAAATCTTTACGTAACTATAAATAAAATTTGAAATGATTACAAAATACTCTGTGCATTCCTCAAGATTTGGTTCTCTCTATCTCAACATATAAAATACTGGGTCATGTAATCAATGACTATTTCTTAGCTTTGATGAAATACAGTTTCAAAAGATTAAAGGATAATGTATTCAGCATAATGCATTTATAATACTGAGGGTAGAACGGGCCTTCCTAAGACAACAAAACCCAGAAGTTACCAAAGATTACATAATGGTTTAAAACAAAGTTTTAAAAAACACATGACAGATTAGGAGGAAGTACTTGCAACACATATAGTAACCCAATCCAAAATATATAGCATTCCTAGAAAACAATGAGAACAAATTAACAAATCAAAAGAAATATGGGCTAAGGGGATGAACAATCAAACAAATAAAAATGAAAGAAAGAAAACCAACAGAAATGTGAAAGATATTAACTTTGCTCTTAAGACAAGGGAATGAAAATAGAGAGATACTTTTTTGCAGCCATCAGATCAGCAAAAAGTGAACGGTAATGCCCTGCGGGCAGGCCTGTGAGGGAACAGGCACTCTCCTATACTGCCAGCCAAAGGGTAACCTGGCACAGACTCCTGGGAGAATAACTCTGCAGTGCCCGTAAGTATTTCAAATAGATGTGTTCCTTGACACAGCAATTATACCTTTACAAAATGGTCTTGCAGAAATAATCACAAAAAAAATGCATCAAAATACTCTATATTTTGCAGGACAGCCTACAACAACAGTGAAACACTGGAGCAACCTTTACATCCACCAATAGGGAATCTAGTATATTTATATATGGAACTAAAAAAAAAATACGTGAGACACAGATATGGAAAGTTTTCCAAACCATGGAAAAAAGTACAAGATATGGTATGATTTCATGGTATAATAAATCCCACATATACCACCAACATATCTGTGTGTAAAAACACAAGAGCTTGGAAGGATCACCATTATTAATACTGCAGAGTGTAAGAAAAAGAAGGGCAGTGGTATGTGACTGCGAAGAGAATATTTTTATACACTCTTCACGTTTAGTCTAAATAATACAGAATGACCACATATTTAGAAAGTTATCTCAGAATGCAGGATTTTCCCAGTACCTATTTCCCAAACCCTGTTTCTCATTCAAAGTCATACCTTTACTTGAAATAACCCAGTATTCTGATTAATATGGTATCTTTTTGTGCTATGTTACTACAAAATTTTAAACAATGATTTTTACATATAAATAGGATAACTAAAACAATAATTTTCAGAGATACCTATAGAATAAGGAAAATTTATGTCAATATTAAGACAACTATATACCTTTAGCAACCTTTATACTTCTTCAGTCAAAGAAATCTTACAAAACCCTTATTTTTCCAGGGAATTTGAACTCCTACAAAAGTTGCATGAAGAACAAGTAGCAAAGAAATTTTTTCAAACTACTTTTAAAAAACAAACAAATAGCCCCAATCCTGTATTTAAGTCGCTTCAGACAGCAGGACAAACACTGACCATATAGCTTAACAATTCTAAAGAATCACTTTGAAATAAGCAAGGAAAAGTTTGGAACTTTTAAAAGCCAGTTATAATTGCTTCTGGTTAATCCCAAGAAAGAAAGCTAAGTAGATGAATAGGTTCTACTGCTAAGATTTTAACTGATGGAACAGTTTTACTCAGCCTCACAGGAATAATATGCATAAAATTATACAAACATCCTCAGGACAGGTTCTCTTCCATAAAGTTAAAGGAAGTTAGCGCTAATATTAATAAATAATCCTACTTTATATAGATATAAAAATCCTAAAAGTGAAACTGCTATTGGTGTCATAATGCACTGCTAACTTAAAAGTTAAAAACAAAACAAACAAAATCCCACCTTTCATTGAAAGCCAGAAAAAGCCACAATGTGATACTATCATATCTTTAGTTTAAAAACAATCCTCAATATCAAGCCATTAACAATGAAGAGAGATCATTTAATTGCTTATTATAACTGTACATAATACTTTCCACTGAATAACACTTTATCTTTATCAAAAGGTAGAACTGCTTTTTTAAAAAAGCTGAAACAAATAGAACTAAAAGGCAAACTCAGGTGTATCAGATTCCCTATTGTGACAGTTTTCAACTACTGAAGTCTATAGGAGACATCTGTTTGGAAGCATGAAATCCTACTATTGGGAACTGATGAGATGAGAAAGATGTAATGAAACAGGAAGAAGCTAAATAATTTAAGCCAAATGCATAGCAAATAACCACAAGGCGAGATATCAAATCTTCAAACTTGATAGAAAATAGCTGGAGTTTAATTTCAGAACATATCAAATATTATAAAAAAAATCTAACTATATTATGTTTTCTATCAATTAAATGAAAAATGACAACTGGAAAATAATGCGGGAAAATGGGAACATTTTAACATTTACCCAGATTCTGTAACATTTAAAACTTATAAGTACATGTTCATCAGAAAAAATTCTAACAAATGTACAATTTTTAAAGAAATCAAGGCATGTATTATCTAAAAGGTGGGAGACAGCTCAGTGTAACAGAAGGCTTTATAGTATTAACTAAAACAAGATAAAGTGAAAAAAATTTTTTTGACTCAACTACAACTCAACTCTCATGTACAGCTTTTTTTCTAAGTGCTGAAGTGAGACAAAGCTGATAGCCCAAATGATACTACTATATAATCAGGAAAGTATGTAATATAAAGATATAAACACAAGACTATTAAACAAATGAAAAAAGCAATAAATTAAAAAACTATAAATTAGGTATTTAACCTACAAGGCATTTGGAAGCCTAAGCCACATGATATACTAAATGCTTTTTCACATTGGAGAATATGAAAGAAAAATTTTATATTTTATTCACTGAGGTTCAAAGGTAAATTGATGGGGAACCTTCAAATATGCTTAATTTGACATGAAAAAACACATTTCATAAAACTACCCTTAGGTTATATGATGCTTCCATAATGCACTGTGATATTTCTCTTGAAATATTATAAATTATTAAATAACTTAAGCATTTGACAAGTTTCAAATGAAAATGTGAAACTCACTGAAATATGTTTTACATCAAAGTACATAACAGAATAACTCCCACTTAATAAAAAAAAACAAAAAACCTTTCGTTTACTGAACAAATAGAATTTAATTAGAAAGACAGCACTCACTTGTTCAAGAACAAGTCTCCCTGCCTGGACTGCACATTTTTATTTAACTGTGCCTTTTTCATAAACACAGACATCTTCCTGAGTACCGGCATCAAATGTGAACTCTAATTCTGAATGTAGGCACAGGTGCGTTTATGCATACTTGCCAAACTGCTAAAACAGCATGTTCCTCTTCAGCACTTCTGACTGTGTGGCTGTCGTTTGCTTTGTTTTCACCTGTATGGAATGTGGATGTGTCATCAGAAAATGAAAAGCAGAGGTGGTTTCACGGGGCTGAAAAACAAAGTTATAGAAAGTTAATTTTAAGTAGAGTGTTTTCAATAAGAGCATGAAATATGAGGGTTTCATTTAAATCAAACAAGATATATCTAGGACTAATTATCAGGTGTTAGCTTATCTTTAAATTATCTATAAATGTTTGGCACAACTATGCTCTGAAAAAAAAGTAAGACAAACATGTTTTTGAAATAATAATAATAATAGCTACCATTTATCAGGAGCTTTAGTGTGTACCAGGAATTATTTTAACACTTGACTGCTATTAACTTATTTATTACGTTAACCCATTTAGTCTCATAACAATTCTATTAGGGAGGTACTGTTATAATCCCAATTTAGCAGATTGAGGAAATGGAGAAATAGTTTTCTCAAAGTAACACACGTAGTATGTGGGAGTACCAGGATATGAGTTCAAGAAGCTGGGCTTCAAAACCCTACCACTAAATCACAGTGATTTCAAACTATTTCCATTAAATCGGAAAGCTGGTATCATCTTTATTGTTAAAATAAAAATGAGTTTGATCTACTTTAAACAGAACAGCAATTATTCACTGAATGCCTAAAATAGGCTATGTACTATTATTAGGCATTATAGCTGGCAGAACAACAGCTAGCATGTTAGCATTTATCAGGACTTAATGTGACAGGCACTGACTAATGAACCACTCTGCACTCCTCACAGAGGTCAGTCCTTTCAACGATCCTGTGAAGTGGATACCATACCTATTTTGCGGATGAGAAAAGCACCGAGGTGTGAAGCAGTGCCTTTCCTTCCTCCAAATCACACGGCAAGCAGCCCAGGCGGCTCCAGGGGTCTGATGTCAGAGCCCCTGCCTGCTGGAGCACACTGTGGGCTCCACTTGGCCGGCTGCCGCCACCCGAGGGAGGACGCCCCTTTGCGCAATCCCCGAGTCTCACGTCATGTTAGAGACACAACAGCACAACTGCAAGGATATGACAGTAGTGAAAGTTTACAGTAATCACATTAAAAGAAAAAAAAAATCAAGCCTCAGTGCATTATTTTGCCAAATCCTCTATCCGTGTTAATGGTTGACAGTCCAAGTCAGCTGAAGTAAACATCCATCTCCCAGCCGACTCATGTGTTACAGCTGAGTGTAGGATGTTTACATGAACTGAAAACTTGGTTTAAAGCAGGACTTACACAATCCTTTACTGGTCCTCTCCTTGAGACTCAAATTTAAATTAAGGTATATATAATGAATAATTCATATGATTTTTTTTTAAAAAAGATAACTTTGTAGAACCTGTTGAAAAAAGAACAGGAGGTACAAAGACTGACATGAATGAGGCAAAAGTCCAATATCAGAGGTATTTCTGAGACAAGGTTTAGAATCCAGGGGAAAAGGCACAAGTGATGTTCTTCTCGTAACTGGTGGCGATATAAGCAGACATCTCATGAATGTTCCAGACGTAAATGTGGCTGGGTTTACAGCCTTCCCTTCCAAACAAGCCAACCTGCATTTACAGCAAGCTGCCTGATGGCCAGGATGGCGCATCGCGCACCCATTTTTCCTCAGGAAGGAGATTCCTGTTTTGAGTCGAAGACAAAGTTAGCAGAACACCTGTGAGGAGCTCAGGTCTCCACAGCAGCCTCCCTGCCCCCAGCCTCTCTCCATCTCCTCCCCACACTCCTGACTCAGGATGTTCACCTCACTAACATGTCTCCCACCCTCTGACCCGCCTCCTACTCCTCCTGCCCAAGTGTTGCTAAGTCGCCTCCCAGGAATCCGCCGTCTCTTTGGATTTCTCTGATTAAGAAAATATTGCCACTGATACCTCTAGGAAGCACTTTAAGCAGCCCAACCAATACACTTGCCTCGAAGAAGAGAAGAATCAAACTTGGAAGTAACATTAAATAACAGAACTATTGCCTGCAAACTCTAAAATCATCTCTGGAATCTCGCAGGCCTTCTGGGACCTCTGGGAACCTCCTGTCTTTTCAGGCCACTTTTCCTGATTCAAGATTAAATCAGGAGTTCTGATTAAATTCTCAAGTTCTCAAAATTAAACACACCTTTTTTCTCTCTACAAATACACAGGTTTTTTTTGCTTCAAGTATTCCACTGCAACCCTTTTTTTTTCCCTTCTGCTTTTCTTTGCAAATATATTCAAACAGGTTTTGTGGGCTAGACAATGAATATGATGCTTTCTCTGGGAGAAAAGTGGGTCTCAGGTTTCCAACAAATCTTTTTCAAAACAAATTTTTGGATTACCACATGTTTTTAAGTTAGGGATTGTATGTGTATTTCTCTTCAGTTGCTAATTGGGCCTGGATACTGAACAGGGAGGTGTTACCAGGTGGCTCAGTGGTAAAGAACCACCTGTCAATGCAGGAGACACAAGAGATATGAGTTCGATCCCTGGGTCGGGAAGATCCCTTGGTGAAGGAAAGGGTAATCCACTCCAGTCTTCTTGCCTGGGAAATGCCATGGACAGAGAGGAGCCTGGTGGGGTCACAAAGAGTTAGACATGACTGAACAACCACCACCACTGACCAGGGAGACGAGTGGAAGATGAGCTCCATGGTCCTGAAAGCCTAGACTTAGGAAGGCAGCACCAGCAGCACCTGGGCATTTATGAGAAGCAAGCATCACCACAGACCTACTGAAACAAAGTCTCGCAAGGCCCAGCAATCTGTATTTTAATTAACAATCTCTCCCAAGTAATTGATACCTGCTATTATTTGAAAACCAACGCATTAAACGGTTTTACCAAACAGGCTGGAGAGCCAGAGCAAAGACAGCAGTGAACATCAAACTGTTAGGAAGTGTGTAACATGCAACAGAATGAAAACCAAAACCAAAACCAAAAACCCACCCAACATCAAAACACCCACCACTGTCCACCTATGAGGAAGCAGGCTGGGGAAACTGGCGGAGATAACCTGAAACAGCATCATTTTGAAAATGATTAAGTCTGGACTCAAACTTGAAACTTTTTTTCCCCCTGACTATGTACCACTAATAGAGGTACATTCACTCAATGAATAAAGATTTATCCAGAGGAATGGAAGGAGCCAGTCAGAGTAAAAGGGACTCCGGCACCAAGACCAATGAGGACCTGTCGAAGTGTGCTTTTAACAGAGAATATCTGCACACAAATGTGTCTAATTGGAAACGACCTTGCAGACACAATTTTGTAGTTTTGCTTTTAAAAAGTAACTCCTTAGAAATCTCAAAGCAAATGCTAAGGAAAAAAGGCCTGTCATTTTCAGAATACTACTCAGCAACTAAAAATGTTTTACTTTCAATCAAAATATCTTCTGAGGAAAGAATTTCTGAGCTTTCTAGGACCTGTCAATAAAGACCACACACTTCTTCCTCAATACTAAGTTAAAATGTAGGGAGACAAGCTGTTATAGGTTTATAAGCAAACATTAATGCTCAAACATTTTAAAGCATTTGTCCTATACAGTCAATTGCTACATTGGAAGGTCATTTGGGAAGTCTGTGATTCTTCCAAATTAAAACATAAAGAAGTCATCTGCAGATGACTATCAGGTGGTATTCCAGTACACTGAGGCAAGGGCATCCAGAATTAAAGCTGACATGGCCTCTGATTCACCTCATCAGGGCAGAATAACATGGAACAAACGTTACATAACACAGATTGTACATTAATCCTGCAGCCAGGAGTGAGGGGCTGGGTTGGGCAGAGCGTGACAGCTTTGTGCAGGACACGCATCCTTTGAGCACAGATCTGGGCTATCATTTTAACAAGTCTCTCAAATCCAGCCAGCCAAATTATTAAATTGGGCAGTTTCCATCCATCTTACTGAATCTCAAGGCTGTAACACAACTTTTCATAGGAAACACTGTCACCTTGTCTAACAGAACCCTGTTAGCAGAGGACTTGTTCTACCCTTCAAAGGGACATGCCTCGGGCTCTCAGAGCCCAAACGGCCCCATCCGTTTGCTGCTATCTGGACTCTGAGGCCTACATCGGAGGGTCAAGGAGTACACAAGAAACCCGCTTTATTAAGAGTTCAGCAGGAAGGGACACTTGCTGCATGTGCATCATCAAGCTTGAAAATCATACTTCAAGTTGCAGAGCCACCTGTGTCTGAAGCACTCACCACCCTGCCTCCCCCCTCCACACTGGCCACGTCAGTCTTGTAAACTAGCACTCCGGCGAACGAGTGTCTAAGAAGTAGGGCTGCTGCAGGAATACATCTGGGCAGCTACACGAGACCCAAACTGTCACCTGCTCCTCTGCAGAAAGGAAAAAGGAGACAGTACCCTCTGCAGCAAAACAAAATCGGTGGTGGAGCCCTGTGCGTGCAAGGTGTCCTCCTTGCTGCTGATGGCCAGGAAAACAGAAAATTTTAAGGGTATGATGCCCTCCCCCTCAGAAAGCTTATGACCCAATCAAGGAAGATGCGCATGTAGAAGTTACCAAGGGCTTTACCTTTTGGTTTAATTACGCACTGAGCCCCACACAGTAACATGTCCAGCAGTTTAAGAGGCAAATTTTCAAAACTCGGAGAAAGAGCTGTTGTAAAATTATACATTATCCGTAATCTGCACTGAATGTCGGCTGTGAGAAAAGCCCTGTATTCTTCAGCTCTGTGGGGAAACCCGAAAAATAGATCCAGCGCATCTGCTCACAAGGCATCAACGTGCAAATGAGGAAGAGAAGAGGCGAGTGATGACCTGAGAACACGCAGGGAAACACACGCAATAAACTGAGACAAGTATAACCAACAGTGAATGCTGTCAAAAGGCTCAGTAGTTTGAGGTCCTGCAAAAGTTTTTAGAGGACAGTTCTGACTAGGAGCTGTGACGTCACTCAGGGTGGAGAACAGGAAGCTGGGGTGGGGGGTGGTTGAGAGGCGAGAGACAAAGTTTATACACACATTTCTTCACTACAGAGAAAACTGAAAATTTCTAGGTTATATACTGCTGGGCGGTAGGGTGGGGCGGTGGTGATAAATTTACTCTCAAGAAAGTCTACAGAATTTCTAAAGGAGGAAATCAGTCTTCTGAATTGCTGGGAAGTCAAACTCTACCCTACTTGGAAAGGCAATAAAGAATGTGAGTTCACTGACAGGGTAAAAACAGAAATAAGAACCCATAGTGGAAAAAAAAAAATTTTTTTTTTTTAACAGAATTCTCTAAGGCCCAGCAGCAGCAGCATCTTAAAGTCTAGAAGCTCGGCTGGCATCCGCTCCAGGATATCCTGTTTTAAGGAGAGTATCCCACACTACTTGGCATGAAACACGCATTCGCACAGAGTGCAGTGAAGGCAGAACCCCAAAGATTCCTGGTGTTCATCCACACACTTTATAGGCACCCCCCCCACCCATTCTACCTGTTAGATGTAATTACACTGAAATGACGCCTGTGAATAGCCGGTAGCAGCAAACATCTGACTGAAAGCTTAGCTGTGTGGTACAGCTTCCAGTCGGGGATGTTTACAACAACAGACTTTCTGCACAAGTGAACGGAAGGCATCGACACAAGTATTGCTGGTCACCATCTCTAAACGCTTGTTAGGCCTTTTAGTCCTGACGCTCTCTGTGACATCTCGGGACAAGAAAATGATATGGTTAATGAGATTCATTAGCAAGAGATAAGTACTTTATCAACAGCAATTTTTCCTAAATAAAATTAATTACAAAAGACAATATGCATTGTAAAGTTATCTTGGCAAATTAGTAACATTAAAGATATGACCCAGTTATTCTACATGAAGATACACTTTCTATTTGATATGTGCAAAAATGAAGTTTTCTCTCCCAGAACCCAGAGTTTCAGAATTAATAATAAACACACCAGAATGACAATCTGAATAATCAGACAGACCATACATTTGCCTGAAATAGTCCGAAAGTATGCCTGCTGTTCTGATGCTATCGTTAAAACTGACTCTTTACTAACAAAAGCATCCTAATCTAGATCGCTAATACAGTGGGCTTCACTGGCAGCAGATCTGTACTAAGAGTCTAATACTTACTCTGCCCGTCCCCAGCTGAGTTAGGTTAGAGACGCACATACAGTCCACAGAGAACAAAGCAAGGTAGGTAATAAGCAAATGAACCCGCGGCCTTGGCTTTGTTTACAAAGCAGTAATACGCTAAAACCGTTTTGTTACCACACCACTTTCCTGAAAGAAGGAAGACTTGGTGACATATAAAAAAATCGGCACTCCACCAAAACCAAGAGTTGCCTTCATCTAAAGTATGTGAAGTTACTGTTTCTTAAAAAAAACCCAGTTAAAACAATTAGGATATACAATTAAGTTTCAGTGATTTCCAAGAAAAGAACATACATACACACACTGACACCCTACAGGATAACTACTGAACACATCAATACACACAATTTTGAAAGGCTACTGATTTTCTATTAATTAATTTCTTTGAGAAACTATGGAGTAAGTGATTTCGGTCATTATATTTACTGTCGTAATATTTAATGTTGCTTTCTGAATTTTTTTTGCTTTAAAGGTCATAAATAACTACCCATTACAGAAACAATGCTAGAAATAATGAGGAAAGTGCATGTGGTCTCTATGGATACAAGATGACCTTCATTGTTTCTGAAGACAAATACTTAAAAAAAAGATAACCCAGTGGCTATTTCCAACAAAGGCTATTCAAGCTGTTCTACAATTGAAAATTTCCAGATTTAAATTAGGGAAAAAAAGTTATTTCATGCCCAGGTAGGCACACAATACTTGACTAATTAGGATGCTGCATACTGAGTTGCAACAAACCAGCGATTGCAAGGCTCTCCTTCAAAAATTTCCCTGTTTTTTTTTTTTTTTAAAAGGTTGATCAAAAGACCGCCATCTTTGTCAGACCTACTATATTTAATTCTCACATATAATATATAGAATCTTTTCTTCAGAATTGTTAGGGAATTTCGTCAAATGCTGTAATTTATTTATGATGTGTCCTTGAAAACAGTTGAAAACTAAACATACAAAAGTTGAATAATTATAATAAAATCAATTATGAAATATTCTATAATTACAAAGTATCTTCTAGACACAAACTGTAATTACAATATGTAATCTGTATTTCACAAATGTTCTTTTCGCTTTTGTATGCATCATTAAAAACAAGAGTAAGCAGGTTGAATCTAATGAAGGTATAGCTGAGGCTAAAGATGGACAAGTTTTGGTGTGCGTAACGACTTCCATACTTGACACAAATCTATTTCATATTTGAGAGCAACCGTTCTTATTACTGGCATTAGCACAAAACAATATGCTTCTTGTTCCGTGAGGCTTATTTATGATTTACTCATTACTGCCAACTGCCATTTGGAGCAGAGGCTTGAACGTGCTTTCACAGGGTTTCTCAAGTTAGCCGTGTAACTAGTCCTGAGGTTAGCAGGAGAGCAGGTGTCCACAGATGAGGAAGGCAGTACAAAACTGGACAGGTGGTCTGAGCAAGCTCAGCCACCGACTCACTGACTCTGAGCCACTCTCGAGGAACCATTGACAAGGTGACCGCCTCTGAGCACAAGCTGCCTGGCAAACAGAATACCCGACAACAGCCGGTGAGATGATGGAGAGGCGAGCCCTGAAAAGCGGTGCTCAGGTGTAGACCACACGAAAATCGCCACCGTGACATCTGACGTCTGCACGGCGTGCTCACACCTCCCCCGTGGACTTTCACGGTGAGCTCCGAGGGGCAGGCAGGGTGGCTATCATTACCTCTACCCCACTCAGCTTACATCGGTTCTGCTATAGTCATGAATTACGTGTTCTCTGGAAGCAACTACCCATGTCAGATACTCTATGAGATTCAAACTGATTATCAAATGAAAGTTTACCTAGAAAACTTACTATAAAATATACATGCGTGTGTATATACAGGTACATGTTTGTGTAAAATTTTTTAACTTTTTCCCCATTTCTGTCACCTCTAACAGGATGGGTTGTTTTTTCACACTGCATGATCACTGCTCAGACACACAAACACAGTTTGAGGTAGTCAGTGCTTAGGCTTGCAAGGCAGAGAACCAGTTCCTTTCTCCACAAAGCTTAATAAAACACTGTCATATACTCACACGGTATATACACAGCTCGACCCCAAACCAGCAGCATCAGTACTACCCATGAAACTGTAATAAAAGTAGTTCTCAGGCTTCTACGCCAAACCCACTGGATCAGGAATTAGGGGGAATCAGATGTAGACATCAGTGTTTTACAAGCCTTCCAAGTTGTTCTGAGGCACAGTAAATTCTCCTAACCACTATCTAGGTGTTATCACAGTTCCAATACCATGGCCAAAGCCCACTGACAGCACAGCCCTGTGCTAGGGCTCGTCTGGGACTGAAAGGGACGATCAGTTTTAAAACCCAGACAGCCCTGGGCAGGCAAGGACTAGTCTGTTACCCTAATCACCATTACAGATCAAAGCCCAAAAAGCTATTCCCTTAAAAAATGGAAAAATAAAGGCGGGGGGGAAATGGATCAGTGATTATGAACTGAACGCATGTTGCCTTTTGGGTAGAGAAAGAAAGTTACATTAAAATCCCAGGAAGTGTTAATGGCTAATTTAGTTTACCATTTCAGGGTAATTATGCATTTTCTCCATTACTGTTCTGAACAAAGAGAGCTTTCCATGAGAGGGGTGACATATATCTACATATAACCACTGATTTGTTACGTACTTACTGGAAAAAAAAAAGCTTGCCCAGAATGCTTCAAACCTGGACTGGAGAGACCTGGAGGTCCAGCGGTTAAGACTCTGCGCATCCAACGCAGGTGGTGCACGTTGGCTCCCTAGTCAGGGAACCGAGATTCCATGTGCCATGAAGCACAGGCAGACAAAACAACCAACCAATCACCTGGGGGGAGGCAGGGCAGTGTTTTGGACAAAATGATCAAACACTGTATTAAACTATAGGGCAATCGCAAGTTTGTATTTTTTTTAATTTTTAAAAAGTTTTCCAAATTTTTTGGCTGTACCAAATGGCATGTAGGACCTTAGTTCCCTGGCCAAGGATCGGACCCGTACCTCCTGCAGTGGATGCTCAAATTCCTAACCACTGGACTGCCAAGGAATTCCTTGTATTTTTTAAAATAAAATTCTCTGACTACTGACAGTGAGCTGATGGCAGCCAGCTTTTTAGAGTCTCACGATTTTTAAGGATCTTTTTAGATTCTCAAAATACCATCCACCGAAAGTCCCAGGTCATAAACGGGGCAAAATCAGTCACCAATGACACATGGCACCGACCCCGAGCGTTAAGACCACTTGAACCAGGATAAGCTGAGCAGGTCTGTGGTTCCACAGCGCTCGGCTAAGTGCTGAAAGGCAGAGTCTCTTCAGCCAACAGGATGCAAGAGGCTCTGAACTCTGCTTTATAGATCAACACCATGAACTGCACCCAAAACAAAACTGATAACTTGCTTAGTCTAAGAGTGCTTTCCATGGTTCATGGATACCATCAGCCAAACTACGACACTGAAAATTTCCCATAATCCTGGATTTGAATGCATCATAATGATGCAGGTCACATTTCAACAAGTGGACTTTATTTTCAAAATCCACACCTGGAAGGAAAATTGCCAACTTGGGCCTCGACATACAAGCAAAAGGAGATTTCAGCAAATAAGGATCTAAGACCCTAACTGTGAACCTTAGTGACGCAGAGTATATACACACACACTTATGTATCAGACGTATCTCTACACGTGAAACACAAGTGGATGTCATGCGTCTCACTGTGCATGTCTTAATGTCAAAGCTGTTTCAATCTTCAGAGATGATCCATGTATATCTATCGCGTTTTAAATACTGTTTTCAGTTTTTCAAACTTTAGTAAGAAATCTACTTAAAGCTATACTTGAGAAAAAGAATCCTCTTATAAGAACAAGAGGTATGAATGACTCTCCCAGTCATTATCTTCCATAAAGTCTGCTTACATTGTTTCCCTGAAGTCACACCTGCTCTTCCATTGATATACTGGCTGTGTGACTTTAAGTTACTACTCAGAATCAGTTTTTCAATCTGCAAATCTAGAAAATCCTATAATGTGAAATTAAAAAAAAAAAACCCTCACAGAATGCTTGTGAAGTTTAAACAAAATTATGTGAGTATAAAAGCATATCTGAAATAAGAAAGCACTGTACAGATGTTAATAGCAGTTTCAGGTTTGCACCTACATGTTCTTGCAAACATTCCTCCCGAGTTTGCATCTGAAAGACAGGACAACCATGAGGGTCATGGTCTGTGGGAACACGACAGGGTTCTACAGAATTCTCTTTGATGTGACATTCACTGGCCTGGGCAAAAAATAAAAACAAAAGAGCACCAACAACAGTGCCTCTTTCACACCAAACAGGCTAACTGGGCCCATCATTCAGCAATCATAAGGACAATAATACTGTAAACAATACTCTTAGTTTTCACTTTTAAGTTAGGCAAGACTTCCTAAAGGTATAAAAGATAAGCCTGACTTTAATTATATTTTTCATGGCTAATGGATTGCTCAGCCTGTGGCTAACCTGAATGCTACTAAATGGGAACAGCAGCCACAGAAGCACCGAAATGTATCCATGGGAGTGAAGACAGAGGAGCCCCTGACTGGCCTCCTGTAAGCCCACCCCTACTTCTGAGTAGCAGCACCTCTGGCTGGGCTGCTCAGGCCCCTGGATCACAAACCCGCCAGCAGGCCCGGGCCCCTCACCCAACGGCGGGACGCTCTGCGGCGGGCGGCTACCGTAGCTGTGCGGGTGGCTGAGCACCTCCTCGCCCGCGCTCGGCACGTCACCGCCACCGTGCAGACTTGAGATTCCCATCACTCAGTCAAGTCCTGGCACAGCCAGGCTCCACCTGGCCACCCCAAAGGTGGAGGGCACCTACCAGTACCTCTCAACAAACCTGTGACCTGTGAGAGGAAAACCTAGGACCTGTTTTGGGGACGCCCCGGCCTAGCATACTCAGGGCATGAGGAGCTGTTTCAGGCACTGATCTAGGTGTGGGGGGAGTGGTGAATAAAATACCTGTTTCTATGGAGCACCACCCCTGAAGCAGGCTACAAGGCTGCATGAGGCATATTAGGGATTTAAATAGGAGTTCAGGCAAGGAGGGGCAAAAGGAGACTTTGAAGACACGAGATTAGATCACTGTTTAAGAACCATAAGTGCTCAGGGCTGGTGCACTGGGAAGACCCAGAGGGATGGGATGGGGAGGGAGGCAGGAGGGGGGATCAGGATGGGGAACACATGTAAATCCATGGCTGATTCATGTCAATGTATGGCAAAAATCACTACAATATTGTAAAGTAATTAGCCTCCAACTAATAAAAAAAAAAAAAGAACCATCAGACTGTTGCTGATATGGATGATGACCTGAGGAGGTGGGAAGGATAAGGAACTGGCTGTTAAGACTGCTGCCACAGTCCAGACAAGTCATGAAGGACTGTTTCATGACGATGAAAAGAAATAAGTAAAAGGTATAGACATGAGACTGACTTGTAAGTAAAAACCTTCGTGGTTTCTTGGAGGCTACGTAATAGATGCTAATGGTTCACTGATAAATCTTGAATGTTTTTGCTTTTCCTTTGAAAATTTTGGCTGAATCTCTAGTATTTGTTTCCATAAAATTTTCTTCTTTTTTTTTCCCTCCCTTAAAAGCAGAGAAAAAGATACAAATTCTAGGGAAAGATACTGGCTACCAAGATTCTAGTTCATTTTAGTCTGATTCTAGTTTTATAAAGCCTAGTACTGAGTTGTTGGCTGTGTCTTCTGGAAAGAGAAGTTTTAGACAGTTAAAAAAAAAAGGCATGAACACTAAAGAGGGAAAAAAATAGCCATCAGCTAATTAATGGAAGGAAGTAGTATATGGGGACAGAGCAACTTAAAATTCAAGGCAAGGCCAGTGAGCTATTTGAGACGAAAAAGTATGAGGATGAAATGACAGATTCCATTAAAGGTTCAAAAGGAAGACAGTGTGACAAAGTACAGTCAGGGGACGGAAGGAATAAACAGTAACAGAATTACGATCATCCTCATTGATTCCCAACAGACCTCACCGGCATGAAACCAAAAAGTGTTCCCGACTGGGAAGCAGATGTAGGTAGGGAACTGAAAAGGGTGCTCAAACAGCCGTCAGTCTGAGGCAACAAAAGGAAGTGAAGAGCACTCGAGTCCACGGGGTCAATCGGGATGTCGCGGGGGAAACGTGTGTAATTTCTCATGAGAAAAATAATAAAGACCGCAACAACCGAACGCTGCCATTCTCAGCTAGGAGCAAACACGCAGCGCCACGCTGCCAGAACGACGGGAACGGCGCTGCAGGCAGCGCGCGCGGGCACGAGCTTCCGTCCATCTTCTGCAGTGACTTGCACACACAGTCCCGTCTCTCGCTGGGACAAAGGGATCACGTGCATCCCTGATAGCATCACTCTGTGAGCGTCTACACCTCCAGCCACAGGGCACTCGTTTCATAAATATTTTCTGGAGTCGTCTTCTAACAGCCTGCTCTTAGGAAGGAAGGACTGGGTAATAATTAAGAGCCTGAGCTTTATAGTCAGAAGTAGGCCAAGCATTTAACCTGGTGACTTGACTTTTCTATGGCTACTCTCCCATCTGTAAAATGAGATTTTAAAACACCTATCTGGTAACGGTTTTCATGAGGCTGAATAAGATTACATAACATTCATCAATGCTGAGCTCTGCGGCAGGTGTAAAACTAGTAAGCAATAAATGGGAGAAGAAACGGAGGGGAAAAGATTTTTTACCTCCTCTTAGCATTCTTTTTTTTTTTTCCCCCACACAGTTTTCCCCATTCTAAATTCTTTACATTTCCTTTTTGGAAATTTTATTTATTCTTTAAAGCCCAGTTCAAATGCCAAGCTCTCTATGAAAACTGGCCACTTAAAATGTATGGCAGAAAAGCATCAATAATAGTTAATACTTACCTCGTGTTCTAAGTGCTTCACAAATATTCACTCATTTAATTTTCCCAGCACCCCGTGAGGGAAGTCTAGTATCATCCCCTTTTTGGAAACAAGGAGTATGAGACAGAAAGCAGTCTGCTCAGAGCAACACAGGAGCCCGGGGACTGGGCTCTGGACCCCGAAGCCTGGCTCCAGAGGCGGTTCTCGCCTGTGTGACGAGCTGTCGCCGTCACCTGAGAAGGATCAGTAATCACTGCAGAGACCTTCAGAGCTGACAGCTTTAGAGTTAATACACCTGGAGACGTTTTTTTCTGTACACGCTAAAATCATTCACTACGAATAGCCCATTCAAGTCATTAAGAATACCCCTATAGCTCAGTTTCTCAATGTGCACACAATAAAGGAGGAAAAACTACTATTCACACACAATTTGGTTTTATTGTTTTTTAGGCTACTATTGTGGTTTAATCACTGAGTCACATCTGACTCCTGACCCCATAGCCGTCAGGCTCCTCTGTCCATGGGATTCTCCAGGCAAGAATACTGGAGTGGGTTGTCATTTCCTTCTCCAGGGGATCTTTCCGATCCAGGGATGGAACTCGGGTCTCCTTCACTGCAGGCGGATTCTTCACCATCTGAGCTGCCCAACTTGAGTTCCACTTTCTCAGTGTTCACATCTAAAATTCTAGCTCCCTTCTAGGGGAGCAGGAGGAAATGGAGGAGACGGCTAATAGTGATGGATCACTTTATCCCTATATGAACCAGAAGATGGAGAATGCCCTATCACCTACCACATGGGACTGTCAAAAATGGCTGTCATCTAACACCTGGTACAAATACAATAGTCATCAGGAGTTGATTAATACCCTCAACAACATAGCAGGTTTTGATTTTACACACACACACACACACACACACACACAGGATGGCAAAGATACTTTTTGTAAATAAAAGATATTGATGTTACTCTTCACACTAAGGCGGGCTTAGGGGTATTTTTTTGTTTTCAGTTTTTGGTCCACACTGTGTGGCATGTGGGATCCGAGTTCCCTCACCAGGGATCAAGCCTGCGCCCCGCTGCAGTGGAAGCACAGCGTCTCCACCACGGGACTGCCAAGGAAGTCCTGGCTCAGGAGAAGGAAACTGAATCTTACCAAAAATAAAGACAAATATGAACATTCTTTGTGTGGGAGACAAAAAGCTAATATCTTCCCTTTTAAATCAAACTTTCTAACACAGAATCAGAGCCAAGAATAAAACATACCCACCCAAGGGATAATGTTTAGCTTTTACAGAAAATTATAAGCTCTTGAATGAGAAAGGCTTAACAGGAAACTACTGTTTCTTCACAATCAGAGAAGTGCTGCTTTCTCTACCTGTTCTGTGAGAGAATTTCTGGAGCCTTATTTTAAGACAGAGAACATGGTGTAAGATGACAGTGAACTTTATGTGCTAGTTTTCTTAGGAATGGCCACTCTCCCCACATAAAACAGCAAAAAGGCAAATGAGCCAGAGTAAACCAAAAAAAAGAAAGTCATTGTTTCTGTTGAAGAATTTTTCAAAAATAAAGAACAAAATCTGCATCACTTGAGAGAGGAACTACATCAAGTTCAACTATTCTTAAATTAGTCTCTAAATGGGTTTCTATTTAAAATAAGACAAGCTGTCACTTACACTGGCTGTGGGTCCATATTGAGGCCTCAGGCTTCTCAAGTGGCAGGGCCAGAGCAGGGCTGTATTAAGACAAGTCTTACTGGTCAGATATGGACTGGTCAGACACAGCCTGACCTCAGAACTTACTACATTTAGCCCAGGGCTATGGATGGGAGGCAAGAAACCAGAAGAAAGGTCAAACAGCTAAGGCAATATAATGCACACTGTATTAAAAGGTGGGCCAAAGCACTTCCAGCTCTGTAGTTGAACAGAGTCTGAACCTGGGGTCACACTTCACAGACGCGGCCATGATAACAGGCTACGCTCCCACAGGCTAAGCTTGCCTTTATTGTGCCATGTGACTTGTATGGCAACTGCTTGTTTGCTTGTCCGTTTCCCTATTTCCCCACTACGGAATGGCTGTCTGATTCATTCCAATATCCTCAGTCCAGGGATAAGTGTAAAATAGGACAGGTATAAAATAAACGAGCAACAGAGAAGGCGGCAGCAAACATAAAGAAAATTGATGTCTGCGTCCTTACTGGCTCCATATTTTACCTCAAGAATCTCTCACCTTAGACCAGGGGAGGATAACATACACCAGGCTTATTTTAATTTTTTTATGTTTATGTAATGCGAACCATTTAACCTCTTTGGATGCAAGCTGTCTCTTCTATAAAAGGAAGGAACTGAGACCAACAAATTCTTAAGTTCACTGGTTCCATGATTCTACGAGGGAATCATATTCTAGTAATAAAGATCTCTTGATATTAATATTTGCCGAATGCTTCCATGTGGTCAATAATTATGCTGATATCTGACACCAAGGTTGAGCCTTGACTGCGATGCCAGTCTACTGCCACATGAGCTTGAAAGGGAAAAAAATCCCCAAAACACTATTTTTGAAAATACACACAGGTATATAATAAATCTTAGTAAAATTGAGAAGATATAAAACAGAATTTGCTTTAGACAATACACACTTGGCTTTGACAGGGTCTGGCTGGGATCTTTATATTGGGGAAAATATGTAGTTTAATGTTTCTGAGGCAACTGGAAATCCAAGTCACACTGAAATATGCAGCGAGCTGGTGCCTCAGGGCTGGGCTCATGTCCCCACAGGCCCAGGGCAACAATGCCCGCTGTGATCAGGTCACTTCCCTTCCTAGAACCCGTCCAAGGCCTCCCCCTGTGCTTGGCGTGGAGCGCGCCCTCCTGCACGTCCCCTCTCTGACTTCCCCACTCCTCTGCACCAGCTTTCGGGGCTCCTCTCTTCCTCCCATCTGCCCGATCCTTCCCACGGCAGAGGCTCTGCACTTTCTCTGCCACACCAGTTGTTACACGGCCCTTCACATGCCTGGTTCCTTCACACCCTCCTCAAATGGGGTCTTGACTCAAATGTCATCTCTGCAGAGAGGTCTTCCCGGCCGCCCACTGCGACGGGGCCGCCCCTCCCACGCCACGGCATCTCCCTCGCTGCTCTTCGCAGTTCTTATCACGACTTGAGATGATGGCCTCTGCTCGCACCTTTACTTGTTTATTGTCCGCCGGTCCTGGCAGAGCCTGCCAGGCTGAACCTTCATGAGAGCAGGAACCTTGCTCATCCTTTTAACTCCTATAGTTCTAGATCATGGAACAATGTCTACAAGCTTTTGGTGAAGAATCTGACAAACTTCCTGCAAAATTCGTTCTAGAAAATGCAAACAGAAGTATCAAACATTTGCTGAATAAAATGCTAATAGTAATGGGAGCTATTATGTTTAAAAGCACGATTCCAGGCTCTTCACACAAAACTGCTCACTTAAATTCACAATGGCTCCATGAAATCGATGTTATTATTCCATTTTACAGATGAGGACCTGAGGCTCAAAAAGTTAATCAGAAAGAGAATGGCATAAAGATGATGACTAAAATATGAGCCTGAATCTTCTCTCCCAAATTTTCTGTTTCTTTTTTGGGTATCAGTGCTTCTGCTCTGAAATTTTCTAGGTTCTGGACTCTAAATCCACCTATATTTTTAATCTTTAAAATATTTAAGAATTGTTATAATCCTATGATTAAAAAAAATAAAAAGGATGACCCAAATGAGGTAAGACAAGATTATTAAAAAATGAACTTGCCATTCCTGTCAGATGATTGATTCCAATAAACAAGAGAAGTGAGAAGTAATGACATTATGAAGTATCTAAAATAATTCCTATTTTTAAACAACACATCTGAAAAGATGGAAGATAATCCTAAACTAGAATGAAAAACTGACATTTATCTGTTTAAGAGTAGTATAAAGGTGACCAGTTAAAAAACAACAACAGGGAACTCCCAGGCAGTCCAGTTCTCCGTGCTTTCACTGCAAGGGCTCAAGTTCAATTCCTGGTTGGGGAACGAAGATGTCACTGGTTGTGTGGCACAGCCAAAAAAATAAATAAAAAATTTAAAAACAGAACAAAAAAAGAAAACACCAACAGCATACTAGTGGGCTGGCAACAACTGGAAATTGAACTTAAAAAAACATGAATAAAAAATTTATAACAGCATTAAAAATATGAAATGTTTAGGGACTGTAGTGGTTAAATTTTGTGTCAGCTTGGCTAGGCTTCATGCCCAGGTGTTTGGTCAAACACTAGTTTAGGGGTTGCTGAAAAAGTATTCCACAGACGTGATTACCATGTACAATCAGCTGATGTTATGTAAAGGAGATTGCCTTCCACAATGTGGGTGAGCCACATCTAATCAGTTGAAGGCCTTCAAAGCAAAACACTGCAGTTTCCTGGGGAAGAAGGGATTCTGTGTCAAGACAGGGACAGAAATCTTGCCTGAACTCCCAGACCCCGGGCCCATCCTACAGGCGGTGACTCAGGACTACGACAGCAACTCCCTGCCAGGTGCAGCCTGCTGGCCCACCCACGGGTGTTGGCCTTGCCAGCCCCCAGAATCCTGTGAGCCAATTTCTTACAATAAACCTCTCTTGCTTTCTCAACCTCTTCCCTGTCTCCCTCCCCCCAATATTATTCAACCACTCACTCTTAGGAATTTACCCAAGAGGAATGAGGGCATATATTCATATAAAGATATGTCCATGGATGTTCACAGCAGCTTTATTTGTAAAAGCCAAAAACTAGAACCACCAACCCCCCTCATCAAGACGTGAACGGATACACGAATGGATACACAGATTACAGTATGTATCCATCCAATAGAATATTTCTTAGCTAAAAAAGGAATAAACTATTAATACACACTACAAAATGGATACATCTCAAAATAATCATGCTGAGTGAAAGAAGTTAAATTAAAAAAAAAGAGTGCATCCTGTATTCTAGGACATGCTGACTAAACTAAAGAAAAAGAAAATAAACAGTAGTTGCCTGGGTAATAAAGGGGGGGAGGTTACCAAGAGGGACTAGAACAAACGGAGGGGTGACAAACACGCTCAGTGTCCTGACGACAAGTATGGTTTTATGTGCATTCTCTATGTCAAAGCTTATCAAATTACACTTTTGATATGTGTAGTTAATTGTATAACAATTATATCTCAATACAGTTTTTTTTTTTAAAGCTATTTGTCATAAGTGTTGAGGAAAAATTTTAAAACTTAAAAATGCCTTCCTCGGGAATACCCTGGCAGTACAGTTGTTAGGACTCTGCTTTCACTCCTGTGGCCCAGGGTTTGACCCCTGGTTGGGGAGCTGAGATCCTGAGGTGGGGTGAGGTGGGGGGAGCCTTCCCAACAAGAAAGAATAACAAAGGCTATCTCCTGACTTGGGGTCAATTATCAACAGATAACCTAAGGAACACTTTCTATCTTGAGTCAATCTTCTTAAATAAGAATGATCTTTAATCTGAGAAGGGTAAATAAGGATTAAGGGGGGGGTGGTAAAAAAAAAAGAATGAAAGAAAAAAATCAAAGCCAAAGAAGGAACTAACTTTAAATTCATATTTATAGATTGAGAAAAATTACACCCTAAAACATTAAATATATCTGAAAATATATATTTTTTCAGACTTCGAAAAAATACGTAATTTTGAATATATATATACTTTTTATATATGTTGTGTGTCCCTTACACACTCACGCCCTCTCAATCCTCATTCCACTTCTCTCACTCCACAACTGTGGCTGCAACCTTCTAAGGGGAGTCAATTCTCTTTGATAATCTGATGAAAGCTACAGCTCAGAACAAGGTATATTTACAGAAAATTCTCCGTGCAATTCTTTCAAAGGTTTCAAGATCTCCCCTGAACCCTGGCCATGCATCCCTCAGCTTCTTGGGGTAAGGAAATCCCTCACAGAATCCCAGCCTGGGCTTCGTTTTTAAATGAAAAACCCATGCGAAACCAGGTACACGTGGCTGTGGCAATGGAAAATCCGAATGCTGACAAATAAAACTCCAACAGGACGTAGGATCTTATGATAACTTTCATGGATATGTTGGGAAAATGGTTCAACTAGGCAGGTTCTTAGGTTACCTAGTGAATGCTATCTAGTAAGATTTAGGAAGTTTCTAATGACTATTCTGTCAAAGCCCATCCTCTTGAACATTTGTTTTTAAAAAGGTGATTTGAACCAAGACAGAGAAAGCATGCTTATCAAATTTTGGATAGAAGTTGTGACTGTGAGTAGCTGGACCTTAGACTCAGAATTTAAAGCATACTGACTGATTCCGCCTAGAGATGAAGCAAAGTCAGGAAGATCCTCAGCTTCAAAAACCTTCCCATACACATATTCCCCTCTTCCTCAACCACAGTAACTGATGGAAATTTACTGCACCCGCCAAGACTGCACATTCCTTGAGAACAAGGCTTAAATCTTATTTATCATCAAATAGCGCCTTGAATGTCAGTATCACAGTCTGCTTGGGATACATGATGCTATGGTAACAAACATGGTGCCTCCAGCACAAGGGTTCATTTCTCACTTACATTAGATGTCAACCATGAATTGGCTTCAGCTCTGCTCCATCATTCTGGGATCAGCCCCAGCTAAGGCAGGCTGGTTCCATGACTGAAGCAAGAGTGCCACTGGCAGAACCGCAAAACAGAATTTAAAACATCTGCTCAAACATGGGACATGCCACTTCCTCTAACATTTTATCAGTCTAGGAAAGCCAAGTGTCCAAACCTGATGTCAACAGAGTGGGAAATACAATCCTCTGACAGAGAAGACCCCAGGAGAGAGGCAACACATACCGTGAATGGTCACACAGTCTACCACAGTGCCCTCTTAAGTAGAAGCTGCTCGGGAACCGGCAGCAATTATTTATACAGCAAGCCATAACCAGCACAGGGCAGAGGCTGCCATCGGTCTCGCTCACTGATGCACCAGCACTGCACGGTGCCGGCCACATGGCGGAGGACATGCTGAATGCTTACTAAGTGAACAGTGGTTAAGAAGAACATGGGATCTGGAATCAAAACTCCTGTGACCAAGTACTACATCTGCCAATAACTGACTTAGCAGAAAGCCACTTTTCTCTTCTGATTCTGGGATGGTTGCTGTAAAGATTAAATAAAAATATATGAGAGAGCACCATGAAAATTGTGCTCATTTATACAAATGCTATATCTCTGGATAGTCAAAATGAGATAAAATTTGATTTTAAAAAATTCACTTAAACTTTCAGGGTAATGCAATACATCATATCCTGCATTTATTTTCAAAGCATCAACTTGCAAGTAAAGAATGAGAAAGACTGGACTTCAAGCAGTCCACATGGAAAAGAGACAACGTTTTAGTTGACCATAAGCTAAATATGATCAAACGATAATGCTGCTGCCCAAAAATGTGATATAAATTTCAGACTGTATTAACAGAAGCACAGTACCCAGACAACAGCTTCATTGTCTTCAGCAATGGGCTGTCCACATCTGAGGCCGTCAGTCAGTTTTGGCCACTGTATTTTGAGAGGTTACTGACAAACAGACTTTGTCATGAGTTTAGCAATGTGCATGGAGAAAGGTCTGCAAACCATGTCATGTGCATATGGTTTGAGAATTAGGGCTTTTCTCCCCCCTTATTGTGGCAAAAAGACTCAAGCAGGATTTAATAGTCACTTTCAATCATTTTAAGAGTTACTGTGTATAAGAAGAGTAAGTTTCATGTATATAGTGCCCTAGACAGCCAAAGACAAGTAAGTGAAACTTAAGAGGGGAAATAAATCAAGTTCAATAAGAAGTTATTTCTAACACTCAGAAACCTAAAACAAGGAAGGGTGTATGATAACACAGAGATGTTCTTGAGGGTTGGATCCAACTGGGTAGGAGTCGTACAAGTCTTACTCATTCCTCTACGCAACCTTACAGTTTTTAGGCATTTGAAAATGTCCAAACAGTATTTATCTTTCCTGATTAAATAATGCTATCAATACTACTAACAACAACAAAGAATAAAAACTGAGGTAAGAAATAAAACAAGAAGTTCTCTGGCCTGACAAATACAGAAAGGCATGCTGTTGAAGGAAATGAAATTTCAAGGCTAGATAACATTTAAACATGGACACAGCGTCTAGGTCTGTACAGAAGAAATATGTTTAGTCAAAACTGTATTTGTTCTAGAAGTTGGTTTTTCTTGTATGACCTAACTCATCAATTTCACGAAGGTGCAAAAGACTTGACAGTTCCTACAAAGGCCCCTGAGCAAAAATTTGCTAACGTTAAACTAGTGTTCAAATCACAAGACACTACTAGGGTTACTGAATGACTTGTATAAGGATTCAAACTTCCCAAAGCGAACAATCACACTGGATGCCACTGGCATTTAAAAATGGTCCCGAGCTAATGTCTTATTTTGTTTCCTTAATCTGTTCAAAACCCAGGACTTGTCCAATCTCATTCCCAGCTTTCAACTCCTAAGTACTCTGGTCTCTCTAATAGGTCACAAGTAGTAAAGATAAGTGCTCAACTTATCTTTATATCCTGGCCCCTCACCTTCAAATCCCTCAGTCAGCTTAAAATTATTTGTTAGATTACTTTCTTTTTAATGAAATATAAAAAAAAACCCTAATGAGCTTTTCATTATATTTTAATTGTTACACAAGAGAAGCAGTCACACTAGGCTGTAAGAATACACTAGATATTAGGTTCTTGTTACAGTGAGAAGTGAATAACCACTCTCTACAGAGTATCTTGGAATATAGATTTCCTTCCCTTGAAAGTGTTCTTTGTGTCCTAAAAGGGCACACTGGACAGGATTTCGAGGCACATGGGACTTTCAGGGTACCCACACAAGTTACTAATGCCCCACTTCCTGTCCTCACTACAGGTACATGTGTGAACACTGAGCTTAAAAAACAGGCTCACTGACTTATTAAATTTATATGAGCCTTTCTGGAATATATGTGTTAGTTGCTCAGTGGTGTCCTACTCTTTGCGACCTCATGGACTGTAGCCCACCAGGCTCCTCTGTCCACAGGCCTACCTGGTGGCTCAGATGGTAAATGCATCTGCCTGCAATGCAAGAGACCTGGGTTTGATCCCTGGGTCAGGAGATCCCCTGGAGAAGGGAATGGCTATCCACTCTAATATTCCTACCTGGAGAATTCCATGGAGGAGCCTGCTGGGCTGAGGGGGTTGCAAAGAGTCAGACACAACTGAGCAACTAACACCAGTATGCATATATAAAGTCAGATTTTTAAAAATCTATTCTTCCAAGACAAAAAAGTTAGGGAACGTGTAAGGGAAAAAAGTTTCATACCTACCCTCTGCCAAGAAGGATGAAAGTTTAGGACTCACTCAGGACAGGTAAGGCTGGTTTAGGCACCTGTCACTGTCCCTACAGCTGTTGTCCCTCCCCTCCTCTCTTGTCGGCACAGGCCATGGAAACAAAATGCTCTGCTGTGGAAATCAGAAGAACAGCATTGTAGCTCACGTCAACCAGAAGACAGAAACAGCCTACACTCCACTGGGAAACGGGACAATGAGGCAGGAAGGAGACAGTGAAAGTGAAAGTCGCTCAGTCGTGTCTGACTCTTTGTGACCCCATGGACTATACAGTCCACAGAATTCTCCAAGCCAGAATACTGGAGTGGGTAGCATTTCCCTTCAGGGGATCTTCTCAACCCAGGGATCGAACCCAGGTCTCTGGCATTGCAGGCAGATTCTTTACCAGCTAAGCCACAAGGGAAGGCTGTAAGGAGACAGGACGGTAACTAACTAAAAGTGCTATTTTTTATTTTAAATTTGATACTCATGTAATAAAGAAACTGTCTTTAAATGATGGAAACGATGTACAATTAAAAAAACTGCTTAAGAAGCTGCTAGAAATTATAGCCAATATGTGTTGAATGTTTTCTGTGTATTGGGCATTCTTCTAAGTGCTCAACATACAGTAACTTGTGTTCACCCTTCATCACAGCCATATAAGGTAGTATGACTGAAATCTGCATGTTACAGATGAGGAGGAGGCACTGATTAGACAGCTTGCACAAGACCACTGACCTAGGAAAGGGACTGAAATTCAGGCAGGACAGCTCCAGGGCTCACTCCTTAACTTCTACGGACAGGTTTCAGAATGTCAGGGGCCTCCTGAGTAGTGCTATGCTAAGAACCCACCTGCCAATGGAGGAGATGCAGGTTTGATTCCTGGGCCCGAAAGATTCCCCTGAAGGAAATGGCAACCCACTCCAGTATTCTTTTTTTTTTTCCCCATTTATTTTTATTAGTTGGAGGCTAATTACTTTACAACATTGCAGTGGTTTTTGTCATACATTGAAATGAATTAGCCATTGATTACATGTAAACCACTCCAGTATTCTTTCCTGAGAAATCCCATGGACAGAGGAACCTGGGACTACAGTCCATGGGGTCACAAAGAGTCGGACACAACTGAGTGACTGAGCATGCACACACACGCACAACACTATGTTAAACTTTGACATTTGAAGGTCTTTTTGAATCTATTAGCATTAGTCACACAGAAAGAAACTTTTTCAAGACTGTATGGAATTATTATTAAAATGCTTCCACAATCAGCTTTCAGGATTAGATGACTGAAGCCAATACATTACTTCATTTAAATCACTAGTACCTAATCTAATCTAACTTTCCATTTAATGTATCTTTTGGCTTTATTATGCTTCCTGATAAGTGCATCTGGGTACTTCTTATATACTTAGCATTATGCCCAACAACATGTCACTAAGAGTACTTTTGCATAGACTAGATCTGTGATGTTTTACTCACATAGGTATACATTGAAGTAATTCTTCTACTTCTCAAGTCCTGAATGCAATTATTCAACAGAATTTTAATACTTAATGAACACCAAACAGTATGGATATGAAGATAAATTAGATGGTTTCCGCTCTCCAGGAAAGCCACAGTTACAAAACAACGAGACAAGTGCTTTTATGGAGCAATGACCAAGGCTCCAAGGAAACAGAGTTCCTCAGCATGGCTCCACGTGTCAAGGCATGGAGATGGAAAAGAGCATTTCCTTCTTAGGGAATATCAAGCAATTTAAGTACGACTACAATGCAAGGTTTCCAAGGAAAGCAAGGGAAACAGTGATAAGAGATGAAGGATGAAGCTGGAGCTAGATAAATAAGTCCTGTAAGTCATAATAAAGACTCAAGCATTGCAAAGGTCTAAGCAGGACACTGATAAGACCAAACATGCTAACAAAAGTGGCTATCACACTTTCTATTTTAAACAATATACCCTGATTTCATGAAATCTTATGCAAACGTCCACATTTAAAACTGATCAACATAAAACTACGCTGGTTGAAATTGGAATGAATCTGCTTAGAATGAACCCTTTATGGAATATAGCTTCAAAACCACTGCTTTTCAAAAGAATTAATATAGCCACACAGATGTGTTTTATTTACTTCATGCCTGTCTCTCCCAGTGTGACTCTAACTTCTCAGGTGCCAGGATTCATTCTCACAGTTTCTCTTCAATCAAAGAATCTGAGGTTATACAGCCTCAGATATGCAGATGACACCACCCTAATGGCAGAAAGGATGAGGAACTAAAGTGCCTCTTATGAAGGTGAAGGAGGAGAGTAAAAAAGCTAGCTTAAAATTCAATATTCAAAAAACAAAGATCATGGCATCTGGGACTATCACTTCACGGCAAATAGATGAGAAACAATGGAAACAGTGACAGACTTTATTGTCTTGGGCTCCAAAATCACTGCAGATGGTGACTATAGCCATGAAATTAAAAGACGCTTGCTCCTTGAAAGAAAAGCTATGACAAACCTAGATAGCATATTAAAAAGCAGAGACATTACTTTGCTGACAAACATCCATATAGTCAAAGCTATGGTTTTTCCCATAGTCATGTATGGATGTGAGAGCTGGACAGTTAAAAAGGTTGACATCAGAAAAGGATTGACGCCTTCTAACTGTGGTGCTGGAGAAGACTCTTGAGAGTCCTTTGGACAGCAAGGAGATCAAACCAGTCAATCCTAAAGGAATTCAACCCTGAATATTAACTGGAAAGACTGACGCTGAAGCTGAAGCTACAACACTTATGGACACCTGATGCGAAAAGCTGACTCATTAGAAAAGATCCTGATGCTGGGAAAGACTGAAGGCAGGAGAAGGGGATGATAGACAATGAGATAGTTGGATGGCATCATCGACTCAATGGACATGAGTTTGAGCAAACTGGCATGCTGCAGTCCATGGGGTCGCAAAGAGTAGGACACTACTGAGCAACTGAACAACAACAACACTAGACCTTCAAAATCAATAGCAAAGTTATAATATAGGAAAAGGAAGATAAAAATGATCAGTTTTTTCATTTATGAGTTAAACTATAATGTAAGTGACTATCCTTTCTAACCTCACAGTTAGGATTTATGGGTGGACAAATACTAGTGTATTTATGGCCACAGGATATTCAAAACTGATACAGTTTTGGAAAATATAGGATATATGATTGTAATTGGTATAATGTAATTTTTTAAAGATTGGTACACTTGTTTTCTTAATAGTGACTTTGTATCTGAAAATGCTTCCCCATTCATCACTTGAGAATCTGTTCTCCCACCTTTTAAAATGCAGAGCTCCAAGTGAGATCTCTGAAAATGATCTTCAGTGAAACTGCTTATCTTTCTCATGGCCATCTAAAATGTCCCCAGCAATAACACGTAAAACTGACTAATGATGTGCATATGCCTCTCCTGGCAATTCACTGCTCTTGATTCTTCACAGTGAGATATGCTCATTAAAAAAGATTACCATCCTACAGAAAAGGTATATAGTGATTAATTTAATGTGTTTTATATCAAAATAATTATATTCGCTTTACACAATTTAATCAAATTCCTACAATCCTCTCTACCCTCTCCTTCCCTGCTATGGGGAACATAACCACTTAAACAGTTTCGAGAATTTTTAAAGTATCACCCCCTTTATAAATAGACTGATTAAAAACAAATGTTCAACACAACATTTAACACATATTAAAAGAAAGAGAATAACCTCACTTTTCTCTATAGGATATGACACTGGGAAGAAACCAACAACCATCCTCTATCTATCTATCGAGCATTAAAAGTTCCCTCCTAGCACCTCGCTCAAAGCCAATCAGTAACAATTAGTAAGAGGAGGAAGAGGGGATGGAAGTTCAGGACACCAATTAATTCTTCCATAAATCATTTGGCCAACATGTACAGTACAATCACTTCGAGCATATGTAAGATATGGTCCTTAAACAGAAACAATATAAACGTCTTTATAAGATAAACACCCTCGCCATATGATAAACTCAGTCCAAAACCTAGCATTCAATGCACCATTTCTGGGCACAGTCAATGCTCCCTAAATTTGCAAAAACAGCCAACTATTCTGCTATAAATTTGTTTGGGATGAAGGTAACTCTCTTTGTTATAGCAAAATAAATGTTACTGCATGCATTTTACATAAACAGTTTAATAAATTACTCACTTATATTTCTTTCAAATATAAAAGCCTGAGAATTTGCGATCATTAAAAACAAAATAACTTAAAAAAATAGCTTTTTACAAATGAAAACATACTTGAAAGTAATCCTACAAAAACGTACAAAAAATCCTAACATGTAACTAACAATCAAAACAACCACCAATCTCAAATATTTAACTCTACACATTTAACTATATATTCAAGAAGAAAGTTTCAGAGTAAAATTTCCATCTCTTTCCCACTTAAGGGAAGTATTTTGAAAACTATCCCACAGAGAAAATAGATATTTCTAAGAGACTGTACAACTACTATGCTGATTTCAACAATACATTGAATAGTTAGCTTAGAATAAATGCTAGTAGTTAGGAATATTAAATTATAAACAGTGCTTAATTGTCCTTGTATTAATACAAAGAAGTTCACAAATTATCTTAAGATAAATCTGTATTTTCCCCAAGTTTGTGAAAGCTGCAAAAACCCTTCTATTTAGACTAACCTCTGATTAAACAACATTCAATAACTGAGATTCAAACAATCTCCCAGATGGAGGAGCTGGGAGAAAATAAAGAGGACAGTTTTTACAAAAACACTTTGATGCTAAAGATAAGATGATCCAACACTAAAAACCAGTGTGACCAGAGGCTTCCCCGGTGGCCTTGTGGTTAGGACTCCAAGCTGTCACTGCTGGGGGCACAGGTTCAATCCCAGGCTGGGGAACTGAGATTCCACATGCCACGTGGTGTGAGACCAAAAAATCAAAGTAAAAAAATTCAGTGTGATGGGAGTCAGCAAAATATAAACATGTAACAGTAAAACCCTTTAAGGAGAATGAGTAAAATGCAATTTATGGGATCATCTATGACTAAAAATCTGAACTCAGCCTTTATTTTTAAAAATTTTCTCTAAATTTCTTCAGATTACAAGGTCTAAAAACTTTTAAAAATCCTATAGACTTAAACATCTTTATTATATTAGGTAATATTTTATACTTAAAAAGTCTACCAAATATTTAAGAACCCAATTTTACATAAAGTATGTTCCACCGATTGCATTTTACAGAAAAGAAAAATTAAATGACGTTTTAAAAGTGACATTGGGTTAAATAATGACACTAATAACATATATCAGCCTTAAGTCCCAATTAAAATTTCTAATCATTACCCCTATTCTCACAGATCTTGGCACAAATATTTTTAAAATGCAGTAGTCTACTTATTTTTTGCACGTACTTAAAAATTTTTTTAATTACATGCCCTCAATTATGATAAATGAAATTTTTACCTATGTTCTAAATTAGCAATCCTTGAGATAGTCCTTTGAGATTAAAAAAGCAAAACAAAACTTGAAAATATTTCTTTTAACATCAAAATTTCAATCTTCATTTTTATTTATTTGTTCAGGAGAGGACCTAAGAGCTTATAGTAAAAAATTAATGACATCATTCAAGCTGTTCCCTTAATTTTTATAATATTCAATTATGCTAAGAGCAATAAAAATGTGCCCTTATTCCAAAGTTGGGCTCTCAGCCTATATTCAGCATGAAAATAGTTTCCTGTTCTCTGTCTAATGCACAAGAACAAGACAAAAAACTATTAAAGCGCTTAAAAGATACTTCAACAACACTTACATACTCAATGCTTAGCTCTTACCCTTCAAATCCCTTCTCTAGGAGTAAGATTTCTCTAAAGCTGGGGAGGAAAGGTGAGACTCTTACACAGCCAGGCATGAGCAACATAAAACAAATTTGATTAATTATCCTTAATTAAGTTTGTGTCCAGTTCCTCCCTTTCCCCTTTATCCCAACATAAAGTCTGAGCTAACCCAAAAGCAAGTTCTACTCATATAAACTCACATTCCTTTTTTTTTTTAAATGTCATCAAAGCCAAATGATTTTGGAATGAAAACTCCCCAAGGACTTCATTCAATATCTCCTGGGATTCCAAATAAAACCCAACTGCACTAACAAAAAGAGAGAGAGAAAAAGCTCCCTTGAAAGTTCCAAGAGTATGCAGTTGTTCTTTTATCAAAATAGATTTTTCACAAGTGACCCAAATAGAATTACAGCTTCGGAAAATCAACCCTTTAATTCTGAAGAATAATTTGCACCTAGAGAAAAATTCCACGTAATGGTTTTCACTCCATGTGGACTTTAGACCAAATCTATTTATTTGGATTTTGCTTAAGTCTGGGTATAACCACTTGTTGGCCTTTGCTGCAGGACCACCGTCCTAGTTAGAGTATCTTACAACAAGCTGCTTTTGATACCTTAGTAACTGAACAACCTTGGGTAGGGTTCCAGACAAACCCGACCATAAAATTTTGGCATTTTAATTAGGTTTCAATGTACTCTGTCAATGGTACAGCACAAATCAGATGGTAATTTTTCCATTCAGTTAAAATCTTACTTAATGGGCAGCATGTAAGTGGCACAACTTTGAATTCAGGAAACCCATAAATATTAACTTTACCCCAAAACACTTTAGGGAAAGAGACAATTCAAGGAACACACTTGATAAATCTTAACATTATGTCTAAAATCTGTTCTTAAATTGTTGTATGACAACTGACTTTTCAAAAATCAAATCACATCTGGTAAGTAACATATAAAAGGGATAATTATTTGAAGGCACCCTTCAGGGAATCCTTTTCGTAAAATTTAGAATTTTCATATAACATAAGTAACCACTACTTGTTTTGTAATCTTACACTTGTAAATATCAAATTTCTTAAAAGTTGAGCACAACTGCTTTTCAGGGCCAAATTCTTCCCAGTGTTACTGCGCTTCTCTCTCTTTCCCCAAGTTTTAAAAATGTCACCCAAAAAACCAGCTGTTCATCTGTAGTAGAATATACAACACTAGAAAAATCAAAAAGGAAATTAAGTGATTCTTTAAAATGTAAAATAGAAATGTATGGACTCCCAAAGAAAGGTCAATGAGCTATTTTTGGCAATAATCACAATAAATGCCTGATTAAAATGATTTTTTTTTTGAAAAATCAAGAAATTCATATCTCAAATCACTTTCCCATGTGCCTTCGTCACCTGCAGGAAACTATTCAAGAACTGTTTATCTCCATGAACACATGACCTCCCCCGATAACACCAAGGTCAACGAGACTTACAGGAGGGGGGATATGCTGATTAAGTGCTGATTTGCCCAGTTCCACAGTTCCCTTTAGAAACAGAGAAGGAAGGAAGACAAATAAAAATTTATTTATGTAGTACAGGAAATGATGTTCTAAGTCGTAACATTTAAGTACCCCATCACAGGATTGTATACAGACATATGTCAGCAACTGCCACAGGAGTAAGACCTAAAAGGGGCATCAGAGCACAGAACCAGATACAAAAATAGCTGCAGAGAAAGAATTAACAAGATGGTACACTGAAAAATTCCCCCTCACATCTTGTACTGAAAACCTTTGGTACCCTGGCTATGGCTACCAGGACTCAATTTCAAAGTGAGAGTTCTCCCTTGATAGAACTTTTTGAAAATTATGACTAACCAAAGATCCATAAACAACCAAAGCAGCACCCACGTATCAGAAATGCTTAGGTAAGGAGAAAGTTTGTATAACATATGCGGTGCTTGCCAATTAACATGAAATTCACCAGGTGTCCTGGCGTTCCTTAATTTTTACCAAAGACATTTCCTCAGGGGTCACAATCCTGCACCTTCCACAAACCGGAAGTCTTCTTGGATGAGATTTTAAACTCTAAAGCACATTACCCACTTGGTATCATCTGTTTAAGCTAGACTTCCACTCAAAAAAATCTTTACCATGTGAAATTGCTATAATGGAAATTTCCAAACAACTTTCAAACCTGAAAAGAAGACATAATGTTACAGCTAGCACCTGATCATTTGAAAAGTGACTTTGTGGAGAGCAACTCAACTATGGATGATTCGTTTCAACGTCTGGTAAATAGGTTGCATGCATTACAACAGCGGAAAATTAAAGAGGGAAAAAGAAATGAGCAGAAGCAGTGGTTATTCGCAATCAGCAGAGGACTGCACTGATAGCCCGCTTCCAAGTTACTTTCAGGGAAGCTCCTGATTGGTGGGTGGCACGGGGTCAATGTGATTACTTAACCCTGGCAGTTATAACTAAACTCCACTTTGATGGGCTCCAAAGCTTATTACAAAAAAAAAAAAAAAAAAAAAGACGGCTGCTGGAGCATATCAAGTACTTCAGTGTCCTGCCTCTCTGTTTTTCTCGCAGAACCCGGAGCCTGACACCCGAAACTCATCAGACAAACACCGCTTCGTTTCAGGGCTTTAGGGTTTCGTATTTATTATTTTTAAAGTCCACTGGGCATCAATTCAGTTGGGTGGTGGTGATGATGTGAAAGATTAACCCATTTCCTGCACACACGCACACGCACACACACACACACACACACACAGGGAAGAACTCCTGACCATTCAAGCAGTTCCCTCTCTCCCAAATAACTTTTTTTAAAAAAACATTTAGTCCTAAAATAACCATCAGTAACAAACATCCAACACTGGCATGGCAACGTCCACGCCTCATGCCCTAATGCTACCCACAGGCAGGTCTGTTCGTCTCCGGTCCATATGCAGGGGTGGGGGGTGGGGTCCCCCTCTCCCCTTCGGCCGGTCCAGCCGGGCTTCCCCCGAGTTTTGCTGTAAAGATCAGCCACTTTCGCTGTCCCGGGGGCAAAAAGCAAGGCGCCTCGTCCCCAGGACGGAGTTTCTCCCAACTGCCCGACAAACATTTCCTGAGAGCTCAGCGGACCCCGCCGCCCCGCGCGCACCTGGCCCGGCCCCTCACCCACTTTCCGCACTTCACCCCCCGAGAAAGGACCACCTGCCCTCCCGCCGCCGGTCCCCACGGCCGAGTCGCCCGACCGACTCCCGTCCGGCAGCGGCACTCCCCTGGCCCCGAGCGCCCGGCGCTCCGCGGCCGACCCCGAGGGACAGGGACGCCAAACGGGTTCCCCCCCAGCCCCCCAACCCCGTGAGAGAGACGCCAACCCCGCGACGCCCCCCAGAGGCCGGGGACCGCGCGCCTGTCAGCACCCCCGGAAGGGGTCAGGCAGCGGGCTGAGCCCGCCGGCTGCCCGGGCCGCTCCTGACACCCGCTCTCTCCGCCGCCCGCCCCCCACCGCACTCACCTGGCGGGCTCCGGCCGAGGGACCAGCCGAGGGGGTCGGGGGGGTGGTCTTGGCGCGGAGGCCGCGGGGCCTCCCACCCGCCCGCGCCCGCTCCAACCGGCGCGCGCCCGGGGCCCGACGCGCGCTCGGAGCGCAGCGGGGAGGAGGGGGCGCGGGGACGCGCGAGCGCCGGGGGAGGGGGCGCGGAGCACTGAAGGGGGGCCGGGGACGCGGCGGGAGCAGCGGCTCGGCGGCGTCGGCGGCGAGAAAGCCGCCTCGGCCGCGTTCGTCATGGCGCGCGGCGGCAGCGGCGGCGGCTCCCTCCGGCCTCCCGGCTCCCTCGCCTTTAGTTTGACCTTTCCCTCCAGTGTGTCTGACGGAGAGCGGCGGTGCGCGCGCGTGTGTGCCTGTCTCGCTGAGTGTGTACGCGCGCGCGCGCGCGCGAAGAGGCCGGCTTCGCTCCCGACGCCTGACGTCACTGCTATGGCAACGACAGCCCCGCCCCTTGCCTCCGGTTTTTCAAGTCCCGCCCCCTCCCCCATTGCACGTTCCGGGGCCTCACGTGCTCACTCACACGCACGCACGCACGCACGCACGCACGCTCGGAACGCGCGCGCCCAGATCGTTGGGAGGGGTAGTTGGGAGGTCATCGGGGCCTCCTTGTAGCTTCCCTGAGTTCGACCAATCCGGTGAGGAGAAGCCGTGGGCGGGGCGGGTTTGGCTGCCGGAGCGGCGTGAAAAATTTCCCAAGGCAGAGCGAAAACTCTTCCTGAGCGACTGAGCATGCCCGGCGGTGCAAGGGGCGCTTAGCCTGGGGTTTTAGGTGGGCGGAGGGGAGGCGGTCCGGTAGTTCGGGAATGGGGACCCAGGGGACGAGCATAGGGCTCGTCAACTGATGCCGAGCTGGGACTGCGCAGTGAGAGACTCAAGCAACCCCAGTTGCAGTCTGGCCCCGCCACTGTTGCTGTGTGACCTTGGGCGTATTACTTACACACTCTGAACTGAATGTCTTGTGTCAAATGGGGTTACTGAAATCTACCTTAATGGTTGTGAGGATTAAAAGAGAGCGTGGAAAACGCCTCACCTTTCATATCGTAGACCCTAAATAGTAGTATGGAGCCCACAACCATGAATGGGGACAGAGGACTCAGGGAGATGAGATTAAGTGACCTGTTCATTGTCAGGTAGTGGCAGAGATCCAGGCTTCAAGTTCAATACTCTTGCCTACATGGCTTTCCTTCAAGGAAGCAGGGTAGGGGTCCGGGGGAGGTGGATCACTAAGGAAAGCATGTGAAGAGCTTCCTTTGCTCTCTCTGAATCTTTTTAATCCACACGAACGCTCTTCTCATCGCCCACCTAAAGTTTAGAACTTTAGAAAAAAGAGCTGTACAGCCTTGGTGCAGTTTTTGGAGGGCAGCTCTCTGGCTATTAATTTGCCCGAATAAGCGCCAGAATGGCGTTTTCCTGTTTCCTTGGGGAGCCTCAGTTTTTCCTAAAGTTTTGGTTAAAGTGTAAACACAGTAGCAAGGTCCCCCACAATTTCTGGCTACCGAGGAAAGATTAACTCAGTTAACCAACATTTACCCTGTGTCCACTGAGTAGGTGAGAATGCCTTTCCAGCCCACAAAAGACCTGTGACCTCAGGTCTGTACGGGTACCTTGTGATTCAGTCAAACACACTGGTGACCTCATCCTTCCGTGTGCTTCTAGTCCCTTCTCTGACTTTGCTCTTAATCACTAACTGCCCCGTGGTGTTTCTTGAATGCTATAATACTATTTAACACTAGATTTGCTGTTAAGTGTTTAAAAGTATTTGTCTCCCTCCCTGTCTTAGAGGTTCCCCCCCCCCCCCCAAAATACCTAAGTCTGATCTTGGTAAAGGACATCATCAGCTTCTCAAACATGCTCTTATACTTCCCACTTTCCGGAACTCAATTCACTGGAGCCTTTCAAATTTCAACTAAAGCATACTCCTGTCTAAAAAGTTTTGCTGGCTCTACTTAGAATGAAATAGTGCCTTTTTCTGAGCACTTGGTGCATTCCTTGCTTGGGACATTGTTCCTGGTAGACATTGTATTCTGTGATTAGCGTCCCTCGCCTAGAGGAAACTTCTCTGGACATCCACAGACGAGTTGGCTCTTCCCACTCCTTGCTCCCATAGCATCTTATGATGTAATAAATCACGCCTGACCCATTCCTTTAAGGTTTGATTTCTTCACTTTCTCCATCAAATGTAAAAGTCTCTAATGGCAAGAAACGTTTGCATTTTCAGCATTAATCTCAGAACCATATCTACAGAATGACTAACTATTGAATGGCTAAATGGCTCCTTGCCTACTTCATAAAGTTCTTAGGGGCAGCCTTTACTTTGTGTTTATATCTCAGAACCAAATATTTTCTGGGAAGTTATAAATCTTTGACTACTCTAAAATGCACCAGAAATTACATGGTCACACTCATGCAATGAAGAAAGGCTTTGGCAGTAGTACAAGATGCTGAGCAGAGCAAGAAGTAGGAAGTTCACAGAGTTCCCTAGTGGTCCAGTGGTTAAGAATCTGCCTGCCAGTGTGGAGGACACGGGTTCAATCCCTAGTATGGGAGGATTTCACACGCTGCAGGGCTGCTAGGCCCATGGGCCACAACTACTGAGCCCACGAGCCACAGCTACTGAAACCTGCACCCTCTAGAGCTTGTGCTCTGGAACAAGAGAAGAAACCTGAGCATCAGCACTAGAGAGTAGCCCCTGCTCATCGCAACTAAAGAAAGCCGGCACGCAGCTAAAATAACTTTAAAAAAGAAAAAAACCCTCCAAACAAGAAGTAGGAAATCCAGAAGAGGTAGTGATTTCTTACTCACTGCTGCTGTGGACCTAGAAAGATTTTCCAATGTTGTTAAGGATAACAGGCAGATTCCTCCAAGTGATACTGCTCCCACAAAGGATAAAAGTTATGCGAAGAGGAGCCTTGAGAAAGAGATCAAACAGTGTTTGCTTACTCTGTACTGGTGGCATTTGCTCCTGTGCCTGGTGAAAGCCTGGTGATGTTGCTGTGTGTAGTCCTGGCCTCCCTTTGCTGTATTGTTTAACTCCCTATATGTGTGTGTGAGTGGACCCCTACCAAGCCTCGTCCTCTTATTCCTGATGTGAATGGCACTGCCAGAGTTAGTTGCTCAGTCGTGTCTGACTCTTTGCGACTCCATGGACTGTAGCCCACCAGGCTCCTCTGTCCATGGAGTTCTCCAGGCAAGAACACTGGATTGGGTCGCCATTTCCTTCTCCAGGGGATCTTCCCGAACCCAGGATCAAACCTAGGTCTCCTGCATTACTGTCTGAGCCTCCAGGGAAGCCCAAACACCCAGTGCATGCCAAATTGCTTCAGTGGTGTCTCTTTGTGACCTTATAGATCGTAACCCGCTAGGAAATCCACTATCCATGGGGCTTCTCCAGGCAAGAAAATCAGAGTGGGTTGCCATGTCCTTTTCCAGGGGATCTTTCCCACCCAGGGCATGAACCCACATCTCTGCATTGGCAGGTGGGTTCTTTACCATTAGCACCACCTGGGAAGCATCCAGTAGCACAAGTCATTCTCAGTTTATCCCCACCTCCATCTTGTGAGTCTTTTAATTCCATAAAGTTATCCTTTCCAATGACGGGGATAGCCATGAACTGCTCCCCATGCCCTCAGTTTTCACAGGATCCCTCATCTGGACAAAACCCTCCTTAAATGGTCTCTTCCCCTTATCTTGACTGGTCCAGCCCAACTTCCACTGTACCCTAGAGTCCAGAGAGACTTTTCTAAAAGGCAGAGAATTGACCAAGTCATCGAACAGCTTAAAAGTCTTCCGTGACTCCTCTGTTCCTTCTCAGGAAAAATGATCAAACTTCATCCATGTTTTGTTTTGTTTTTTAAATGTTTCATCCTCAGCCAGTTTCTTCAGCCAGGTCTCCCATTACTTTTGCAAGAACTTTTGCTCCAGGAATGTTGAATACTTGTAGTTTCTCATACATACCTTGTTCTGTGTATACGAAGGTTCACCTACCTGGGATTCTCTGTCCACACCCTCTCCACCAAGTTAATTGCATTTGTGCTAGCTATGTCTGTGAGGACAGCCATGCTTCACCCCTCTGGCATGGCTCTTAGTCAGTGTTTTGAGTATGCCTTATGTGTTCACATGTCTTATCTCCACTAGACTGTGAGCTACTTGAGGGCAGGGGTTTTGGTATATTTCATTCCTGTATGTAACTCTAACACCTACTGGGGGACTTCCCTGGTGGTCCAGTAGCTAAGACTCCCAGCTCTCAATGCAGGCAGCCCAGATTCAACCCCTGGTAAGGCAGTTAGATCCCTGCACATGCCATGCAACTAAAGATCCTGCATGCCACAGTAAAGATCAAAGATCCCTTGTGCCACAGCTAAGACCCAGTGCAGCCAAATAAATAAATAACCACATTTTTAAAACGTGTTGGGTTAGGAAAAAAGACGTTGGGTAAGTACCTCATTAGAAAGTGAGGAGAACATTCAGTTCCGATCTGGAGGGATCTCTTGCTCCAGGCTTTAGAGGCCCCTGGAGGTGGAGTGGGGCTCCCGCAGAGTTGCAAGCACACTCTCTACTGCAGGACTCTCCCCCCTCTCTGGGAGGGTCAGCATCTTTGACGAGAATAGAGACTTGTAGGGAAAGGTGGCAAATGAGAAAGAAGTGGGAAGTGAAAGTCTGTGACTACCCAGTTAGCCGAGAAACTCAGTGGGTCCTGGTGGTGAACAAGGAGAACCTGATGTTGCACTTTCATAGCCTGTTCAGACTGATAGACTGAAGTTACTGTGTGGGTGATGCACACTGCACAACCATAGGGGGCGCTGTTTCCATGGGTGTTTCTAGGAATGACTTCCTCTGTACCCTACTCAACGTGTAGCTGCCCTGATTGTGATGTATACAAGGCACATCTCTGTCTACATTGGCAATTTAAAGGATCCCAATTATACTTTTGATGATACAAATGGATAAATATTTATTGAATGCCCACCAGTTTTCATCTCAAAAACTTAAATGACTTTTATTGTGTAGAGTTATTTCTAAGGACCTGTACATATCTTGAAGTACTTACTAGACTAATAGCATTACCATTCATTTATTGTTTCTAATAGGCAACAATTGAGCAGCCAAGTTCCAGGCATGATTCAAGAGGCTGGATTCAACGAATGTGTTGAACAGTAACTAGGTCTTATAAAAACTAAATATTAACTGAGTCCTTCAAAAATAAAGAGTTTATAGGGGTTTCCCTGGTGGTGCCTGGTGGTCCAGTGGCTAAGGCTCTGAGCTCCCAATGTGCAGAGTTCGATCCCTGATCAGAGAACTGGATCTCACATTCCGCAGCTAGAGGTCCTGAGGGCCGAAACTAAGACCCAGCAAACCTAAATTATTAAATAAATAACTAAATAAAAACATATGCATTTTTCAGTTTCTTTATGCCCCTTTACATATGAAGATAGTCTCCAAATTCTCCTTATTTCTCTTTAATAGATAGACACTCATCTACTAAAACCTTGAAATGACATCTAACTCTTGCATTTCAAAGAATCCAACATACTAGGATGCCCCAGTGAATGTAAAGCTCTAACATACATCTTTCCCCCTCTTAGCTCTATCAAGAGAAGGGCCAGAAAGGTAAGTTGGCTTCTTTAAACGTCTCCTGGGAGTACTGGAGAAGCCACCTTTTGTAAAATAAGTTCGTGACTACGTTGTCCAGAAAAGACAGTATAATCAGACTTGGATTCCTGAATCACTGTGTGGAAGAATGCTGATCTTCAGCTAGACATTTGGACTGTTAGATGGGCAAGAAATAAATGGAAATGTTGGCGGGGGGTTATTTATTTTAACAGTGAGCTTTACTCTATGGCTTCATTGGAAAAGTGGACCATGTGGTCATATTTACACCCCAAATTTATTGAGTTGCTCATACAACTAACGTTCCATTCTCCAGAACCCCATTAAGAATGGCTCTGATTCCTTGCTTCCAAGTTTTTGATGGCCTAACTATGTGTGACTGTCAACTGCTGGAAAAAAATCATTATGTTCAATTCCAGAAGCTGATAATTAGTTTAAAAAAAAAGCCACTCAGGAGGAACCAGTAGACACACACATACATACATAGTGTCACACACACAGAGACACACACATAGTACTATGTAGACTTTCAGTAACTTTTGCTGTTTTAACTATCGTCATTATCCACTTTTTTTTTTTTAGAGCTAGCTTTAAAAATTATTTATTTTTGGCTGTGCTGGGGCTTCCTTGCTGCAAAGGGTCTCCTCTAGTTGCAGAGTGCTGGGGCTACTTTCCAGTTGCAGTGCGGGGGCTTCTCATGGCGGTGGTTTCTCTTGTTGCAGAACACAGGCTCTAGAGTGAAGAGGCTTCAATCGTTTTGGCACGTGGGCTGAGTAGCTGCGGCTCCTGGGCTTGAGATCACAGGCTCAGTAATTGTGATGCACAGACTTAGTTGCTTTGCCACATGTGGAATGTTCCTGGACCAGGGCTTGAACCTGTGTCTCCTGCAATGACAGGCGGATTCTCATCCACTGCGCCACCAGGGAAGTCCCCTCATCATTATTTAAGTCAAGAGGCTTAAAGAAATCTGAAATAATAATCTTGACTATTTACAGCAACTCAGGAAGAATGAACGAGGTGACCCCAGGAAGGGAGGGTGGTATCCTTTTTATGAATCATCATCTCAGCCTCTCTGCACTGATTGTCTTGTGACCTCAGGTGGCATGCAGCACTGAACCAGGCTTCTATGTGTGAATGGCCCTCCAGCTCGTCCAGGACTACTGTCGAGCTAGCTAGAGGCAGGGTTTGCTCCTGGGATTTTGTGTGCGTTGTGATGAAAGACTGCAGCAGGGCTGAGTGAGCTGTTTATTCTCCTGGGGATGGGGCTCAGGGTTCCCCTCCATAACCCCCACCCATCCCCCGCCCCCACCCAGGCCACAGTTTTGCCCTGGGGCAGGCTGTTCAGTCTTTCTGTTGGGCTGGCAATTTGAGTGGAGCTAGGGGCCAACAGCCACAATGGGCTAAAAACTAGGAAGGTGAGTGTTGTTAAATTACAATAACATCCACGCTTCCAGGGAAGCTGCAAAAGTCATTCCCGTCAGATGTACTCAAAATCAACAGCCAAATTACTCCTGCCAAATGCTCTGAGCTACTGAATAAAGCCCTGTACTATTTAAATGGTAGCTCTAACCCTCTAGTACCATGCCTGAATAGTAATCATGAAAATTCTTATCAGTATCCTCTGTAATGCATGGTAATGATTATTTATTGATATACGACCACATGCAAGGTTCTCTTACAAGTGCTTTAGGTGTGCCAGGATACTTGTCTCATAACAACCTTGGAAGGTTGTAAGGAGTAGCCAGAAATAAGAGTTGTTATCCCATCTGATAGATGGGGAAAGAGAAATTCAGGGCACATAGCCAACTTGCTCAGTGTCACCTCAGTGGTGATATCAATTTGATTAAAGTATATTCTTTGGAAAAAAAAAAAAAAATCAGGACTCCTCCATGGGACTTCCCTGGTGATACAGTGGATGAGAAGCTGCCTGCCAATGCAGGGGCACAGGTTTGATCCCTTATCTGCAAAGATCCTTTATGCGGTGGACAGCTAAGCCCGGACACAACAACTGAGCCCATTCTCTGGAGCCCGTGAGCCACAACTACTGAAATCCATGCACCTAGAGCCTATGTTCCACAACAGGAGGAGCCACCACAGTGAGAAGTCGCTGCCCCTCAATGCAAAGTAGTCCCTGCTCTCTGCAACTAGAGAAAGTCTGTGCAACCGTGAAGATCCAACATGATCAAAAATAAGTAAATAATAATAATGAAAAAAAAAAAACACAGAAAACTTCTGTTTGTAAAAGTTAATTACAAGCTCAGGGACATTTTAAACAAACTTTTTACTGGGAAAAAAGTTACGATGGTAAAGATTAAAAATCAAGAGGTAGCTTGATTCAGCAACTGCTATCATGAATAATTTCGAATGAAAGGGTTTTAGAATGAGCTCTACCTTAGTTTCCTTAGAGAAGAGCCAAGTTCTTAATGAGCATGTCTGCAAAAGAGGAGGAACCTGGGGCTGAATCTTATTTATAGAGGCAAAGGGTTATTTTTATTTCAACCTCACAGTCTTACTCTCCTCTTGAATTTGCCGTTTAATGCAGGAATAGCAAATGATGTGGAGATGAAGTCTGAATTGTCTAGGTCCTACTCGCCCTACTGGAAATCCTTAGTTTAGGCTTAAGACAGGTTTATGCAGGTATATGCTGCCATACAATAGCTCTAGTCCACAGCAGGGTTTCATAGTCAAGCTGTGGAACAAGTATAGATAATTTATGTTCAGTCTAGCAGTCCTTAGGGCTTCCTAGGTGGCTCAGTGGAAAAGAATCTGCCTGTGAATGCAGGAGACTCTGGAGACAAAGGTTTAATCCCTGGGCTGGGAAGATCCCCTGGAGGAAGAAATGACAACCCACTATGTATTCTTGCTAGGAAAATCCCATGGACAGCGGGACCTGGCAGGCTATAGTCCATGGGGTAGCAAAGACTGAGCGACTAAGCACACGCACTTAATGTCCTTCAAGATCCCAGGGGGCTAGGACATCCACGGACCCCAAAATCCACGAATGCTCGAGTCCCATATGTGAAATGGCATCTCATTTGCATTTGACCTACACACATACTTTGAATCATCTCTAGATTGCTTATAATATCTAATACCATGTAAATGCTATGTAAATAGTTGCAAATACAATGTAAATGTTATGTAAATAGTGCAGTGCACGGCAGATTCAACTTTAGCCTTTTGGAGCTTTCCTAAATGTTTTTTTTTTTTTCAAAATATTTTCAACATATGGTTGGTTTAATCCCCGATTCAGAACCTGTGGCTAAGGAGGTCTGGAGGTCGATGGTAATTGATTTAATTAAAATGGGGCAAGTTCATAGCCGTGCTACAGCCTGCTCATACTTGTTCACAAAGCTGATTGCACACAACACTTCCTAATTCTGCATTTAGTGACATCTCATTGGTATTTTGAAATCAGCCATTGCGGGAGTATTTACCTTATGTAAATTGGCAAATGCTATAAATCAGAACTTTTATTCCCCAAGAGGTAGTTGTTAAACATTCACCAGAACAGTACTGGGTAGATTGTATCATTTGCTCAAAAATATCTGCTGTCAACTTAGAGAATGAACTTACGGTTGCCTGTATAAACTGCTGTGTTTAAAATGGATAACCAACAGGACCTGCTGTAGAACGCAGGGAGCTCTGCTCCGTGTTCTGTGGCAGAGTGGCTGGGGAAGGAGTTCGAGGAGAATGGACACATGTATGGCTGAGTCCCTTTGCTGTCTACCTGAAACTACCACAACATTGTTAATCTGTCCTCAGTCTTTTCCAGCATTAGGATCTTTTCCAGTGAGTCAGCTCTTTGCATCAGGTGGCCAAAAAATTGGAGCTTTAGCTTCAGCATCAATCCTTCCAATGAATGTTCAGGGTTGATTTCCTTTAGGATTGACTGGTTAGATTAAGTGACAAAGGTTGATTAAAATTCAGTCTTGTACAAAAGAAAAACAGAAGGCATGGTCCCTCTATGGAAACCTCTCAATGGACAAAGGTGGCACCCATTAAATCTTTTCAACTGGACAAAATGACTCCAGGAGAAGAGATTATAAGTGTGGTTCTGCCACTGAAGAAAAATAAACTCAAAATACTTGCAGTTAAGCCTAGAGAGAATCATAACTAGAAAAGAACTGGGGATGTGGCTATTGACACACAACATTTGATTTGGGATTTTATCATTGGCACCTAAAAGCATTCTCTATAATAAACTGCATTATAGGGTTATTGGCAGGATAAACTGAGATTGTACACATAAAGCATTTAGCAAAGTGGAGTAGTTCTTTGGAAAAATGGGCCAGGAAGCAGATAAGAAGTAGCCAAGAAATCTCAGTTAAAAGATTCAATGCTGGGATTTCCCTGGCAGTCCAGGGGTTAGGACTCTGCCTTCCAATACCGGAGGGCGTGGGTTCAGTCCCTGGTCAGGGAACTAAGGTCCCCCATGCTGCAGTGTGCAGTCAAAAATGAAAAAGAAAAAGAAAAATTCAATTCTAATAATTTCACAAATGGAAATGACCCTGTACTGTGTCAGTATAGTAGGAGGGAAAGAACTCGGGTTGTAGAATCCTATAGGGTTGAGTTTGAACCTCTGCCACTTGACAAGCTGAATGGCACTGGGCAATTTGCAAGCAAATTCTGGGCCTTGGTTGTTTCATCTACATAATGCGTATTATGTGATTTCCTTGTCATGATTAAAAGAAATAATAAAGCTTGAAGCATCATTCTTGGTGTCTAGTACACGTTCTCTCCTCCTAAGTCACCTGATACCAGCACCTAGTTGGTAAGAGGGGTTTATTGATTTCTACCCAAGGTGCTTTCTGATGTATGATTTTCTCAGTACTTGTTCTTTTGCCAGAATTCGAACACAGAAACAAACTCAATTTGCTTTAGAAGAAAAAAGAATCACAATAGTGACACCCATCTGTCCTGAGTAGTACAAAGCCCTAACTTGGTGGTTCCACCTCTGACCACAAGGAGTTATCTATCCCACTTAACTCGTAGTATTCCCATGGATGACCTCTGTTGTCTAAGGATGGTCACTTGCCTACATCGGTATAATAAACTGAATTAAGGAGTATATATTCCAGTATATTCCATGTTTGGGCTGAAGACTTCTCTCCCTTGCTGGCCATGAAGAAGAAAGCACAGTTTCAGGACTGTTGCCTGCCATCTTGGAACTGTGAGGGGTACCAGCCTTAGGCTGAATACAGACGCTGAGGACAGTAGCACATAGGAATGGAAACAAAGTCTATCTGTGATGCTGTCTTTGTGCTTGTAATCAGACTGCATCTAGATTCCCATTCAGCGTCTGGCTTTACAGTTACAGGAGGTAATGGATTTCCTTGTGTTTATGCCACGCTGATCAATGAGGAGTATGCAGTAGCTCCAAAGGGTAGGGTCCACGCCAGGGGTGCTGAGGGTCACAGACCAGAGGTCTAGGCACCTGGGTGCCTAGCTTGCTTCTACCTTGTGCTAGCTGTGTGGCTGTTAGAAAATGACTCAGCCTCTCTCTGCTTCAGTTTCTGCATCTGAGAAGCGATGATAATAATAGATCTTATCTCATAGAGTTCCTGAGAGGATACATTTGCATAACCCACAGTGCCTGGCGCACAGTGAGTTTTCATATAAACTGATGCTTTATCATGATCACCTCCAGATACAAAGAGTGTCTAAGGACCCACAGAGGGATGCTGAACGGGGCCCCGTTCTCTTCCTTTCTGTCCTTGACTCTACATCTCTTCATGACGTTGGTTTTGTTCTCATTCCCTTTCCGGATCGCCTTTCCTTCTTTTGTCCCTTGCACTAGCCGTAATTGGCATTGATTTATAGCATTATTTGAGGTCTTACAAAATAAGTAACTTTACATTTCTTCTTTTTAATTTACAAAGTGAAAGAACATTTTATATTTGCTTCAATAAAAAAAGAACATTTAGATTTGCTTTTTTTATATCCCTATTGCATTCATCTGCTTGGCTTTGGTCCAGCATTCCACTCTGTCAAAATCATTTTAAATCTTGACATTGTCAGTTATTGCCTGTGCCATCTTTTCTGGCTTTATATCACCTGCCTTTTAAGCTTTCACCAAGCCCTTGACAAAACCTGCAATTTCGGACTACTCTATCAGTTATCAGGTTAGCTGTATGTGGTGGGAAACTCTAAATCAGTGCCTCTCAAGCTTTATTGAGTATACGAATTACCTGGAGAGCTTGTCAAAACACAGATTCCCGGGCCCCAGAGCAGCTCTGTACTGGTGACTGAGAATCTGTGTAGAGATCGTGCAGAATAGGACTGGCCTAAATAGTGATGCTAAAACTGAAGCTCTAATACTTTGGTCACATGATGCAAAGAGCTGAATCATTGGAAAAGACTCTGATGCTGGGAAAGATTGAAGGCAAAAGGGGAGGGGGGTGGCAGAGGATGAGATGGTTAGACAGTATCACCTACTCAATGGACATGAATTTGAACAAACTCCAGGAAAGAGTGAAAGACAAGGAAGCCTGGCATGCTGCAATCCATGAGGTCACGAAGGGCTGGACATAACTTAGTGACTGCACAACAACAACAAATAGTGGCTTAATCAAGTTAATGGCTTATTTTCTCTTATGTTAAAGAAATCCATAGGCAGCTGATTCCGGGCTGGTACTGTGGTGTCAGAGTCTAGACTCCTCCTGTCTCTTTTCTGCTGTACATGGCATGCAGTTTCCTATTCCAAAATGGTTGCTTGAGCTCCAGCCATTGTGTCCACATTCAAGTCAGTAAGAATGATGAAGGTGGTGAGTCCACTCTTTTTAAGGATGTGTTCCAGAAGTCCATGGCATTTCCACTTATATCTTCTTCAGAAGAACTTGCTCATTTAGCCAAATCACACTAGTTAAACTGGGCGGGGGAGTTTGTGGGCTCCTGGGCACGAAAGGCTTTTTTTTTGTCGTCTCCTGTTTCTTGTAGGCAAGACTGCAGCCTCCATGTCCTTTCCTGAGTTCCAAAGGGTGAGTTCCAAACAGCTGCTAGTCAAAGGAGGAGAAGTCAAAAAACCACGAGGCAAGATTCAAGGGACCCGAGAAGCTCGTGGAGATTAGGAAACTGAGGCCCTGCACACACCTTAATCTTGTCCAAAATCCCACCCTGGAAGTACTCCTATAAAACTCACCAAATCCTCCTGAGTTGGGACACGTAGTTTGTTTTAAGGCAGGAGCCCACTGTGTCCCCCGTTTCTTGGCAAAACAATTGTTCAGTCACTAAACTGTGTCCAACTCTTTGTGACCCCATGGATTGCAGCATGCGAGCCTTCTCTTCCTTCACTATTTCCCAGAGTTTGCTCAAAATCATGTTCATTGAGTTGGTGACACCATCCAACCATCTCACCCTCTTTCGTCCCCATCTCCTCCTGCCCTCAATCTTTCCTAGGGTCAATATCTTTTCCAATGAGTCCAGCTCTTCACATCAGGTGGCCAAAGTATTGGAGCTTCAGCTTCAGCATCAGTCCTTCTAATGAATATTTAGGGTTGATTTTCTTTAGGATTGACTTGTTTGATCTTCTTGCAGTCCAAGGGACTCTCAAGAGTCTTCTCCAGCACCACAGTTTGAAAGCATCAGTTCTTCAGCACTCAGCCTTCTTTAAAGCTATCCTTTTCTACTCTATCTCTGGGATTTGCTTCAGCATAGGTGCACAGAGAGGCCGAGCTTTCAGTAACGCTTGGGCCCATGAGATTGTGAAGGTCTTGTGACCAATCTCTCAAGTACATTCCAACCCCTGCTTGCAGTGGGTCAGCTTCTATTCAAAGGCCAAAGAAAGTCGTGTGACCAAGACGGAGGTAAGCGGTAGACTTGTCCCACAAGGGAGTAAATATTTTGGAATGCATTTTAATCTCCCCCAAGCCCGTAGGCAGATGCATTGGTGTGGAACGAGCACCAGACTGAGAACCAGGAGTCCTGAGTTCTGGGCCCAGATCTGTTGTTAATGGTTTGTGTGACCTTGGACACATTACTAATCCTTTCCGGATCTCTGAGACCTATTCAGGCTTTGGGCTTACGAAGCTATGGCTTGAAAAAACAAGTCACTGCCTCTCAAACTTCTAACCTCCTCTCAATGTTGCTTAGTCTCTTTACTTATTCTGAGCAAAAATACACACGCTTTAGAGCCCCTTCACCGCTGGGCAAGCGGTCAGGACTCTGTTAATGATCAAACTGGAGCACCGTGCAGCTGGTCTCGCTGGTCACATGGAAGCTCAGAAGAAATGAAGCCACTGGGAAAAACCACTGATGCCGTGACCTTCTGCTCACAGGGCCCCAGTGCAGGCCGAAGACAGGTGAGCCTTAATTTCGGTGATTTATGATAATGCCTCTGAGTGCGCGGGTAAACATGCCACGGTTTATTTTGCAGAATTAATGAAGTCTGATTAATCTTTCAGTCCCCAGCAGATTCTGTTCTGAGAAATGAAGCGAGACTGTCAGGCTTTTGTGTGAGTTATGGAGGGAGGATTCACAGCCCTTGGAATCATCTGGAATCCTCACAAGGCGATCTTTCAAGTCCCGAGCATCTCCGGGTGGAGGCTTTGCTGTCTTTAGATGGGATGACTGCTGACTAGGGAGAGACCCTTTGAAGAAGACCCTGCAATACACTAATAGCCACTGAAATTGTGTGAGCTGTTACCACATGTCAGGCTCTCTGCACGGTCCTTCACGCGCAGCATCGTCCCAATTATTATAAAGAGCACCCTCTTTATTTCCACATTTTCTTTTAAAAAAAGCTTTATTTTAATTGGAGGATAATTACTTTACAATATTGTGATGGTTCTTGCCATACATGACTATGAATTGGCATGTGTCCCCTCCATCCTCTACCTGCTTCCCCACCCCATCCCTCCAGGTTTTCATAGAGCTCTGGTTCTGGGTTTGCGTCACACATCAAACTCCCGCTGATTGTCTAGTTCACATACGGTAATGTATGTGTTTCAGTGCTATTCTCTTAAATCATCCCATTCTCTCCTTCTCACACTGAGTCCAAAGTCTGTTCTTTATGTGTGTCTCCTTTGCGGCCATGCACATAAGGTTGTCAGTACCATCTTTCTAGATTTCACATGTATGTGTTAATATACAATGTTTGTCTTTCTCTTTCTGACTTCACTCTGTATAATAGGCTCTAGGTTCATCCACCTCATTAGAACTGACTCAAATGTGTTCCTTTTTATAGTTGAGTAATATTCCATCATGTACATGTACCACAACTTTCTTATCCATTCATCTGCCGATGGACACCTAGGTTGCTTCCATGTCCTAGCTATTGTAAATATAAGAGCACCCGCTTGCATTTGGATAGATATCAGCACAAATCCTGGTCTCACAATTTAAAAACTGAGTGACTCCCCAAGTTCTACCACATGGATCATTCCAGCATGTTGACCTCTCACACTTTAGCGGGAGAGATAAACACGTAAGCAACAAAAGTATGTTGAAAATAAAACTCATGAACCCACGGGTGGCTCCATGCTGCAGGCTGAAGAATTCAACTTATCTATTATTACAACACTGGGGCTAAACATCTCTGAAAAGAACTGGAGGTTATAAAGACCCATATCAGAATTTGTGGTTGCTGTTATTGAGATGTACAAGTGAGATGGAGGAAGTTATAATAGAGTGGGGAGGGCCTTATGATAGCAATCAGGAGAGCTGAATTTGAGTCCTGATTCTGTTGAATCAAAATGTGTGGTTTGGGAAAAAGTCATTTTTCAAATCTCAGTTCCCTCACCCATCAAGTGGAGAACGTTAATACCTGACTTTTGCACAGACTTCTTGCAGAGATCCTAGGAGGTAAAAGCTGTCAATGATTACCAACTCCATTTTACAGATGGAGAAACTGGGGACAAAAATGTAAGAGATGAAACAGAAGAAACATGGACCTCCAACCTCATGTTGTACCACTATTCTCGGTGTTCACTCTGCTCAGTGACGTTGGCATATGGCCCTTTCCTTAAATAAACCAAGCTTGTTTCACCTCAGAGCCTTTGCCCTTGCTCTTTCCTCCCCCTAGAATGTCCTTCCCCCAGATCTTCATGTTCTTCAAGGTTGGCCCCTTGCCCCTCAAGTCTCAGCTCAGACATAGCTTGCTCAGAGGACCTTCATAGACACCCATCTGAGGTGTCAAATATCATGTATTAACACGTACATATGGAATCCTGCCAGGCTCCCTTTAGCATGTTATGTTGCTGTATTTTCACATAGCATTCTCACTTCCTGAGATTACCTTATTTACTTCTTGGCTTGTTTTCCTTTCTTTCTTTTTAAAATATATTTATTTATTAGGTTTCTCCAGTTCTTAGTTGTGGCATGTGTGGGTACGTGCAAGTTGGTCCAGTCGTGTCTGACTCTGCAACCCTATCAACTGCAGCCCACCAGGCTCCTCTGTCCATGAGGTTCTTCAGGCAACAGTACTGAAGTGGGTTGCTCTGCCCTCCTCCAGGGATTGAACCTGCATCTCTTATGTCTCCTGCATTGGTAGGCGGGCTCTTTACCACTAGCACCACCTGGGAAGCCCTGTGGCATATGGGTTGTTTTTTTTAAAGCGGTGGTATGTAGAATCTTTCGTTGCGGCATGTGGGATTTAGTTCCCTAATCAGTGATCGAACCCAGGCCCCCTGTGTTGGGAGCTCAGAGTCTTAGCCACTGGACCACCAAGGAAGTCTCCCATTTTTCAATTGTTTTGTTTTTTTCCTTTTTGATATTGTTTTTCATTGTTTCCATCCTCAGACATTCATGTGGAGCTTGTTGTACACTGAATGTTTGTATTGTCTCTTCTTAAATTCATATGCTGAAGCCCTAACATCCAGTGGGGCTGTATTTGAACATGGGGACTTTAAGGAAGTAGAAAAGGTTACTTGAGGTCATAAGGATGGGTCCCTGACCCAACAGGATTAATGTCCTTTTAAGAAGAGTCACGAGGACACTGACTCCACCCTCCCAGTCCCCACTCCACCCCTTCTCCCTCTTTTTCTTCATGTGAAGTCACTGCAGGAAAGTGACTCTAAAAGCCAGGAAACAGCTCTCACCAGAAACCCGGACTTCTGAGTCTTCAGACCTGGGAGCAGATGAATGGCTGTTGTTGATACCACTCAGTCTACGGTATCTTATCATGGAAGCTTTTGCTGCCTAAGACGGAGTGGATTAGTACATGCTTCTTGAGTTGAAGTCATAACACAGCACAGTCCCTGTAACGGGAGAAGAATGGAGTGGAGGCAGGGTGGGACCATTTCCAAAGGGTGATGTAAAAATAAGCCTAGTCAAAGTTAGTAGGTGTCTAGAAAAGCACAGGGGCGTAAACTTATCTGTTTATTACACTCTTTAAAGAGAATTTTTAAAGTCTTAAAAATTTTTAACCTTTATTGAAATGTAATTGACATGTAAGATTGTATAAGTGTAAAGCCCTTGGTGTGTTGATTTGACACTCTTATATGTTGAAAATGATTATTCCCCTAGCGTTAGTTAGCACCTCCATCACAGCAAGTGATTACTGTTTCCTTTTTGTGATGAGAACATTTAAGATCGCTCTTTGAGCAACTTTCAGGTGTATAATATAGTATTATTAACTGTAAGTGCCATACTGTACATTACTGTACATTAGTTCCCCAGAACTTATTCATCTTATAACTACAAGTTTGGACTGCTTTGACCAACATCCACCCACGCCCCAAATCCCTAGTGCCTGGTAACCACCGCTCCACTTTCGGTTTCTGTGAATACGGTTTTTACAGAATCCATAGAAAAGTGATCTCGTACAACTTTGTCTCCCTCTGCCCGACTTGGCATAATGCGCTCGACTTCATCTTTGTTGTAAAGGTAGGACTTCCTTCTTTCTTGTGGCTGAATCATATTCCATTTGTCTCTATCTCTGTCTATGTCTGTGTCTTCCTCTCCAGCCGTCGCCACTGGTGCCCACGGGGATGTGGTCCAGGAGCCCCCACGTGTACCAGATCTTGGGATACTCAAGCCCCACGTCAGTCCTGTGTCCATGGTTCTGCATCCATGGAGTCAACCAGCTGTGGCTCCTGTAGTTTTTGCTGTTGTTTAGTTGCTGAGTCTTTTGAGACCCCATGGACTCCTCTGTCCATTGGATTCTGCAGGCAAGAAGACTGGAGTGGGTTGCCACTAGTACAGTACACAAAAGTGTCTGATGTCTCATCTCCCATATTTTCACTGTTTTGAGAGATTTGCCCCATCAAATACTGCTTAGCTTGAATGACTAGTCCCTTCTTGATCATTTAGGTGCAATTGTTTTTCTAGAGACAGTGGCCTTTTATCTCGTACCTCATCTTAGAGATAGGGTAGTTTTTGTTTGTTTCGATGGGGCAAAGCTCTCAAACAGCGACAATATGTAAGACGAGACATCAGACTTTTTTGTGTACAGTACTAGTGGCAACCCGCTCCAGAATTCTTGCCTGGAGAATCCCGTGGAAGGAGAAGCCTGTCGGGTTACAGTCCACAGTACCGGAAAGAGTCAGACACGACTGCGCGACTCACACACACAACGATGATCTAATGAGATTAATAAAGATTCACTGCTTAAGTTGCAAAGACTTGTTGCTCAGCTTCTACAGATATTTAGAGGATGGTCTGAAGAGTGAACAAAATATGGCTTCTGAATGCGTGTAGAAATTTTGCTGAAGGAAAGGAATAAAGTGAATGATCTGGGGGGAGGGGGAAATGCATTAGCTGACTTTTATTATAATCCATGGTAATGTCTGTGGTAGAAAACAGTGACTTCTCTAAATAAGGTCTCTTGGCCCGTGACGCAATTCCAGTACTCTTGTCTTTGAATCTTCAAAGTACTGGATGTTTACTCTTTATGCCAATTCCCTAGCAACTTGTGCACGTGATCCCCACTCAGAGATGTGGGTTCGAATTCCAGCGCTGGCACTTAGTAGGTTGGGTCAGTTAACCTCTGTTCACATCTTGTGATATTTCCTTCTAATCTTTGTCTTATGCACTTTTTATTACGGAGATATTATTGCATAATTTTGCATCCTGCCTTTCTCACCTAAATTAAGCTCTTCATGTCTCCATGTTACTGAAAGCTTTTTTTTTAAAGCTGTTTTTTTTTTTTAAAGATTTTTTTTTTGATGTGGACCGTTTTTAAAGTCTTTATTGAATTTGTTGCAATATTGCTTCTTTTTATGTTATGGTTTTTTTGGCCCAGTGGCATGTGGGATCTTAGCCCCCTGACCAGGGATCAAACCTGCACACACTGCACTGGAAGAAGGCTTTCTTAACCACTGGACCACCAGGGAAGTCCCCAGAGCTCCTCTTTATGTTTTAGTTTCAGTGACTGCTTATGGTACATTTGCATGGACATGCCATGATCTTCGTGTCCATTCCTCTGCGATCAGAGCAATTTTGAACAGGGAATGGCATGATTAGATTAATGCTGGTAGCTGTCAAGAGAATGGTAGCAGGTTGGGAGGGACCACGGTGACTGAGAGCTGCTTTTATTACATGATTATTGTTGGTGGAATCAGAGTGGTTTTGCGGAAGTGGACCCTAAGGATCTAGTCCTATGCCCTCCTTTTATGGTTGAAGAATCAATCAAAGACTCAGACAGGAAGAGTGACTTCACCAGGGTCTCCCAGCCCCACCCGGGGCTCCCTAACACTCAGTCCAGTGCTCTTTCCAGTCCGGTCCAGCCGGGAACCACAGCCAAGTGGTGGCTGAATGTCATCTAAAACCCACCTCCAGGGGACTATTTCATTAGCAAATAGAGATCTAGTCTTGAAATTTTTGGTGGTTCATTTTTTTTTTAAACAAATTATCAGTGTGATTAGTAATTACTGGCTGCTGGCTGAAAATAATTTCCTGCCTACCCAAACAAAGCAAATTAAGGAGAACAAATGATGTAACCCTGTTCAGGAAAGAAAAAAAAAAAAGCCATTGAAACGTTCCCCAAAGAGAAGAAGCTATTATTATCCCAGACTTATAAATGGGAAGATGAGAATAGGAAGGCTGGACAACTTGTCCAGAGTGATCAGCCTGAATTAGAAGCCAAAGTTCCTGATGGCTACCCAAGGACAAGACCTCAGCTGACAGTCTGGCTTTGTCGGCTACCGGGAAAGCCAAGTTAAACAGGACGTAATTAAGGGCAAAATTCCGCACTTTCTCCGGCTCTGTGACCCCCTGACTGAGAAGCTCTTGCCAAATTTCTTGGCTGCTCTATCAACCTTCTGACCCCCAGGCAGTCAGCAGGATGAGGCAGAAACATTGGGGGTGAATAAAACTCTTCCACTGGCCCCTAACCACGGCCCACTGGGCAAGTGGCTTCATCTTTCAGACCTCAGATGGCCCATCTAGAAAAGGGGATAAGAGGTCACGGCCCGCCCAGCGCAGTGATCCAACATGTAAAGTGAGAGTACGTTCCCAAAACGCGTTTGCCTGGGCTCCTCGGCTGGCAGGTGATAGAATGCCCATTCGAAAGGGGCTAGGCAGGGACTTCCCTGGTAGTCCAGTGGCTGGGATTCTGCGTTCCCAATGCAGGGGGCCCAGGTTCAATTCCTGATCGGGAGACTAGATCCCACTTTCAGCAACTAAGAGTTCAGATGCCGCAAATAAAAGATCCTGCATGCTGCAACTGAGATCAGAGATCCCACATGCTACAACAGAGACCCAGAGCAGCCAAAGAAAATAGATACTTAAAAGCAAGCAAACGAAAACAGAACAAGAAAACCCCAAAAGAAAAGAGGTTAGGTAAAGGGAAAATTTACAGCCAGAACTCGGTATCAGCAATGAGAACCTTTCCCTGCAAAAGTTAGGGTAATAATTGGCACTTTCCTGGCCTGCCAGTGGTTAGGACTCTGCATTTCCAATGCAGGGGATGTGGGTTCTATTCCTGGTCAGGGAACCAAGATCCCATGCTGCCTGGCATGACCGAAAAAAAAAAAAAAGGATAATAATAATAGGATTTGCTTCCAGTTCCTGCTAGACAGGAAGCCCAAGACTTGTATGACTTATCTCATTAAATCCTGGTAAACTACGAGATACCATATTTTATCAATCATACTTGATACTGGCGTCAACCAAAGCCTTATGACCAGGATGCCATCAGATAGAACTGCAAGGCTGGATTCTCAAACCCAAGGTTTCAGGCCTCCACTCTTCTGCCTTCTGGGTTTGAGGAACGAGAGACAGGCGTTTGTAAAGTGCTCGCGTCCTGGCATTGTGACAATTTTTTGAGGGAGGTATAATTATCCCTGATTGGCAGCTGAGAAAAGCGAGGCTGCCTCTACACGAGGAAAGTATGTGTCCCATCTTAGGAGTTAGGAGCAGGTGCATCGTGTACGCTGTTCCTTACGTTTGGGTTGAAACCCAGTCAGCGGGCAAGTGTGTCTGTGACCAAAAGGAGAGCAACTTGACCTTGGTCAACTTACGCTGAAGGCCTGCAAGCTGAGGATGGTGGTTTCTCGGGCTTTGAGTTTAATTGTGTGAATTATTAATAAATGGACATTTTCTGAGCAGTCTCTGTGAGTGAGGCCCTGCACTCCTCGGGCACGTTTGCCTCCTCCTTTAAGACTCACAGCGACTCTGTGGGATGGTGTTATTTCCACTTAACAGATGAGGAAACTGCGGCTCAGGGAGTTTAAGTGACATGTCCTAGATCATGGAGATAATAAACAGCAGAGATGGGGTTTGGATCCACAAACGTCAGATTCTGGATTTAAGACAGTTTCTATCCTTCCTTAGTGGTTCCTCAGTGATTTCACTTGGAATCAGCACTGGATGCCTTCTAGGTCCCTGGTTAATGAGAACAAAATAGACCACAGAGATGCTTTATGTCCCACCGAATTTCAGAAGATCAGACTGGACACTTAGTGGTCCTCGAGTTCTGGGGAGGGGTTCCAACATTCTTTGACACTTTTCTCTGAAAAAATGCACATAGCACAGATACACAAATTCTTGCTTACAAGTCTGGGGTAAAGTTACCCTTTCCCTCATTTCCTTGTGCCTTCACCTCAAGTGTGAATTTAGTATAATGAAAGGAAGTAATACAGTATACTTCCTACTAGACTATGAGTTCCTATCTCAGTCACGGTTCTCTAGAGGAAAAACTAATAAGGGGTGTGTGTGTGTGTACCTCCATCCATTCATCTATCTATCTCTATCTAGCTGTCTATCTCTCTGTCATTCTATTTTTCTGCCTATCTCTATCTATTTTTCTGGCTTTATCTATCTACCTACCTACCTGCTACCTGTCTATCTCTCTGGAGGTGGAGTGTTATTTTAATGAATTGGCTCATGTGATTGTGGAGGCTGACAAGACCAAAGCTTGCAGCCAAGCAGGCTGGAGACCCAAGAGTCAGTAGTGTAGCTTGAGTGCAAACGCATCTAGAGGCAGAATTTTCTCTTCTGACAGGAACCTCAGTCTTTTCTCTGTCTTCAACTGACTGGATGAAGCCCATCCACATTACAGAGGGTCATCGACTTTGTTCAAAGTCTGCTAATTTGAATAGTAAGCACACCTAACAAATACCTTCACAGCAACAACTTGATTGATGTTTGGCCAAACATCTGGGCACTATGGCCCAGCCAAGCAGATTCATAAGACTGACCACTGAAGCTTCTTGAAGCCAAGCCTGAGTCTCACCTGACTCTGTTCCCACAGCTGGATGCAGTGAGTACTCAGGACATGCACGTGTATGAATGAGTCAAATTCTAAAGCTCCCAGGATAACCTCGGCAGAAGCCAGGAAAGAGAATGTTATGCTCAGCCCAGAAGAGTGGACGTGAGTCTTAGAAATAACTGGGAAACCTTGCAGAGTTGTGGGTTAGGGAGGTGAATGTGGCAGTGACTTGTAGGGACCTGGGCAAAGGTGTGGCCTCCCCATGACCTTGCAGGTGTGATTCATCAGAGCAACCCTGGCAGGGATCCCCACCCGCTGAGACCTGCAGAGCGAGGAGGGCTGGACTGGAGCCTGGCTGTCAGGAGGTCTGGTTCCTGTGCCACCTCTGCCACCAGCAGGCTGTGTGCCCTTGGCAGGTTGCCTCTGGACTCAACCCTTGCTTCAGTAGTTGGGTCAGCAAGTGGCCATCGGTAGCTAGGATCCAGGCTGCAGTGGAGTTAATTGATTCAGGTCAATTTTTAAAAGCAGTTTGTTCCATCCCTGGGTTGGGAAGATCCCCTGAAGAAGGGACTGGCAACCCACTTCAGGCTCCACGGACAAAGGAGCCTGGTGGGCTACAGTCCACAGGGTCGCAGAGTTGGACACAACTTAGTGACTAAACAAGTAAATGGCCAATATTAAAAAAAAAAAAAAAGTGGATAGATTTCACCAAAAAATGGCTTCTACGAGAAACTGCAAAGGGCTAACAAGTCCGGGCCTGACTTTGCCGGGTGGCCGGGGCAGCCGGCCAAAGCTGATGGGCTGTCTCCTCTGTGGCAGAGAGGCTGCAGGCGGCCACCAGGCAGCCCTGAGCGGCATGGCTGCCGTTGCTGCTTCTCTATTACCTGCCGGAGGGAGGTAGCTGCCATGCATCTCAGGGGCAACACTCCGAGACCCTACGCAGCCTTGGAGTAGGGTGAGCTCAGGGCTGGGGCTGACCCAGGGCGGGGAGGGAGGAGGGAGAAGGACCACCTTCTCCGGTCCGGTGCCGGCTCCTAGCCAGGACAGCACTAAAGTAACTTTTCTCTCATTTTCTGACTGTCCTACAAGTTCTAATGGGACATGATTTTTAATATGCATCTCTACACCTTCAAGAGTTTGGGAAGGGACTTCCCTGGTGGTCCAGCGTTTAAGCCCTCAGGGGATGTGTGTTTAATCCCTGGTTGGGGAACTAAGATCCCACATGACAAGGGGCCAAATATCCAAAATATAAAATGGAGGCAATATTGTAACAAGTTCAATAAAGACTTTTTAAGAGAATATATTGTTTAAAAAAGAAGAGTTTGGGAAGATTTTGTTTGTCTCCTGCGATTATTCATATCTGAGGAATATGGACTGGCAATTCATGCACAAGCTTTTTAGGGACAGCTCTTCATTGTATGAGGATGCCCAGGATGTGGCCTTATTACCTGCTGCAGGTGACCTTCTGAGCCCTCACTGTCCCTCAAAGATCTATAATTGCTCAGTGAGAAGGACATTTCCAAACTGCATTTTCTAGGATGGTGATGAGTGTCAGAAAGCCCATGTAAAATGGATCAGGCACAGGGGAAAATGTATTAGAAAGACTTTTGCTCATATCCCGGGGTAAGAACTTTGGGGGAATGTGGGATTATGACTCTGATCTCAAGGAGTGTAGGCTCTGTCCGAAGGGCAAGGGGAGCCCATGAGAAAGGTAGTTACATTTGATTTCTGCGTGGAAAGCACGTGCGCCTTGGAGGCAGGCAAGCCTGGCTTGTTGTCCACTAGCTTAGCTAGCAGTGTGAAGTCTCAGCTTCTTCATCTTTAAGACAACTTCCTTCCTTGCTGGCCTGTTTTAGGAATTAGCACAATACTTGGCAACATCCTGGCACACAGTAGGAGCTTAAGACAGGCCAGCTGTGGTCCTTATTATTCCACTACCCAAACGGGGGGTCTAGAGGTGCTGAGGGCCCCGTTGTCTGGGGGTCTGGGCAGGGTGCAGAAAGGAGGTGGGCTTCAGCTGGTTCTTGAGGGGTGGGGAGCCACCTCGGGGGAGGACACAGTGTGTGCAGGGGTGAGGCAAGGGCCAGGCCACTGCGTGTTCGGGGGACAGGGCACACTGGCCTGACTGGAGAGTCGGGGTCACACGGGGGCAGCTGGTTAGAACAACACTTGGCCCTTGTGACAGCTGGTTAGAACTGCCCTGTAATCCTCGCTGAAACACCCTCTGCTTTGCCAAGTGGAAATTGGCATCCTGTGCTCCGGCCGGGGACTCTTTCTCCCTTGCCTGCGTACATGCAGCCTTGGGCAGTGGACCTGATGAAGTGTCCTCATTCTCTGCCAAGTATCCAATTAAGAACTGCAAGCCTGGCACTGGCATTTCTGTGGAGCTGGCCTTCGGAGTGCGCCCAGAGAGTGGGTCAGCCAGGCTGGAGGAGGGCAACGTTCAGGGTCCACGGGGACCCTCTGAATTGGAATGGCTGCTGGCCAGCTACTCTCTGTCTCCGTGCAGACTTGAGGGACTGAGGTTTCAGAGCAGGGCTTAGACACCTTGGGGCCCAGAGCATTTTCCTTGGAGGAGCCCAGGGAAGTCATGAGGTACCTACCAAGGTCACATCCGGCTTTCATTGCAGGAAACGCTGCAACTTTTCCAACAGGTGGTTGCAGCTCTTGTTTGCAAATTTCCCGGGGGGTGGGGTATGGTGGGGGAGGGGGTGAAGGTGGGAGGGAGACGGGGACGGGGCTTACTGTCTCCCACAGCTGCCCCTCATTCTGTTGAAAGCCTTAGCAATTTGTAAGCATTTCCTTACACCAAATTATGAGCCAACGCCCATTCTTTTCTTGGGCTGATTTCTGTTTCATTTTTATTGCATGGTTACAAGGATGGATGACATTATTTTAATAGCTCTTAACAGAGTCTAAAATCTAGGAGGAGAGACGTGTAAATAAATGATGTAGTGAAGGGAGGGGGGAAGCAATGAAGGGACTGAGGGGGAAGGAGGAGGGGAGGTCCTGGCTGAGAACAGAGCCACCTCCATCTCAAGGCTCCGCACTGGACACGTGTCCTCAGGGTCCCTTTGAGGCAAGGCCAAGGAGGGAAAAAAAAAAAACCACTCCAGTCTTGAGACAGGAGAGCAGGCCTGGTGGAGCTGACTCTGTAGGATTGCCCCCATAACAACCACAGTGACTCGCTTGCATTGTGACAGCTCTTCTTTCCCTCCATGGGGTGGATGACACAGTCCCTGTTCGCCAGGAGGTCACAGTCCAGCGGGGAAGAGAGAGCTGGGGAGGAAAGCAGGCAGACACGAGGACACGGAGGGATGGGTGTCTATAGGCACCAAGAGGAAGATGAGGGTCTTTACCCACCCTCAGGGGTCTGCCTTTCCCACCTCACCCCCACTTGGCCATCTCCTGGACTTTGCAGATAAGATCAGTGTTTGCTGTTTTTTTAACTTGCTTGGCCACACTGCATGGTTTACCCGACCAGGGATCGAACCTGGGCCCCTTGCATTGGAAGCATCATGCCCAGTGTGGAGTCGTAGCCACTGGACCACCAAGGAAGTCCCGATCAGTGGACTTCTTATCTAATCTTTCCTGTTTCTTTTTTTTTCCTAAGTTTAATTTTAATTTTAATTGAAGGACAATTACTTAACAATATCATGTAGGTGTCTGCTGTACTAATCTTTCTTATTTTTACCTATACTGGGTCAGTCACACTTTTATTGAATAGTCATCACACTGGGGCTTGTGCTCAGTCCTTCTCATGGATGATTTCAGTTGACTGCCTACCCCCAGTCCTGTGGATACCCGCCAGGCACTGCCAGGGGCTGGCATCTGAAGACGTCACGGCTGCACCCCTGAGCCCACTGCGGGGCTGGCCCTCACAGCCTCTGTCCCTGTCTCCAGCTGACCACCATCCAGCCCCCTGACCTCCTGCCTCAGCCTCAAGCTCGCTGAGCGCACACCTGCCTCGCACATTTGACACCAGACTCGGTCTGGAATCCCCTTCGAGGACGTTTGTGAGCCTGGCTTGTAATTCAGATCTCAGCTCAAGTTTCTCTTTCTCTGAGAGATACCCCCACCTTCCACCTCCAGGAAACCCAGTCCGTCTGCCTTTCTCTTTCTCTCAAAGGAGAAGAAACCAAGGAAGGGCCCTTTCTGTAAGAGGAGGCTGCTGGAGTCTTTACAACATCCCACGCTCAGAAACTCCGGAGTCACGGATGAAGCCTCCAGAGCCCGAGTCTAAGGGTCCAGCTTTACAGGTGGAATCCTGGTGCAGAGAGGGACGGGGCCCCACTCCCAACCGGAAGGGGCTGCCCCCGACGACGGGTTTAATGCCTTTTCTCCACCTTCTAGCACTGAGCATTAACGCGCTGGCCCTCGGCCCTAAACCCAGCCTTCTGTTCTCTGCTCTGGGATGCTGGGACTGGGACCCTGAAGCACATTTCTATCCCCTCCTGCCCCTTCCTGGGCACTCCGGATTAAGTTCTTCAGCAGCAGGTGCCAGAGGGCATTGGTGAAGATACAGGAGGACCGTATCCTTCATCTGTTCCACCTCGAAGCTGTCACGACAGTTGACCCCAGGAGTCACATGGGTTCGGGTGATAGTTTCCACACCCCAGGGGCAGCCTCAGCAACAAAGAAAGGCTCCCACCAGCCAGCTGCAGCCCTTTCCTTAGACGCTCCTGTTCCAGCCCCATGGGGCCCCTCCTCGCCCTCCGAGAAGCTTCAAAGGGTTAGTAACCCTGGCCTCCGCTTCCATGTCCCGGCTCTGGGCGGGCTGCTTCTGCAGTTGTGACTCTGTGATGTCTCAGTGTCTCCCACCCCAACCCCCTTTTTTTCTTTTCAGTTCTCTCATACTTGGCTGATGATTATACCAGCATCTCTCTGTTAAAGTGACCGGTAGAAGGTCTGTCTTCTGATGAGACTCTGACACATACTACTTCTACTTATTTCATTTTTTATTGGGGTAGGGTTGCTTCTGCCTGGAAAATTCCATGGGCAGAGGAGCCTGGCGGGCTGCAGTCTGTGGGGCTGCAAAGACTCAGATTAGGCTGTGCGACTGAGCATGCACGGAGTTGCTTGACAATCTTGTGTTAGTTTCTGCTGCGTGTGCTCAGTCATGTCAGGCTCTTTGTGACCCCAGGGATTGTAGCCCACCAGGCTCCTCTGTCCATGGGACTGGGGATTATCCAGGCAAGAATACTGGAGTGGGTTGGCCATGCCTTCCTCCAGGGGATCTTCCTGACCCAAGGATCGAACCTGCCTCCCTTGTGTCTCCTGCATTGGCAGGCAGATTATTTACCACTGAGCCACCTGGGAAGCCCTAGTTTCTACTGTACTGCTTCTTAATCTCAAGTATAGTTTAAAAAGCCCTTTTACATCCTTTTTCTCCCCTGGTCCTCATTCCCTTCTCATGAAGCAGGACTTGTTCATGTTCCCAGGGAAACTAAGGCCAGGCATCTCAGTCCCCTCAGGTAGTAAGTGGTGGGGCCAGAACTTGACTACATGTCCTTCTGAAGCCTGGCTGCTTGACCTAGTTACAAGGGAAAAATCCAGGATTCCCACCTTGACTTGTGAAGCTGAGGTTATTATGTGCCTTAGGGAATACATTCCTTGGAAATAAAAAGGCAAGAACTAGAATTTGTTAGTAAGTGCCCGTGATAAATTCCAAACGGAAGAAGACATCTTAAAAAAATAGGATTATTCTATGAGGCTTACGATTCTGCAAGGACTTTACTGTGAAAATGATGTACCTTCTTGTTTAGTTCTTGTTCCTCTCTACGTGACATTGTAATGGTTGTATGTTTTACGTCAAGTTATTTTAGTGGTGCGCTTTTCTATACATCTTGTATTTATAGGAGTTTTGGAGTGCATAAAGAAAATGTGGATTTATCCATAATATTGTACCAGGGAGCAGAGTTTCTCCCTAGTTGGATATTCTGTTGGAGTGACTGTAATCTTTATGTTGACTGGCCATTTAAAAAAGTTAGAATAGGGACTTTGCTGGTGGTACAGTGGATAGGAATCTGCCTGCCAATGCAGGGGACATGGGTCCCACCTCTGGTCCGGGAAGACCCCATGCTGTGGGAAACTAAACGCTGTGTACCACAACCACTGCGCCTGTGTGTGCAAGTATTGAAGCCAGTGTACTGAGGGCCTGTGCTCTGCACCAAGAGAAGCCACCACAAAGAGAAGCCCGCACCCTGCAACAAGAGAAAGCCTGTGGGCAGCTGCGAAGAGCCAGCACCACCAAAAATAAATTAATTAATTTTCAAAAGTTAAAATAATGTGGCAAACTCACAGGGTATTTACAAGATCCCCAACACTATTCTAAGTACCTCATGTATATTTACTTACATAATTTCCATACACATGACAACCCCAAGATAGCACTATTATCTTTTCAACTGATGACATTAAGCTCAAGGAGGTTGAGTAACTTGTCCAGGGTCACACAGCTGACAGATATGAGAGCTAGGTCTTGACCCCACGATACCTGGCTCCAGAATTCTTGCTCTTATTCATTACATTGATCCTACTTTCAAGTTCACTCTTTTTTTTTTTTGCATGTGCAGCTGCCAATATGGGAATGTTACACAATCTCTAAAACAATGAGAGAAAGCGAGGCTGATCCAAGTTTGTAGAGAGTGCAGTCGTGGTGTTTTGGTGTTACATTGACTGAGTGCTGCCAGCATTGGCCAACCCCGCAGGTACTGGGCAGGGTGACGCACAGAGTGTGTGCCTCATCCTGGTTGTCTGCGTCATGTGGGATCTTAGTGTCCCGACCAGTGATCAAACCCATGCCCCTTGCATTTGGAAGCATGGAGACATAACCACTGGACCACCAGGGAAGTCCCAGGAGTTAGTGTTCAATGGGAACAGAGTTTCAGTTCTGGAAGATGAAAAATGTTCTAGAGATGGAGGGTGATGATGGTTGCGTAGCAATGGGGATGTACTTGGTAGCACTAAGTCGTATGTTTAAAATGGTAAATTTTATGTCATGTGTCTTTCCCCACAGTTTAAGATTATGTCTCACCTCCTTGCAGTGCAAATCCTCCTGTCAAGGGTGAACAAAGCATTCTTTACCTTATGCTCATGGGTTCTGATGGGAGACTAGCTGGGTTCAGATCCGGACTCTAGCTGTGTGATGCAGTGGTTAGCTCTCAGCAATGCTACTTAAGCTCCCTGAGCTGTAGCTGCCACATTTGCAAAAACCAGGGTAATAATAGGACCCAGCTTCTAGCATTGTTGGGGGGATTGAGGGATGGGACACGTGGAAGGTGCTGAGCGCTGGTGCCTGGCAAGGAGGAAGCACCCGGTAAATGTCAGCTGTTGTTGGTACCTGATAAAAGATAGCACCTACCCCAGTGATCCTAAAAAAAAACACCCAATACATACTCATCATTATGCGGAACATAACGAACATAAGAATCTTGGCAACTGAAACACAGCATATGGTTTCATACCTACTGTGTGATCATAAGAACAAACAACTTGTTCTTTTCCCTTTGGGTTAGTATTCAAAATTAAGGGAAAATTGCCCACAATCAAGTCTGGGCCTGATGAAAATGGGTCACAGTACAAAGCCTTCCACAGTCAGATGATTCACTTAGTGTGTAAGTGGCCAAGCCCCAGTGCTCTTTGTGGCTCTGTCCAGCTTACAAGCCCTGTTCCCCTCTGAAGCCCCGAGCCCCTCTTGAAGGCCTTGGGATATAACATCTGACATTGGGGGCCAATTCACCCTCTAGTTTGTCACTGTGCTGTTGACGAAAAGAAGGCCTTTCTGAGTCCCCAGAGGATTAGATTCATGTTGTCGTGGGCACTTTCAGGACATAGACGTTCCCTAAACGCTAGGAGATATGTTTACAATTTGAGTATTCAACTGTAAATCCCACCCACAATGGATTACAAAATGTGGTCATGTAAGCATGAAGATACCCAGGCCACCTAAGACCTGAGTGCGTGTGTGATCAGTTGCTAAGTTTTGTCTGACTCTTTGTGATCCCACAGACCATTGCCCACTAGGCCCCTCTGTCCTTGGAATTTTCCAGGCAAGAATACTGGAGTGGGTTTCCATTTCCTCCTTTAGGGGATCTTCCCAACTTAGGGACCAAACCTACGTTTCCTGCATCTCCTGGATTGACAGGCAGATTCTTCATCACTGAGTGACTTGGGAAGCCCAAGACCTGTTTGTTGTCCAGTTGCTAAGTTGTGTCTGACTCTTTGTAACCTCATGGACTGCAGTATACCTGGCTTCCCTGTCCTTCACCATCTCCCAGATCTTGCTCAAACTCATGTCCACTGAGTCAGTGATGCCATCCAACCATCTCATCCCCTGTCAACCCCTTCTCCTCCTGCCCTCAATCTTTCTCAGCATCAGAATCTTTTCCAATGAGTCAGCTCTTCGAATCGGGTGGCTGAAGTATTGGAACTTCAGCTTCAGCATCAGTACTTCCAATGAAAATTCAGGACTGATTTCCTTTAGAATTGACTGGTTTGATCTCCTTGCAGTCCAAAGGACTCTCAAGAGTCTTCTTTAACACCACAATATGAAAGCATCAATTCTTCTGTGCTCAACCTTCTCTGTGGTCCAACTCTCATATCTGTACATGAGTACTGGAAAAAATAAAAGATTTGACTACACAGATCTTTGTTGGCAAAGCAGTATCTCTTCTTTTTAATACACTGTCTAGGTTTGTCAGAGCTTTTCTTCCAAGGAACAAGTGTCTTTTAATTTCATGGCAGCAGTTGCTGTCTGCAGTGAGTTTGCAGACCCCAGTACCGTCCCCTAAAGGAAAAGCGTGTCCATCAGAAGGTTGCCTCGGCTACTGGTTGTGGTGGTATTTACTCAGCCTTGGAGGAGTGGAAAACAGAGTTACAGAGCTAAACATTGTCAGGACTAGGGAAGGAGTCATTCCTGGGTCTACTGGGTTAACTCAAGTCCACGGTGGAGGTGGGCATGCTAGACTGTGTAAGTCTGACACCATTGTGGTTCCACTTTCATGCTCACTAAACCTGCTTCATAGACCTATCTACAGGGAAATAATGTATTGGTTATATGAACTCCTCAAGTATTCTTTTTTTAAAAAATTAATGTTATCGGAGTTTATTAATAGTTGCTTTATAATGTTGTGCTAGTTTCTATTGTACAACAAAGTGGATCAGCTTTACATACAAATGTACCCCCTCTTTTTTGGGTTTCTGTCCCATTTAGGTCACCACAAGGCCCTGAGTAGAATTCCTGAGCTGAGCAGTAGATTCTCATCAGTTGTCTATTTTATACGCAGTCACCTGTGTATGTCCGTCCCAACCTCCCAACTCCTTCCACCCTCACGTCTCCCCAGCTGGTGTCCATACATTTGTCCTCTGTCTGGGTCTCTATTTCTGTTTTGCAAATGAGATCATCTGTACCATTTTTCTAGATCATCATTATTTTTCTAAGTTATTGTTAATGCATATACATGCGTTAATATACGATATTTATTTTTCTCTTTCTGACTTACTTCCCTCTATATGATACTCTCTAGATTCATCTGCATCTCTACAAATGACCCAATCTCATCCCATTTTGTGACTGAGTAATATTCGTCTCTTTGTACATACCACATCTCCTTTATCCATTCCTCTGTTGATGGACATTTTGGTTGCTTCTATTGGACTCAAGTATTCCTGTTCTCATGTGTGGTAGGTAGAATAAGGCTCTCCCCCCAAGATATTTATGTTCCAATTCTTAGAAGCCGTGACTATGTTATGTTACATGGCAAATGCAAACTGAGGTTGCAAATGGTGTTAAACTGGCCTTAGAAGAGGGAGATTATCCTGGATCATCCGGGTGGGCTGAATGAGATCACAAGGGTCCTTAAAGAGGGAGGTGGCAGCAATGTGAGATCAGAGTGATGAGATATGAGAAGGATTCAGCCAGTGCTGCTGGCTTTGCGGATGGAGGCAGAGGGCGGCATGCCAACGAGCGCAGCAGCCTCTGGGAGCTGGAAAAGGCGAGGAAGCAGAGTCTCTCCTGGAGCCTCCGTGGGAACGCAGCCCACCGACAGACAGCTTGATTTTAGCCCAGTGAGTTGGGGGCCAGACTTCTGACCTACTGAACTGTAGGATAATACATTTCTGTTGTTTTAAGCCACTCAGTGTGTGGTGATTTGTTACAGCAGCAAGAGGAAACTAATACACCATGGCAGTGATTTCTCGACATAAATGAATAAATTGGCGTTTTGATTTATGCTTCCGTCTAAGCGTATGTGGTTTAAACTCTCCACGGACTGACAAAAATCAGATTTCTGACTCCGCAAAGCTAAGCAGAGCCGGCCCCGGGAAGGCTTCTCCACTAACAGACTGGAAGATTAATTTTCATTTATTGAGAAGGTCTATGTGTTGAGTGCGTTCAGTATATTTCCTAGGATCTCTCTACAGCTCTGTGAGTTAGTATGCTGATGCCTGTTTAATGGGCTTCTCTGGTGGCCCAACAGTAAAAAAATTGGCCTGCAACGCAGGAAGCCAGGTGGGAGCTGCAGGTTCGATCCCTGGGTCGGGAAGATCCCCTGGAGAAGGAAATGGCAACCCACCCCAGTATTCTTGCCTGGGAAATTCCATGGCTAAAGGAGCCTGGCGGACTACAGTCCATGGGGTTGCAAAGAGTCAGACATGACTTAGCAACTAAACAACAACATGACCGTTTCATAGATGAGATGACTGTGGCTCACGCAGGCCCAAACAACCTCAAATGGTCTGGATTTACACCCTGTCTGAGTGTTTCGAACGTACATGCCTCGCTGCAGTGCTGTCCTGGACAGCTCCGTCTTTCAGAGAACAGTCCTCCAGGTCATGCCTTCTGAGCAAAGCACCCGGGCAGAAGCAGGACAGCATGAAGTGCCTGTCTTCATGTTCAGCTGGGGCTTTTATGTTCAGCCCGGAGAAGGGGGTGGAGTGCATCCCACATATTGCGTTATTTGTAAAATGCTGCCTGCGTACTTCCGGACATTCTGTGTTAACTGTTTCACATACTGCACACGGTCCATCACACTGTGTGTTCTGTTGTTCTCAATGACTGTTGTTATTATTTAAAACTACTTATCTGGCTGTATCGGGTCTCAGCTGCAGCACTGGGGATCTTCATTGCTTCATGTGGTTTCCCTAGTTGTGTCGTGAGAGCTCAATATTTACAGGAAGTGGACTTAGCTGCCCTGAGGCATGTAGGATCTTAGTTCCTCAACCAGGGGTCAGACCAGCAACCCCTGCATTGCAGGTGGATTCTTTCCCGCTGAGCCACCAGGTCTGGAATCCATCCCCAAGCACTAGGCTCCAGCACTCACCCTTCCGGCTGAAACCCAGCCTCAGCATTCCCCACGGCACTCAGTCTGGACCCTGGCTGCCCCGAAGAGCTTCCTGAATGAAGCTGAGGTCGTGCACGAGGGAGGGACGCGTGAACACTTCTCCCCGTCTTCCTGGGGTTTTGCTGGGTGATGGCGGGAAGCGCTCGGCGGGCTTTCATCCTCAGTACCCAGTTGCGGGTATTCACGTCTGGAAGGCGTACATCACTTGTGTTCTCAAGTCGTTGCAGAGATGGCTCACAGTGGCCTGGCAGCTTTGCTCTGAATTTTCCATCCAGATAAGCAAGTAAGTGGAGAAGCCCCTGATTCCAGCCAAACTGCAAATTGCTCGTCTCTTTCCCAAAGGAAAGAGAGAAAATGTGTCCCAAGCTGCAGCCCGAGGGAGTCAAGAGCAGGGGTTTTGGGACCAACATCTTCCTTGAGTTCATATTTTCATTTTTCTGTTGGGCTTGAAGAGACCTGGGTCTTCTTTCTTTACTTATTAAAAAAAAATCTTTCTATTGTGTATAATTGGTAAGCATCCACTTTTTTAAAAAAAATTCTTTTATTTTTCTTTTTATTTTTGGCCTCATTGTGCAGCGTGGCATGTGGGATCTTAAATTCTCAACCAGGAGTCAAACCTATGTCCCCTACATTGAATGCGAAGAGATTTAACCACTGGACCACCAGGGAAACCTCCTGGGTTTTATTATTATGCGTCTCAGCAGAGCTTTCATCCTCATCACCTTCCCCACTCATGGTGCGTGTGTGTTAGTCGCTCAGTCGTGTCCGACTCTCTGTGACCCCATGGACTGTAGCCCGCCAGGCTCCTCTGTCCATGGGATTCTCCAGGCGAGAATCCTGGAGTGCGTAGCCATTCCCTTCTCCAGGGGATCTTCCTGACCCAGGGATAGAACCCGGGTCTCCCACATTGCAGGCAGATTCTTTACCATCTAAGCCATCAGGGAAGCCACCTCCCCACTCATGGTAGGTCCAGCAAATTCAGCTCAACCCCAGAAGCCCTGGCTGTGTGTCCACTGTGTCTAAGCCCTGAGTAGGGTGGCGGGAACACAGAGACAGCCAGCAGTGTCTTCTCCAGGAAGGACAAACGCTGGCTGGTGACCAGCCGAGGAGGAGCCGGCACAAACAGAAGTGTTTGCTCTCTTCGAGCGGCTGAGCAGGAAAGACATACTGGAGAACTCACAACAGAGGGTGGAAGCCTGGGTCAGATGTCTCCATGTTACCCCCATCCTTGCTGTTCTCCCAGCTGCATGGACAGGAATCCAGTTGCAGGCGCAGAGGCCAGAACACGGAGAGGTGGCGGGGTCCCCAGGACCTGGCTTCCAAACCAGTCCTCACCCCTTCCTCCTCCTGTGGCCTCAGGTGCTCTCCGCAGCATTTCAGAGCCTCAGCTTTCATCTGGCAGTGAGCCCAGGGAGACCCCGAGGCTGGAAGGGTCAGGGCAGACAGCCCTGTGGGGGCCAGCTCAGGTGCTGCCTCTCTGCTCGGTTCAAGAGGAACTGGGCTCGGTCACCTCAGGGGAAATGCCTGCGTGGATCCCAGAGGAGTGGATTTAGTGGCCTGAACTGTTCATCATTAGCTTCCCCAGGGGGACATGTGCCCTGCCCGCTTGGCTGGCATGGAGCTGATGGATGAGAGGGGAGTGCGGGCCGCCCCGTGGGTCTCCCTGCAGGAAGGAGCCGGCCCTGGGGACAGCCACCCACAGCCCTCCAAACTGCGACCCAGGTCTCCACTGCCAGCGCCCCCTCTGGAGGAGGGGTTTGGGAAACTCATTTTTGGGGGACGCCAAGTTGCTCTCTGGTCCTGGGTTCGGTGATGGTGGGCAGGGAGTCTACCTGGAGAGGGGACAGCTATTGATTCCAGTGGCTTTCATTTCCTTCCTTGTTTCCCTCGTTTTATTTTGTTGCAGCAGCGGCTTTCTTTTTGCTGCCTCTGAGAAGACCCTCGGGAGAGGCTGGCCTGGGGTCTTTGCAGCAAATGCGCGTCTGGCTCCAGGCTGCTGTGATGGATAGAGGCAATTTCCCCTCGAAATCGGCTGCAGTATTGGCAGTTGCATGGGACATCCATTACATCCCTGCCGGAGAGAGAAGCTTTTCCAGAGCGCCTCAGGACGGAGCGATGCCGCTCACAAGGGGGGTGGGGAAGCAGAAATAACCTAAAAGGAAAGGCATCTATTTTAATTTTTTTGCAGAGCTGCGTCTCCTACATATGTGTCCAGCCCACTCTTGTGAAGCAGATCCTTTTGGAAAACAAGGGGACTTGTGAACGGCTTTGTTAAAGGTAAGGATGCAAAGAGAAACAGAAGCTCGTGTCAAGCAGAACCCAGCACCTCTACGTGCACAGGCAGGCCCCCTGGATCAAGGAGCCCTTAGTTTTCATCGGAGACCAGAGAGACACCACTGATGGTGTCTGGACACTGGTGCTTTAAAAGCATTAGGTACTTTAAGTTCATCAAAACCTGGTGATGTAGATATTATGATTATCACCCCCGTTTTTGGGCTTCCCTGGTGGCTCAGATGGTAAAGAACCTGCCTGACAATGCAGGAGACCTGGGTTCGATCCCTGGGTCAGGAAGATCCCCTGCGAAGGGAAAGGCTACCCACTCCAGTATTCTTGCCTGGAGAATTCCATGGACAGAGGAGCCTGACAGGCTAGTCCATGTGGTTGCAAAGAATCGGGCACGGCTGAGTGACTGACTCTTCCATACTTCTTTCATCTCCATTTTACAGATAAGAAAACTGAGGCACAGGGCAATGAGGTGACTTGTCCAAGGTCATCTCTCAGTAAGAAGAGGAGCCAGATTCAAACCCACGCTCTCTGGAACTCACGTTCATGTTCCTAACGCTTTTTGCTTCTGTCTCTTGCTCATCTTGGGAAGCCAGACAACTCCCAGAGCTGTAAGTGGCACGTTTGCTGGCTCTTAAATCCCAGATCCCTGTTTGGTGAACTTGTACTTTTCTCCAGACTCTTTTTTAAAAAATTTTTTTAATTGAAGTGTAATTGATTTACAGTTATACAATCAATTTATAATTTATTGACTTATAATATATAATTTATAATATAGAATTGATTTGCAATATATAATTTGCATTTTATAACACAATAATTATAATTTATAATATATAATAATTATATAATATACAATAATTTATATATTTACATTTTTATATAATTAAAATGATTTACAATGTAATTGATTTACAATATATAATTGATTTACAATTATGCAATCAATCCCTGGGCTGGGAAGATCCCCTGGAGAAGGGAAAGGCTGTCTACTCCAGTATTCTGGCCTGGAGAATCCCATGGGGTCACAAAGAGTCGGACACAGCTGAGCGGCTTTCACTCACTTCATACGCCTACAGCCATATGTATTCATTTTCAGGTTCTTTTCCCTTACAGTTTATTACATAATATTGAGTTGAGCTCCCTGTACTATATGGTAGGTCCTTGTTGGTTATCTATTTTATACATAATAGTGTGTATATGTTAATGCCAGCCTCCTAATTTATTCCTAAATTTCCCCTTCGGTAACCGTAAGTTTGTGTCTATAGACTCACTTCTTCCTCTGTGTGAACTCACTCATCGCCGCTGAAGGGCAGGGTCTGGGGTGAGTAAGCAGAGCGTCTGGTCCAGGGCCAGCTGCGGGCTTCATCACAGAAGCATCGGCTTGGCACCTGGGAGCTTGCTGAGCCGGGCTCTGTGCTGGGCACTGGGGATGTACCTGGCCTTTGCGTGCACTTGCTCAGTCACTTCCGTTGTGTCCGATCCTCTGCGACCTTATGGACTGTAGCCCGCTAGGCCCCTCTGTCCGTGGGGATTCTCCAGGCAAGAATACTGGAATGCATTGCCATTTCTTCCTCCAGGGGATCTTCCCGACCCAGGGATCGAACCTGCATCTCTTATGCCTCCCGCATTGGCATGCCAGTTCTTTACCACAGGGAAGCACCTGGCCTTTAGGATCCTGCCGTTCACCTGGGGACTCAGACAATAAGTCAGCTCATAGAAACATGGGTGGGCACTCTACAGAGTGCCACAACTGTCTCACGGGCGATGGGTTTTGAGTTGGATAACCAGGTGCGGCCTCTCCAAGAAGTGACATTGAAACTGAAATTGAGTGTTTGCAGAGTCTTAGTTCCTGGACCAGAGATTGAGCCTGGGCCCTCAGCAGTGAAGGCTTGGAGTCCTACCCACTGGACCACCAGGAAATTCCCCCAAACTGAGCCAGCCACGGGGTGATCAGAAGGAAGGGCATTCCCACAGCCTTTATGATGAGGCTCACCTGTGAGTGGCCGCAGCCGTCCTCATGTTAACTAATGGACCCAATTCCCTCTTTAAGTGAAGCGAAAGTTGCTCAGTCGTGTCCAACTCTGCGATCCCATGGACTATACAGTCCATGGAATTCTCCAGGCCAGAATACTGGAGCGGTTAGCCTTTCTCTTCTCTAGGGAGTCTTCCCAACCCAGGGATCGAACCCAGGTCCTCCACATTGCAGGCGGATTCTTTACCAGCTGACCCACCAGGGAAGCCTAAGAATGCTAGAGTGGGCAGCCTATCCCTTCTCCAGGGCATCTTCCCGACCCAGGAATCAAACTGGTTGTCTCCTGCATTGCAGGTGGATTCCTTACCTCTGAGCTACCAGGGAAGCCCAGTTCCCTCTTTGATCCCCTGCAAATGCCAAAACCATCCTGGTTTAATCAAGAGACCTATGTTTATTCAACATAATTAGCTCAAGAAAGATAATCCAGGGGAACGAATGCCTTCTCTTCTCTGTGTAGCCACTTGCATTTTCTATGTTATGTTTTTGCTTTCTGTGTGTGTCTAATTTTATTTTCCATGATTGACCTGGATTTTAGGTTTTAATAGCCTAAATATCAAATTTTGTTAGTTCAGCTGTATAGTTAAGATGCGCTTACTCTGTTGCTCTTAATTAACGGATACCATTCAACAACAACAACAGCAGCAAGAAGGAAGGCCTTTCCAGGGAGAGGAACCTGCACGTGGGCCAGGGCCCCACCGTGGGGGCAGGACGGGTGTGTGTGGACCAGGGGCGGAGTAGGGGCAGGGGTGGGGAGGGTGGCAGGTGTGGGGCGGGGAGGCGGGGTGCAGGGCCTCACAGGTCGCAGCAAGGAGCTGGGATTTCATTTAAGTGCATGAGGAAGCCACGGAGGCTGTGAACAGTGCCGGGACTGGGTCAGATGAGATGCTGGCACTTCACGGACACTGGCCCCTCTGCTAAGGTGCCCGTGGAAGCCTCCCAGGCCAGTACTGTGGCCCGACGGTTAGAGCTCGGGTCACACAATGAGAATGGCTATTCCATTCATGCTCCTGTTCTTCATTTGATCATGGCCCAGCACTTTGCTTGGTACCGAGGATAGAGAGTGGCCTGGGGTACTTCCTGGCCTCCAATAGTTCCTGCTACAGGACACAAGGAAGCTGTCAGCCCAGGGCTGGGTGGCAGAGGTTAAAAGCCAGCTTCTGTGAAGGGTACAGGACAGAGGTCTTTCACAAGAGCCACCCAAGACAAACTAGAAACAGTAGTTCTCTGACGGTTCAGTTCAGTTCAGTCGCTCAGTCGTGTCCAACTCCTTGCAACCCCATGGACTGCTGCACGCCAGGCCTCCCTGTCCTTCACCAACTCACGGAGTTTACTCAACCTCATGTCCACTGAGTTGGTGATGCCATCCAACCATCTCATCCTCTGTCGTCCCCTTCTCCTCTTGCCTTCAATCTTTCCCAACATCAGGGTATTTTTCAATGAGTCAGCTCTTCATATCAGGTGGCTAAAGTATTGGAGTTTTAGCTTCAGCAACAATCCTTCCAATGAATCTTTAGGACTGATCTTAGGTCCTAAGATCAGGAATCTTTAGGTCCACACCCTTGGTATCTCTAATTTTCTTGAAGAGATCTCTGGTCTTTCTCAGTCTATTGTTTTCCTCTATTTCTTTGCATTCATCACTGAGGAAGGCTTCCTTATCTCTCCTTGCGATTCTTTGGAACTCTGCCTTCAAATGGGGATATCTTTCCTTTTCTCCTTTGCCTTTCACTTTTCTTTTCACAGCTATTTGTAAGGCCTCCTCAGATAGCCATTTTGCTTGTTTGCATTTTTTTTCTCGGGGATGGTCTTGCTCCCTGTCTCCTGTACTATGTCACGAACCTCCGTCCATAGTTCTTCAGGCTGTCTATCAGATCTGATCCCTTGAATCTCTCTGTTAAAAAACCTTAATTAAAATAACACGAATCCTTACATTCCAATGGAATCAATACTAATAGAACCACGATGTTTGTCTGATGTTGGGGACTCAGACAGAAGGTGGTCCTTGGAGATGAAGAGGAGAAAGGGTTGGAGGGAGGGGAATCCCAGCAGAAAGAAGGAGGTACTTGGCCCAGGTGTTCTGGATTCTCTTGGCTTCCCTGGTGGCTCAGTGGTAAAAGAATCTCCCTGCAATGCAGGAGACACAGGAGATGCAGGTGGGTGGGAAGATCCCCTGGAGGAAGAAAGGGCTACCCATTTCAAGTATCTTGCCTGGAGAATCCCATGGACAGAGGAGCCTGGTGTGCTACATACAGTCCATGGGGTCACGCAGAGTCAGACTGGACCGGGCAGGCACACACTAGGGAACATGTTGAGGTCAAATTTGGAAACAATTCCTGTTATCCCTTCCTACAAATGTTGCAGCCTCACACTTCAGCAAACACCTTCTTATGGGGAGGGGCGTTAGCAATGCTCAGAACTAGCCAAGTTTCCCAGCAGCTATAAACTTATGAAGACCTTGCTGACAACTGGACCTGGTAAAGAAAAACCAAAACCAACTTTCTTCCCTAAATCCCAATGCGTGTTATAGCGCCCTCTGGTGGTGCAAGGTGAAATGACAATCCCGCTGGTCTCAGAAGAAAACGTCAGGTCGTTCTCTACTCTGCTTAGTGATAAATGTATTTATCGTGCTTCAGACTCATGCACCCACCATTTGCAGACTTGGCCAGCGTCGTCTCTTTCATGATGTTCTCCTATATTTCCATTGGCAATAATTTCTACCTCAGTTCAGTTCAGTTGCTCAGTCGTGTCCAACTCTCCGTGACCCTATGGACTGCAGCAAGCCAGCCTTCCCTGTCCTTCACCAACTCCTGGAGCTTACTCAAACTCATGCTCATCGAGTTGGTGATGTCATCCAACCATCTCATCCTCTGTCATCCCCTTCTCCTCCTGCCCTCAATCTTTCCCAGCATCAGGGTCTTTTCCAATGAGTCAGTTTTTCGCATCAGGTGGCCAGATTATTGGAGCTTCAGCTTCAACATCAGTCCTTCCACTGAATATTCAGACTGATCTCCTTTAGGATGGACTGGTTGTATCTCCTTGCAGTCCAAGGGACTCTCAAGAGTCTTCTCCAACACCACATTTCAAAAGCATCAATTCTTTGGCGCTAAGCTTTCTTTATGGTCCAACTCTCACATTCATACATGACCACTGGAAAAACCATAGCTTTGACTAGACGGACCTTTGTTGGCAAAGTAACGTCTCTGCTTTTTCCTACTCCATCCTTATTACTCATCCGTGCATTTTTTACTTACCGGTTGAGAAACTATACGCTGGGCTTTTCAACTTGCCCTGCATTTGAGGTACCTGGGAGCCTTTCTCTGTCTTACCTGGCAGAACAGAAGCTTCTGGAAGGTAGAGAGTCAAATTGAGTCTCTCTGTGTTTGAGAGAGGGGAAGAACACGAATTAGAACCAAACCAAAGGTGGCCACTTATACTTTCAAGAGAGGTGTGTGTGACATTATTTACACAAAAGGGTATAGACACTTCTTTTTTTTTTCTATGTTTAATTTAAGATTTTTCATTGCTGTATAGTTCCCCGTCCCGCTCCAGTGGTTTCCACTGTGACTTAGGGTTGTGGTTGTCAAGCCTATTGTGGAGCTGGAGAAGAAGGAGGAGAACAAGCAAGTTAAGATGCTACGTGGCTTTTTTTTTTTTTTTTTAATCAGATTAAGCCTTTTTTCCCCCCTTAAACAAATGCTCCCCAGACTGTTGCATTTATGGAGGAGTGGATTTTTGGAGGTGCTCCCTCCTCCCTCCACCGTCTCCACCGACACCATCCTCCCAAGCCATTTCAGGAACAGTTAATCTAAGCTATTTGCATTGTGCTGGTGCAATTACTGCTTTCTGCTTTCCTCAAATATTCAAATGTCCTGCAAGAACCCCCCTGGCCTTCTGCTAGAAGGTTTCTTCCTTTGGAATACAAGGCAAAAAGGGTCTAGGGTTCTATCTGGGGCAAGAGGATTTAAAACAGGGGCAAGAAGAAAATAAAAGCTACCCTTCTCCCATTTTTCTGTTTTGCTTCTTCTCTCAAATTCTTGGGAGAGATTGTCCCAATGTGGGGCTCAAAATAATTTCATTTACATTTCAAAAAACTCAGAATAAGGCAGATATCTGAGATGTCCCTAAAGAACATTTTCTGAGCATATAGTGTGTCCAGGGTTGGGTATCCAGGGATGGATAAAACAGAGTCTGCTCTTGAGTATCTCAGAATTCAGGGGAGACATAAAGATGTATGATTAAGGGAGATGATGCAAGTGCTGTGAAAGACAGGGGCTTCCCTGGTGGCTCAGGTAAAGAATCTGCCTGCAATGCAGGAAGCTGGGGTTTGATCCCTGGGTTAGGAAGATTCCCTGGAGAAGGGAATGTCAACCCACTGCAGGATTCTTGCCTGCAGAATCCCATGGACAGAGGAGCCTGGCAGCCTACAGTCCACGGGGTCGCAGAGTTGGACATGACTGAGCAACTAACATTCACATTTCATGTCTATTCCACTAGGTGTTAGGTCCACGGAGTGGGGATTTTTGCCCATTTTGTTTCCTGATCTATCTCCAGACTTTAGAGTCATGCCAGGTGCATGGTGCAAGCATACTTAGTCATGTCTGACTCTTTGCAACCTCATTGACGGTAGCCCACCAGGCTCCTCTGTCTATGGAATTTTCCAGGCAAGAATACTGCAGAGGGTTGCCATTTCCTATGCCAGGGGAGCTTCCCAATCCAGGGATTGAACCTGCATCTTTTGTGTCTCCTATACTGACAGGCAGATTCTTGACCACTACACCACCTGGGAAACTAGATGCATGGTATCTCTTAGTAAATACTTTTTGGATGAATGAATGGATCACAAATGGGGTGAGGAAGTGGGCTGGGAAGTTATCCACCCACTGCAGTGTAGCCCTGTCCCCACCAGACTGTCCCTTGACAGCAAAATCACATTCCATCACCATCTATTTTCCAAACACCAGAAGATTCTCATAGGTGTAATGGATGCCCAGGTCTTCCCAGGTGGCACAGTGGTAAAGAACCCCCCTGCGGTGCAGGCAAAGCAAGAGACTCGGGTTCAATCCCTGGTCCTGGAAGATCCCCTGGAGAAGGACATGGCAACCCACAGCAGTATTCTTGCCTGGGAAATCCCATGGGCAGAGGAGCCTGGCGGGCTACAGCCTGTGGGGTTGCAAAGAGTCAGACACGACTTAGTGACTAAACAACAAAAATGGATGCCAGTTCAAGGGCATCTTCTTTGAAGAAGAAGCTTGTGGCTGATTCTTGGAGCAGAAACCGAAGGAAAGGAAGTCAGACTCCGACTCAGTAGATGTTGATGGAGCTGGTGGAGGTGCTCTGTTTGGTCCCTCCTTATCACTTCCCGTCCACACTTCTTGGTATAGGACCCTTTGACCCCAGCTCCATCCTTGTACACATTGTTGGGATATTAGAGTCAACTCAGTAATTCATATGAAAATGATTAATTAAGCACTATGATGTATCATGGAGCTAAGGCTTAGGCCTCAAGGACGCACAGGATTCTCAGTTCCCGGTTCTCATGGATTCACAGCTTGGTGCAGAGACAAGTGGACATGGACTTAGGACACAGTGTAGTCTTTAAGTGTTGCTAGTGGTCAGAGAAGGCTTCCTGGAGGAAGCATCACCTCATCTGGCTCCTAAGGAATGATCGGAAGTTGAGAGAGGAGGCGGAGAGTGCGCGGATAAGCATTCTAGCAGAAGGAGCAGACGATGCAAAGTGCTGAGGGCAGGAGAGAAAGAAAAGATACGCAACACTCATCTCCTGCTCAAGATCCTTCAGTGACTCCCCGTGTCATCAAAACCTGCTTCAAAAGCTTAAGCGTGTTTCCCGGGCAGTTCACCCTAGAGAGAAGAAAAGACAGGAACCCAACTATGAGGATCCAGTCATGTCTTTGTCATTTATCGGCCTGGAAGTTCTCCACCTCCCCCACCCCCACCTTGTGGCAGATCTCCTCTGAGCTTGTGTGCTAAGTCGTTTCAGTCGTGTCCGACTCTTTGCGATGCTCTGGACCGTAGCCCCTCCGGCTCCTCTGTCCATGGGTTTCTCCAGGCAAGAATACTGAAGTGAGTTATGTCCTCCTCCAGGGGATCCTCCCGATGCAGGGATTGAACCCGTGTCTCTTACGTCTCCTGCATTGACAGGTGGGTTCTTTACCACTCATGCCATCTGGGAAGCTCAGAGGTCCTCCAGAAGCCCTCTATAACCACTGCCTTCCTGACGTCATCTTCTGTATTCCCTCGTCTTCTACAGACACTGACGTGGAGAGGGTACACACCCACCCCTCCCAAACAACGCTTTCAGGGACAGTGGGGTCCAGGTGCAAACAGATAGGACCAGAAGAGGTCCTTTTCCTGATGAGGACAACCACTGGAGCAGTCTGGCTCCTCACTCCCAGTTTCCTCCAGAATTTGTAGGGTGTTGGTCCTACCTTAGCACAGGCACCACTGTCATGATTGTTATTATTATTATTATTGCTGCTATCATTTGGCAGCAGTTTGCTATCACCAGTACTACCAAGATGCCATCTTTGGAGAAGCAACAACTAAATTTCTTCTAGTTTTATTTAAAGATTTATTTGTTTGTTTAATTGAGGAATCACTAATTTACAGCACTAGTTTCAAGTGTACAACTTAGTGCTTTGATTTGATATAGATTATATTCAATTCAAAGTTACTATGAAACACTGGCTGTATACCCTGGGCTGTGCATTGTGTCTTTTGAATTTTGTATTCAGTTGTTTGAACATCTTAATCCCTTTCTCCTATCTTGCCCCTCCTCCAGCCCTCTCCCTGCCAGTAACCCCTAATTTGTCCTCTGTATCTGTGAGTCTATTTCTGTTTTGTTTTATATACATATAAATTATATTATATATCATAATTAAAATTATGTTTATATTACAAAACATAATAACATACTTTCTATGTATATATTTATATGTTTATATGTTTTTATATACATATAAATTATATGTATACAATTATATATAATTGCATATGTATATAATTGTATATATGTATGAAAGTGAAAGTTGCTCAGTCATGTCTGACTCTTTGCAAACCCATGGACTGTAGCCCGCTGGGCTCCTCTGTCCATGGAATTCTCCAGGCCAGAATACTGGAGTGGATAGCCATTCCCTTCTCCAGGGGATCTTCCCAACCCAGGGATTGAACCCAGGTCTCCCAGGTCTTCTGCATTACAGGGGAATTCTTTACCAGCTGAGCTACCAGGAAAGCCTCCGAAACATATATATCTAATATGTATATAATTTATATGTTAATTTATATAATTTATGTATATAATTATGTATATATAATATGTATATAATTGTATAAACATAACATATATATATATATGTATACAGAATACTGGAGTGGGTTGCCATTTCCTTCTCTAGGTGATCTTCCCAACCCAGGGATTGAACCCAGGTCTCCTGCACTGCAGACAAATGCTTAACCATCTGAGCCACCAGGGAAGCCCAGTAATTATATATATGTATATACATATATTAAAAATATATATGTTTATATATATTACACATGTATATATATACATATACATGCATATATATAGGTATTTCCCTGGTAACTCAGTTGGTAAAGAATCCTTCTGCAATGCAGGAGATCCTGGTTCAATTCCTAGGAAGGGAAGATGCAGAAGATGCAAAGTGCTGAAGGCAAGAAAGAAAAGATATTCAACTCTCCTTTCTTGGTTTAAAATCCTTCAGTGACTCCCCTATGTCTTCAAAATCTGGTTCAAAAGCTTGAGTGTGTTCCCCGGGGTAGTTCTCTCTGGAGAGGAAGAAAGACAGGAACCCAACTATGAATGTCCAGTCATTTCCTCGGCATTTACCAGCCAGGAAGGTCTCCGCCTCCCCCGTCCCCACCTTGTGACAGGTCTTTGAGCTTGTGTGCTGAGTTGCTTCAGTCCTGTCCGACTCTTTGCGATGCTCTATACCTGGGTCGGGAAGATCCCCTGGAGAAGGGAGAGGCTACTCACTCCAGCATTCTTGGACTTTCTTGGTGGCTCAGCTGGTAAGGAATCTGCCTGCAATGCAGGAGACCTGGGTTCAATCCCTGGGTTGGGAAGGTCCCCTGGAGAAGGGAATGGCTACCCACTCCAGTGTTCTGGCCTGGAGAATTCCATGGACTGTGTATTCCATGGGGTCACAAAGAGTTGGACACGACTGAGCGACTTTCACTTTTCATGCATATATTAAATTGTTATATACGTATAAATTATATATACTGTGCCACAGGGCTTGTGGGATCTTAGTTCCCTGACTAGGAAGTGAACCCACACCCTTTACAGCGCAAGTGCAGAGTCCTAACCACTGGACTGCCAGGGAATTTCCTATTAAATAGTTTTAAAATGGCAACTTTCTCAGTCTCTCTTTATCGCTCCATCCCTTTCTCCCAACCCCTTATGATTCCCTTTTTTTTTAATATGGAAAATTTCTAAACCTGTGTGACAGCTGAGACGTATAATGAACTCCCATGGATCCATCAATCAACCGCACCGTTTATCACGATTTTGTCAATCTCATTTATCTGCACTCCATCCCTCTTTGTATTTTTCACCCCATGCTGGGACATATTAAAGTAAATCCCAGACATCACATTAGTTCATCTACAAATGACTCAGTATGTATAATAGACAAAGTCTTTAAAAAAATATAATAATGGCACCATCAACACTCCTAAAAATTAAAAATGACTCCTTAATATCATCAAATAGACAGAGGTTTCAAGTTTCCCTGATTGACAAAAAACTCTTTTCACAATCGCTTTTGTTTGAATATGTCCATATATTGTATTTATTTGATGTGTTTCTAAGCTTCATTAAACCTCAGATAATTTATCTCAGTCTCTTACTCCTTTATCTCAGTCTCTTACTTGTCAATTTCTTATTAAAGAAACTAGGTCAATTATCTTCTAGATTTTTCCATGTTCTGGATTTGATGGATATAACATATTTCTTTGTCTTCCATATTTACTATAAGCTGGTAACAGAACTAGAAGTTTGATCAGGTTCACATTTAACATTACGGTGAGATCAACCGGCAATTTCTTTCAATTTGACCCATCCAGGTTTTGCCCAGGGCACAGCATTATGCACGTTAGGGAACTCAGGCGAAAGGCCGGCTGGAGGATACTGCTGAGGTTCTCATGAGGCTGAGTTTTGCATGCTGCTGCTGCTAAGTCGCTTCAGTCGTGTCCGACTCTGTGCGACCCCATAGACGGCAGCCCACCAGGCTCCCCCGTCCCTGGGATTCTCCAGGCAAGAACACTGGAGTGGATTGTCATTTCCTTCTCCAATGCATGAAAGTGAAGTTGCTCAATCGTGTCTGACTCTTAGCAACCCCATATAGAGGCCCTTTCCAAGTTGTTCTGTTCTCATCTAGCCTCCAGATGAGAACACTTTGCAGCCTATCCTGTCTCCCCAGCCCCATGGGGCTGGGAGCAGTGAGAGAATCAACCTAATCCATCCTTTGCATAGTCCTGATACCCAAGGGTTCTCAATGAGAAGGGGCTACTCCAGGCTAGTGACGTAGGAAGGGGCCACTGCTTACAGATGCCCCTGGGCAGAGGGGGCAGAATTGACATGCTTTTTCTGTCTCCTCCTTGGACATGTCTGCTCATGGTCTCCTGCAGACTGCTTGTACTGGGGAAACAGAAGAGCTTAGAACCTGGCACAGAAATCCCCAGCAATAACCAGGCCTTTGAATGGTGACAAGTACCCCAGAAGATCTTTTCGATGGAAGATAATAATATACTGACTCAGGAGCACATGTTCATCATCATTTGAAAGTTTGCCTTGGCCTTAGACTTTCTCCCAACACAGAACCTGACCTGAGCACGTGTTTGTGTGGTTTCTTTAGAAAAGTGACCCCAAGGAAGCAGAGGGGGAATTTAGAAGAGTGAATCAGGGAAGGAGAGGAAAGCAAGGAGGTGAGCAACTGAGTTGGTTGAGGCTGTAGACACCTGGAGCCCAGTTTTGCTGAGGACCTCAGGAGAGCTCTATTGAGTGCGTTCTGGAATTTTTCACCTGAGAGATAAGAACGAGAGTCTTCATTATGGGCTCTCACCACACATGCATGAAGGGTCTACACAGGGGCATCCGGGTGCATCTTCCAGGTTTGCACACATGCAGGATGGCTGAGTTAGTCTTCAAATGTGGCCCCACAAGAAGCTGAAAAAGCAACGCTGACACAGAAAATGAGCTACGTGTTAGAGTAAGGGTGAGGTGCTGTCCAGGCGGACCTGTGTGCTGCTGTTTGCTATGGGAACGCTTGGAGAAAAAGTGGGTCAATACAGGCACATAAAAAAGATGCTCAACGCTGCTGATAATTAGAGAAATGCAAATCAGATCAGAACTACATTGAGGGAAATTCCCTGTGGTCCAGTGGTTAGGACTCTGTGCTTCCAGGTTCCATCCTTGGTCAGGAAACTTAGCTTTTTTTTTTTCTCTTCCATTTATTTTTATTTGTTGGAGGCTAATTACTTTACAACATTGCAGTGGTTTTTGTCATACATTGAAATGAATTAGCCATGGATTTACATGTATTCCCCATCCCGGTCCCCCCTCCCACCTCCCTCTCCACCCCATCCCTCTGGGTCTTCCCAGTGCACCAGGCCCGAGCACTTGTCTCATGCATCCAACCTGGGCTGTTGATCTGTTTCACCCTGGATATACATGTTTCGATGCTGTTCTCTTGAACCTCCCACCCTCGCCTTCTCCCAGAGTCCACAAATCTGTTCTATACATCTGAGTCTCTTTTTCTTTTTTTGCATATAAGGTTATCGTTACCATCTTTCTAAATTCCATATATATGTGTTAGTATACTGTAATGGTCTTTATCTTTCTGGCTTACTTCGCTCTGTATAGTGGGTTCCAGTTTCACCCATCTCATTAGAACTGATTCAAATGAATTCTTTTTAATGGCTGAGTAATATTCCATGGTGTATATGTAAGCTTTTGAAAGCCATGAGGAAAAAAAAAAAATCCTTCAGTGAGGTACCACGCCCCTCCCCAACCCCACTGGCCAAAATGGTCATCGTTAAAATATCTACCTATAATAAATGCGGGAGAGGATGTGGAGTTAAGGAAACCTCCTGTACAGTTGGTGGGAATGTAAATTGATACAGCCACTGTGGAAAATAACGGAGATTCCCAGGTGGAGCTAGTGGTAAAGACCCTGCCTGCCAAAGCGGGAAAAGTAAGAGACACGTGTTTGATCCCACTCCAGTATTCTTGCTTGGAGAATCCCATGGACAGAGGGGCCTGGGGGGCTACAGTTCTTGGGGTTACAAGGAGTTGGACATGATTGAAGCAACTTAGCATGGATGGAAAACAATATGGAGGTTCCTTAAAAAACTAGGAATAAAACTGCCATATAATCCCACCACTGGGCATATATCCTGAGAAAACCACAATTCAAAAAGATACACACACCCCACTGTTCATTGCAGCACTATTTACAATAACCAAGACATGGAAGAAACCCAATAAGCTACTGGAAGATGCCTTCGGTGGCTGTCCTTGGATGAAACTTTGAAACTGGCTACATAATCATTCATTTAACCAAATCTGTTCCCAGTACTTAGTATTTGTCACCTGGTAAACAGTGGGTAATAGATAAATTTTCACTGGATGGATTAACGAATTACTTCAACCTAATTATAATGTTGATAATAAAAGCCAATGTTTTGTTCTTGGTATCTGTTAGTCACTGTGATTTATATTAATTCTAACTAGTGCTGTATGTGTGCGTATGTA